>NC_136068.1:1011232310-1011807310 GCF_964261635.1 Lissotriton helveticus
AGACCTGATTGTTCCCGGTAAACTATAACCCCTGAGACTACTGCACAGTTGTTGCCCTGTTCACACACCCAGCGCCAAGACGCCTCAGCATTCGAGCGCTTTAGAAGCTACTATCCTATCCTATCCTATCCTAAAGCTTTCAGGTGAAGACGTTATGTAGAATTCAATGCTCCATTAGTGATTTTTTTGTTTGCTCTAAAAAACTGCATGTTTTTATTTCTGTAGTTTTGTGTAGCAAACTCAAGGCCCAACAGGTATCAGAACGCTTCACAAAGAGACTGGCAAAAAACAAATAGAGATATACAATATTTACAAAAAGGAGATAACATGAGGATAAATGGCAGCATTTAAATCTGAATACAGGTAAACGATTGTCATGAGAAAGGAAAGAAAATGTTATTTATGTATGTGTATATAATATATATATATATATATATATATATATATATATATATATATATATATACACATATATACATATATATCTATATCTATATATACATATTGGTTGACTCTGCTGGGCCACCACCAATGGGAGCACAATGGATCACTTGAATGCCGGCAGGTGTCAGTTTTTGGTGTTTGGCATTTGAGAAAGTCAATGAAGATGAAACGCGTCATGCTTACCACACTGCAATAAAGATGTTCTCCTTGGCTTCCTCTTGTGTCCCTCTGGTTTCTTTCTTCCCGGAGTGAGGAATCTTGTTGTGGATATATATATATATATATATATATATATATATATATATATATATATATATATATATATATATATGTATATATACTAGCTGTACCCTGCCATGCGTTGCTGTGACTCAGTCTGGTTAAATGGAAGAAAAAGAAACGAGTAAGCGCATGTTTCTAATATATTTAATTTCACAATGCTTGTGAGCACCCAATATGTTTTTGTGACAATTGTCACATTGTGTATATATAAACACGCACTAATGTTGCAAAGTGAACCAACTCCTCCCCGCTCCCTCCACCCACTTCCCGGTCTGCCATCCTGACACCAACTGTTCATCCTAATATATGTAGACTATTGTCTCTATGCGTCCTTTCTTAATGTTACAAAGTGAACCAACTCCTCCCCCCTCACTCCACCCACTTCCCGGTCCGCCATCCTGACACCAACTGTCCATCCTAATATATGTAGACTATTGTCTCTATACGTCCCTTGAAGTTGTTGCGCAGCAACCAAATGAATAGGGTCTGTTCGTCCTTTCGATTAAAAACACGCGCGTATTGGACACACGCGTATTCGAATCCAACGTTGTGTATATATAAACACGCGCTAATGTTGGAAAGTGAACCAACTCCTCCCCCCTCCCTCCACCCACTTCCCGGTCTGCCATCCTGAAACCAACTGTCCATCCTAATATATGTAGACTACAAAAAGAAGGTTCTGAGGGCGTGTGGATTCAAAAATATGTTGCTCAACAAGTCATAGCTTAAATCAAATCGCCTTGTAAAGCAGAGCCCCCATGGAGGGCAGCGTTCTGATTTCAAAGACCGAACAAACCAGGAGCCATATCCATTCTAATATTATAAAGAGAGAGCCCAAACCTTTGAGGTGGGTAATCTCAGTAACCACAGCACCAATCACAACACCCAATACAGCATTGGAAAGGGCAGTTGCAGCAGAAGGACATAGGCTATGCAGACGGATAAATAAATGTATTAAAAAAATTGCAAAAAACTACATCATCCAGAAGGCCGAGGGCCAAAACAACATCAAACAGGAAATGATGTAATAATGTGACTCACTATATTGAGACTGAGAGCCTGGAGCCAAATTGATCGTGAACAAGGGATATGCTATCCCGAAACGCGTAGATTTGTGCCTGCCTGCTAGAGAAACTCCATGCTGTGAGGATTAAATAAAAAAGCACATAAGTGAAGACAGACGCGAGTTCGTCCCGTTTTTCTCCCAGCTGGGGGAATTGGTTGTGGATTTAAATGCGGCGTGGTTCTGCCGCGGGGATTTACGAATCGGCGAGAGAGCGCTGCAAATTCTGGCGAAAAGGAACCGAGGGGTATCAATATATATATATATATATATATATATATATATATATATATATATATATATATATATATATATATATACATATATATATATATATATATCCATACTAATATTATAAAGAGAGAGCCCAAACCTTTGAGGCGGGTAATCTCAGTAACCACAACACCCAATACAGCGTTGGAAAGGGCAGTTGCAGCAGAAGGACATAGGCTATGCAGACGGCCACCCTATATATTTTAAAGGTAAAAGAACCGTGCCAGCAATGTACTCCCTTGTGGGCGTGTCTGCGTTCTGCTGTGGGCGTGTGCTGGGGGCGTGACAAACGCTGGGGGCATGTGGTACGTTCCGCCCTTTATGCCATGTGAGTCGTAATTGCGCCGCATCAACGGGCACGCTGGGGGCGTGACACGCTGGAGCCGTGACAAACGCTGTGGGCATGTGTCCGCCCTTCATGCCATGTGAAGCGCCAATTATGCAATTGCGCCGTATCAAGGGGTACGCTGAGAGCGTGACAAACACTGGGGGCGTGTGCTACGTTCCACACTTCATGCCATCTGCGTCATACATTAGTCAAATCGTCTACTGTGGCCGTGTGCTGGGGGCGTCACAAAGGCGTTCACCTAGAAGCGTGGTAAGTAACCATTCGCAAGACTCCCTTGGGGGACTGCCCGTTGTCTCACACATACTGGGGGTGCCGAATGCAGTGTGTGCCTTGGCATGGGTACGTCTGAAAGGGCCTCATGCAGTGTGTGGCTTGGCCTGGGTGCGTCTAAAAATCACTCGGGCCGAAGAGCGTCGGTGTGGGTCATAAAAAAATAAGAACAGCGGGAAACAATCGTTCAAGAATCACACAATTCTAATTGTTAGACGGTCGCCGCTGGCCCTCAAGCAAGGGCACACGCGACCGAGCGTGTCTGCGGGGACAATTACTGCAGCCTCTCATGCGCGCTGTTACTGAATTATCACATTAAACCAAATTACACGCGCCTGCTAACATCAGCCAGGGCTGTAGCCGGGCTCAGGGGGCGGATCACTACACTAATTACATGCGCCTGCTAACATAAACCAGGGCTGCAGCTGGGCCTCAAGCGGGGAGACACGCGCCTGCTAACATCAACCAGGGCTGCAGCTGGGCCTCAAGCGGGGGAACACGTGAATGACCGTATCTGAATACACACATTACACACATTCTATTTCATACCCGGACAACGTCGGGACGGGCTGCTAGTTCTTAATATTCCGCAGTCGCATAAGTAGGGGCTCTGCTTTACAAGGCGATTTGATTTAAGTATGACTTGTTGAGCAACATATTTTTGAATCCACCCGCCCTTAGAACCTTCTTTTCTGGCTAAGATAAATACTTGTACCGAGCTGGACACACAGGAGACATTAATTGTTGAACATTCTGTTCTGCCTTAAAAACAACATAAATATGGGGCAGAGAGCACAGACCTTTTGGAAGAACCACCCTTACTGGAGTTACCTTTACCTTGTCTCACGAAGATCTCCACTGCTCCAAGACACCGAGGTTTACGTACACCCACGAACTTTTCACACAGGCGTTCCAGAAAACAAGCTGTTTTTCCAGCCTTTGTGGTGTTCTTTTTAGTTTCATTACTATTTTAGTTTTGCTTTTTATTGACTGCAACCCTCCCTCCATGTATAGCCCAAGTTACATGGGAGTGAAAGCCTGATGTGTTGACCACCGGGTACTGTTGATGCCTGGACTCTAGACACTATTAGGTGAGTCCTATACAATTCCTCTGCTGTTATCATGCATATCCCACATGGGCATAGAAAACCATCATAGTTCACTGTGGGTATCGAACCACGACGATTTTTAATACTTTGCTTGTGCTCAAATGTTATGCGCACACACCACTGAGTACTAGTAGTTTGAAGACACTACAGGCACTGTCTAGCATGGTTTATCAATTTATATATCTATAATGTATGTATTCTTGTGTCTCCAATACAGGCAGATCCAGCTCATCGCAGGTACATTGACACATTTGACATTGCACTGTTTTTTATGAACCCATGTACAAAGCATATCATTGTTTAGTGTAGATAGTTCCATTCCTCATGGTCCTGAAGAATCGCGAGTCAATAGACTTGTATGCGAGAAACAGGTTGACCGTTACAACTATTTTTCACTAACCGACACATAGACAGGAGACATTATACTCCAATGAGTGCCGGTTATACTCCTTTTTACTAGGGCAGGAGACCCCTGGAATAAAAGTCTAATTCAGGCACTCCCAGCCCTACTTTACACTAACGATCACGTCTACACTTTTCTGGCCCCATACCCGCACTTCACAATACGGCTGTTGGATAAAAGATCTCCGGTAAAGTGCCCCTCTTTGAGGTGAGCCCGTTGGGTATTGCACCGCCGACCCACCGTTGAGCAGCCCATATGATGAAGCAGGACACCTGAAAGGGTGTGTGAGGGCATTACAATCCAACAAATTGATTTCCAACTGTAGATCTCTTTGAGACACAGTAGTTTCCAGCTCCCGAGTCACTTCTTCTATACCTACATGAGGAACAGCACAAACAATCCTTCCTTGACGTTCTGTTTTAATAAACTACCATATTGCCCTATTATAACCTGGGGCACATACAGGGTTTACATGAAAATTGTTTTGCCTCTTAGTTTGCACATTGTTCGTCTTTAAAGTGCTTCTCAATGCAGTGCTATAACATGATGCATTAATGTCAAAGCTTCCACAATTTAAAGAAATAATCTTTTTGAATTTTCTAGACATTTTATCATATTGACGTGATGTTTGGTGTAGAGTTTAGCTATTAAATCTTTTCAAGACTTAGCTCTTGCACATCTCCCCTCGTTAATTTGTTAGCTTGCTGACCTGTACAAAACATTGGGATTTAATGACACATCCCATTTAAATTTAAAAAAACGATGTGGAAATGGAAATCTTACTGTAGGTGTAGTGAAGTGGAAATAAATCAGCAAATTTTGGCAGACCTTTCAGTGCATACAGCGCGGAATCTTGTGGCCACCTTTTTCAAAAATGGCATTAAACTCCAACGTTTTGTACAGGTGGGTAAGCTTACAAATTAAAGGGCAGAGCCTGTGTTTGATCCGAGCCCTGAAAATATTTATTAGCATCCATTTGCATCTGTGAATGGGTGATCTCCATAGTGTTTAGATGCATTAGTCTGTTTCTGAACTGGTGGCAATAAAAGTTAAAAGCTGCTAAACACGATGGAGATCACGCCATTCCCAGATGCAAATGATTGCTCTCCAGGTTAAATTAGCCCCATTTGTTTTCTTTAAAGGTTTCTGATTTCAAATGCACGCCACTTAGACCTTAAAGGTTTCTCTTTTCAAATGCATGCTACAGTGTGCCCCCTGTGCGGAGATTGAATACGGTGTGTGCGGCCCCACAGGCGTGCCCCTTAGAGGGAATAGTGCCCCAGGTAGTGGAGTGCTCTACATATCTAAATTTCATTTCATTTCAATTCCACTTCTGCATACATACGTTTTTAGTGGAAAAAAACAGGCTTTATGTATTTATATGTAGAGGTTTCAGAAAAAAAATCACTCTTGGTAGCGTGATGAGGATATTCATAGTGTAGGTGCACCATGCACGTGGAAGTGATTGACAGCAAACCACACATGCTGCTGAAGAAATTGAGACTCACATATAAGACAAAGCTTTCACATGGTGGACAATCATATAGGCCTTCAGGCATTAAGGTAACTTACCACTGCTAGGGTTGATATATTTCTCCATGAATGTGCATGGTGTAAGTTGTCCTTGTATTCAAACTCTATCTTTTCTAAAAAAGGCACGTGGAAATAGCATTTGCTGTCTGAACAATATGTTACTGCTACTGTCAAGTCAAGTCAAGATAGCTTTATTCGGTATTTTTAAAAAAGACCATAAAAGCACATAAAAATAAAAAAACCATGGCATACACAATACATTTACAATAAGTTAAAAAACACGCTCCAATGCGTGTGAATAAATTTAGGAGTAAAAACAAAGCTTCTAAGAAACAATTGCTAAAATTCATACAATAAAGTTCATAAAATTCATAAAGTGCAGAGAACACACGCGGCCAAGAATGAATGTAAGTACTATTTGATGTAATTATGAACACAATAATACAGAAGCAAACATTGCTCAGTAATCGTTTTCATTGGGCCAACGTACCTCTGCATTTTACAGCAAATTTCAGAAATTTAATCGCTGCCGAGATAGTCAATTCATCTTGCAGCATGTACAGTCTAATCAATGCTGGTTTACATGTTCTCAGTCCCCACAGCTTTAAAATTGGTAACAAATATCTTTTTCTACCCCACTCATAGTAATTACAAAAAAAGATACAATGTATATTTGACTGGGAAGATAAGTCGTCACAAGGACAGTTTATCAATTTGACAGACCAGTCGTTTGGAGCCGGGAATGATATTAATCTGTAAAAACAATCAGTCCTCATCCGCGTAAGAAGCATTCTATGATAGGATGAAAGTGTTGGAGCCAGATAGGGATGTAGGCCAGGACCATGAAGTATGCGACGGTGTGCAATAATTGTCGACTTATTCCCATCTAGGTACCACCGCCTCTCATCTAGTAGGTCGAGGCAAGCTGCTTTTAAAGTTTTTTTGGTAATTTCGGTACATCTAGTGGGGGTTAAGTAAAGTTCTGGATGACCAATAGAGTTCAGAAATTTTTTAACATAGGTTAACCATGCAAACTTGCTAGGGTCTGATTGATTCAAGCAGTCTTGAATTACTTCCCTACTAAAAATTGTATCATCAGAAGTTCATATCTTATGCCACAGCATGACAGGAGTTATCTTTATTAAATCAATGATATGAACTCTGTCTAATTCTTTGTGGCATATGGTCGTGGAGGTAGATCTTGGGACTGATAGTAAATACCTGAAGAATGCGTTTTCAACTGTTTGAATTTGGGTACAATCAGCCACCCCCCAAATACCAGCCCCATATGTTGCAGTAGAGACGCATTTAGCTGCATAGATCTTAAGCAGAATATCTATGGGTTTGCCACCCAGTCTCTTAGCAAATTGTTTAACTGCACCTATCGTGCGTGAAAAGGCCAAATTTCGAGTGGTGATGGCTGTTTTCCAAGTACCCCTGTTATTAAAAATGATGCCTAAATAAGAAAATGTTTTGGTCAAAGCTATCTTTGTGTTATTTACGAAAGTTTTGCAGTCTATCTTCGGATTATTACTAGAGGTACAACACATGGTGAAAGTTTTTCCCACATTGATCTTTAAACCTCTATTGGTCATGAAAGTCGAGAATCCAGTTAAGGCCCTCTGAAGGCCCAACTGCGTACGTGCCATAATCACGGCATCGTCGGCATATAATAGTAATGGAACCGACAAGCCGTTTACTTTGGGATAATCGACTTCCAGATCTATTAAGGAATCTGCCACCTCGTTAATATATAAATTAAAAAGGAATGGGGCGAGGATGCATCCCTGGCGAACACCCTTTTCTATGGGGAATTTTCTAGTTCGCTCTCCATTTTTACCATATCGGACTGTGGCACCTGCATCTCTATAGAGTTCCTTTATAAAAGTTAAAATATGAGGGTCTATCCCCATTTGGGTCAGAGTATTCCATAACGCTCTATGGTCCAGGCAATCAAAAGCCGAAGTTAGGTCGACAAATGTTAGGAACAGATTCCCTTTTTTTGCTCTAATATATTTGTTCATTATTAGTGTCAGATTTAATCCCTGCTCAACCGTACCCAGACCACTCTTAAATCCATATTGGAATTTAGAGAGAGTCCCATTGAATTTGGTCCAGGCTTGTAGTTTAGTTAGTAGCACTCTACCTGCTACTTTCATCATGGTGTCGAGCAAAGAAATGGGTCGGTAGCATTTTGGATCCTGCCTGTCCCCTTTTTTAAATATTGGGATTACTATGGCTTCATGCCATGTGTCAGGGAAGCCTAATTTACTATAAGCATTTATTACATTTGCGAGAAGTGGGGCCCATAGATCGACATTTTCTTTAAATAAGTCAATGGGGACTCCGTCTGGTCCTGGGGCCTTTAAATTAGCACTCTGACAAATTGCTTGCTCAACCTCTAATGGGGTAAAGACTATGTTAAGTGGGAAACTATCTTGAGTTGGTGAGAATTCCAGCTGGCGGGTAGTGTCATGTCCCTGTGATGTCATACAAGGATTTACCTTTACCAGTGGATCGTTTTTATACAAGGACGTAAAATGGCTAACCCATACGTCTTCCGGTATGGCAACCTCCATGGAGTCTGTCTTACTCTCAGAGAAGAAGGGGGCGTTAATTTCTCTCCAAAAGGAGGTATTATCCCGAAGAGCGCTAGCCTTTATCAAAGCCTCCCAGGCAGAGTTTTTTAGTTCTTTCTGCCTATCTCGTAGGGTTTGCTTATAAGCTTGCCTGGCAGTTTTAACTAAACTAATGTCTTTTGGCAGACTCTTTAAGGCCTGTAGAAGAGCTTTATGAGCTTTAGAACAGGCAGAGTTAAACCAGCCATTTGATCTTGTTACCTCGCCAGCTTTTTTTTTCTTAGTTAGTTTCTCATTTATGGTAGCAACTATCTTACCGCAGGCCTCTTTAATCAGATGGGGGTTCGGAGATTGTTCCAGGCAAGTTAAAATGTGTTCCAGTTCTTTGCTAATTAACTCCTCCAAAAATATTTTGGAGTCAATCTTCGCCCACTTAATGGCATATCCATTTTTCCTGGATAAGGAGACAGAGTGACGGTAAAGTCTTTCGGGTATACTTATTTTGTGGCTCTCATAGTTACCTGTAAAAATGCTGGTACTGATTGGGAAATGGTCACTCATTGCTAGATCTTCAGTATCAAACCCCAGCATACAACCCTGATTATTATTGGACATTAGTATAAAGTCTATTACTGTACCCGCCCCTCGGCCATGAAAAGTTGGTTGAAATGCTACCATGGGCTCACAGAGTTCATTAGCGAAACCTATGTCCCAATCGTGCATAACTTGATTTAGCATGTTACCGAAGATAGAGTGTTCAAAGTGTGTGCTGGGTTCCCCTTTTAGATTAGTTATGCCACAGATGTTTGAATCGCTATGAGGGCATAAATGGCAATTAAAATCTCCAGCTATGAGGATGCAATCTGCCTCCCCAGCACCTTTATTTAGAATAGAGATTAGCTCATCTATTAGAGCTTTAACATCTTCCTTCGGCATGTTATTGTATAAATTGATCAGAAGGAGGCTCTGCCCTTTCCCTTTGATCAACAGTCCCTGGAGAGATTTTCGCACCCTCATTATGGGTCCTAGCCCCTCATATCTGATTATTGTCAAATTAGTCAGATTAGAAACAAAGGTGCACATACCCCCAGAGCCCCTTCCTCGGTTTCCCTGTATAGATGGAGTATGGAAAGTACTAAAACCCTCCACATAGGTCTCCTCCTGGTCCCAGCACTCCTGAAGACAGATTATGTCATGATTTTCCATAAAAGTTAAGAATGTCTGGTCCCTTGATTTTTTGGCGAGTCCTGCAATATTCCAAGATGTTATTTTCAGGCTAGCTCTGCCATCCTTTTGTGTACAGCCTCTGGCCTGTAGGGTTAAGATATCGGTATTATCTGTGCTGTATACTATCTTTTTTTGAGTTTCTACGGTCTTTCCCAATCCTGGGGGTATATCAAAATTCTCAATTTTTTCTAAAGCGAGAAGTCCTTCAGTTGTTGAGCCCATATCTGGTTGGTGTACGGAGAGCTGGTACAGAGGCACCACGTCCCGGTCAAGAGCGTTGACAGTATTCCACAGGGCCGAACTAATATGGCACTGGGTCTGTATCTTATTATACGGCTGGGCTGGGCACTCTGAAGATGGAAAAACAGGGAGAGGCTCTGGTGGCTGTTGGGCCCCTGTTTCCCCATTTAAAGACCCTATTGGTCAATCGACCATATCTAAACAGTCGAACCTATTTCTTGTGGGGAAACCCCTCCAGCCTTCGGGGTTTGGTTGTTCTCTTCTTGGGAACCAGGGGCGGGCATCCCATTCTCTGGTCCAGTGTCTATTTCTATTTCTGTTCCAGTGTCCCACCTGGGTCCAGGGCCAATCCTGGCCATCCTCCCAGCTAGAATGTTCTCCATAATTTGGAGTGTTTATTGGAGGGTAGAAAAACGCAAGACGATGTACATCAATTCCCCCCCTTTTCTCCAAAGCTGGCCAAGAACAAATATAATCAACTGTGGAGGGATCGTCACAATTGACTATAACACAGTCACCTTGTATGCTCTTTTTTGTCTCACCAATCCAGAACACTCTTCGTATTGAAGTAATTCTGCTAGGATTTAAGGATTGGAGGGGTCTATTTTGGCTCAGCCACTGGAGTACCTTATTTCGTAATGACCATGGCGGTTCTTCGACATTATCTGCCAGCTCGGGGACCCCGGTAAGAATGGCAGTGTATGGGGTCGCCTCGGGTGGCAGATGTGTCGGACGCCTGAACCTTACACCTTTCCTACCATCAACCTGGGATTGTGCTGGCAAGCCTTTGTGTGTTGTGGATGGAATGGCTTTCGGCTTAACTGGATGAGTTTTGCCTTTTGAAAGACCTAAAGTTGCTTGGGAAGTATCTAAAACACAATTGAATTTTTCCTTCCCCTCTATTAGAGTAGGTCTTGGCGTGTTTTGTGTGGCCTCATGCTCAGGTTGTATATTTACAACTTTTTCGGAAGGTGCAGACTGTGGACGGGTAACTAGTGTGAGTGGTTGCGCCGGTTTGCTAACTTCTTTGGGTTTCCCCCCCCTGTGCTAAATGAGCCTAATGTTTTCTGCGTAAATGCAGGTGTATTTAATTTAGCTAGTTGTTTTTCAATATTCATCAGACTCTTTTCCACCGGTTGTAGGTAGCCTTTTAGGAGCTCCCCATACTTTTTATAAGAAGTTGATTTGCAGATAGGCGTGAGGTGCATGTGGCATGTGTACCCCCCACTGCTCCCAAGCTGTTTAAATTCTCCAGCGGGCCTGTGATATGAGTTGCGGGAGTATTACCAACATTTGTAGGAATGGGAGTGGCTGATCTGATACTAATGTATAGGTGTTTGAAGATGGTATAAGTTTGTTTGAATTAGAAGTATTGTTATATTTAATCTTATTCCTATTCGCCCTTTTAACTATCGCACCCTCCCTCCTGCCCTTAAGATTCATCTCAGTTATATCAGCGAGAGAATGAGAAAGTTGTAAGTCAGGTGTTTTTTCAAGATCCTCACTAGAATGTGAGTCAAGTGACAATTGGGTTGCAGATAGATCCACAGTATTAGGGACGGTGTGTATCTCAACATTAGTAAGTTCGGCTGGAAGAAGCAGGGGGATAATCGGCCCCTGATGGATCGGAGTTTGAGCAGAGGCGAGAGGTCCCATAGAGGATCTTCTCGCAACTTCCAGTTCATGTGATACTCGGCGCTCCAGCATGTTGATACTCTGCTCTATCACTTCATTAGTCTTAGTGATGAACAGATCTATCGGACCTGTTATCTGAACGACCTTTAACGCCTTTTTACTTCTCGTACCCTTATTCATAACTAAGCAGATAGTAAGATGGAAAACAGATAAAGATACTCAAACAATATGTGACAACAGCATATATTTACAAGGTTTCTGGATATTGAAACGAAAATACCGTGGCCCAGTCCAGTCTTGCCCAGTCTTGAACGGGCTTAAACGGGCCCGCCCTTGGCCCGGGCTTCGCCCGGCGTCCCGCGAGACGGGGATGATGCCGCTTTTGAGCGCCTCCTGGCGCTAGCAGGTGACGCGGCAGAGCGCTGGGGCTTCTGGGGGTTGTGGTACAGCCCTCGCTCGTCTCCGCTCGGCAAGCCCCGCTCAGATGACCAGAGAGCGTAGGGCTGCGGGAGACAAGCGGTAGAAATCCACAGAAGTTGGCAATTATCCCAGGCGGTTTGACAAACAGAGAAAGGCAGCACGGGCTTCAGCTACTCGGCAGGCTGAAAGGTTTCCCCTACTCGATGGGGATGATGCCGCTTTTGAGCGCCTCCTGGCACTAGCAGGTGACGCGGCAGAGCGCTGGGGCTTCTGGGGGTTGTGGTACAGCCCTCGCTCGTCTCCGCTCGGCAAGCCCCGCTCAGATGACCAGAGAGCGTAGGGCTGCGGGAGACAAGCGGTAGAAATCCACAGAAGTTGGCAATTATCCCAGGCGGTTTGACAAACAGAGAAAGGCAGCACGGGCTTCAGCTACTCGGCAGGCTGAAAGGTTTCCCCCACTCGATGGGGATGATGCCGCTTTTGAGCGCCTCCTGGCGCTAGCAGGTGACGCGGCAGAGCGCTGGGGCTTCTGGGGGTTGTGGTACAGCCCTCGCTCGTCTCCGCTCGGCAAGCCCCGCTCAGATGACCAGAGAGCGTAGGGCTGCGGGAGACAAGCGGTAGAAATCCACAGAAGTTGGCAATTATCCCAGGCGGTTTGACAAACAGAGAAAGGCAGCACGGGCTTCAGCTACTCGGCAGGCTGAAAGGTTTCCCCCACTCGATGGGGATGATGCCGCTTTTGAGCGCCTCCTGGCGCTAGCAGGTGACGCGGCAGAGCGCTGGGGCTTCTGGGGGTTGTGGTACAGCCCTCGCTCGTCTCCGCTCGGCAAGCCCCGCTCAGATGACCAGAGAGCTTAGGGCTGCGGGAGACAAGCGGTAGTAATCCACAGAAGTTGGCAATTATCCCAGGCGGTTTGACAAACAGAGAAAGGCAGCACGGGCCTCAGCTACTCGGCAGGCTGAAAGGTTTACCCCACTCGATGGGGATGATGCTTCTTTTGAGCGCCTCCTGGCGCTAGCAGGTGACGCGGCAGAGCGCTGGGGCTTCTGGGGGTTGTGGTACAGCCCTCGCTCGTCTCCGCTCGGCAAGCCCCGCTCAGATGACCAGAGAGCGTAGGGCTGCGGGAGACAAGCGGTAGAAATCCACAGAAGTTTGCAATTATCCCAGGCGGTTTGACAAACAGAGAAAGGCAGCACGGGCTTCAGCTACTCGGCAGGCTGAAAGGTTACTGCTACTGACTGCTGCATCTAATCGTTTCCCACCCCTGCGTATTAACGAGTGGGGCCTACTGAGGTGTGGTCAAATTAGGCATGTAAGCCTGCAGGGCTGCTAGCATGCTGTAGGCAGCATGTAACACCCTGTACTTGTATAGCAGAGGTCTTCAAAATGGGGGGCGGGCCCCCCTAGGGGGGTCTTAAGTGATCCCAGGGGGGGCACCAGGCTCTGGCCAGAAGAAACATTATGCTTTGTTTTCAGCCTAAAAATATGAGCAGCAGTAAGCACGTCTGTAATGGGCCATCGTTAACATCCTTTGTCATTTAAATCCTGGCTGGGAGAAGGTGTCAAAAGGGAAGGGACTTCATATTTTCTCCAAGACCCACACTACTATTTCGAATAACCAGTGGATCCTTTGCACATTAGCAAGGCCTGCCTCACCGGAATAGTATGTTTGGAAATCCTGTATTTGTTTGCATTTTTAAATCAGTGACAGAACTTAGCTGCAATGTTTAAATAGGTCTAGACATATTTAAAAATTGCCAGTTAAATAGAATAATTGTGAAATATTTTGAGGGGGTCCCGGCGCATTGTTTTTCTACACTGGGGGGGGGCGCGGAATTGAAAAGTTTGAAGACCACTGTTGTATAGCATCATGATGTCATCGGGTGATACCATGCAGCATTTACCATTAAACTCGTAATAAGGGCCACAGGAATTCTGCAATTCTGCGGCAGTGGAGTTTATTGCACAATTATTGATTTGCCACATTCGCCACATAATCAATCATCTGCTGCAAAATTTATAGATTTCAACAAAAGAAATTCTTTCTAGTGCAAACAGATCAAAAGTTAATAAATTAAAAAAGCAGCAACACGTGTTGCTGCACAGCGCAAGGCTTTCACAAAGGTTGACTTGTCATCTTTAATTAGTTTATTGCTGTATTTGGGTGTTAAGGTGGTACTAATGAGACAACACCTTTGCTACGGTAGTATTAGCATGGGTAAAAATGTCAAAATAATGGAGTAATACTATCACAAAATGTGCCGCATTGCGATGCATAATTTGTCTTTTCAAGCAGCATAATTTAGTCAACCCTGCCGTATAATTTGGTCCTCTCCTGCAACATAATGCCAGTGGCCCTGCTCTTAATACATGCACACAGTAATCTGTGCAGTTACTGGGTTTCTTCACACATTGCACAGGATTGTAAATGCGTGCTAATATGCATGATGGAAGGTACGCAAATAAGACTTGCCTGTCTGTTTACCAAAAATAAAGTGCATTCTGGTTTTGCAGTTATGTTAATTTTAAATAAAGGTTGGGCACAACAATTGTAAAAAATATTAAAGCAGAGCAATTTGGAAGGAATGCAGAACAAATCAAAAAATTCACCCCAAATCAAGAGATCTGGGTTAAATCCATCATTCTTTTGCTCACCATGCCACCTCAGTTGAGACCTGGCCATATGCAAATCAGTCTTGACCCTGTGCCTCATAGGAACAATCCAGCCCGAACTGCCAACGGAAACAAGCATCCTAGGACCAGTTTTGGGGTTTCACCCCTCTTCAGCCAGGATAGCTTGATTCCAGTGGCACAGTGAGCCCAGGACCCCCTCGTGGCATACCTGGCGCACTTAGGGCGAGAAAGCAAAAGACACACAATTGATGGACAGAATACAGAACACATCAAAACATTCACCTCCAATCAAGAGATCTGGGTTAAATCCATCATTCTTTTACTCACCATGCCACCCCACTTTAGACCTGGCCATATGCGAATCAGTCTTGACCTTGTGCCTCATGGGAACAGCCCAAAGCAATACAAAAGGGGCTGATGGACGGAGAGCTTGAGCAAATCAAACACTCACCCCCAGTCAACTGATCTGGGTTTAATCCATCACCATTCTTTAGCTCACTCCGCCACCCCAGTTCAGACATGACCATATGCAAATCAGTCAGGCCCTGTGCCTCATGGGAACAGTCCAGCCCGAACTGCCAAAGCCATGTCTTCCCTGGACCGGAAACAAGCATCCTGGGACCGGTTTCTGGCATTTCAGCCATCATCAGCCAGGCTAGCTTGAATCCAGTGGCAGAGTGAGCAAGGGACTCACATCTGAGCACACCCTGCCAACTTAGGGCGAACAAAGCAATACAAAAGGGGATGATGGACGAAGCGCTTGAGCAAATCAAACACTCACCCCCAGTCAACTGATCTGGGTTTAATCCATCACCATTATTTAGCTCACTCCGCCACCCCAGTTCAGACATGGCCATATGCAAATCAGTCTGACCCTGTACCTCATGGGAACAGTCCAGCCCGAACTGCCAAAGCCATATCTTCCCTGGACCGGAAACAAGCATCCTGGGACCGGTTTCTGGCATTTCAGCCGTCATCAGCCAGGCTAGCTTGAATCCAGTGGCAAAGTGAGCAAGGGACTCACGTCTGAGCATACCCTGCCAACTTAGGGCGAACAAAGCAATACAAAGGGGATGATGGACGGAGCGCTTGAGCAAATCAAACACTCACCCCCAGTCAACTGATCTGGGTTTAATCTATCACCAATATTTAGCTCACTCCGCCACCCCAGTTCATACGTGGCTTGATTCCAGTGGTGTGGAGAGCCTGGGACTCACGTCTGAGCATACCCAGCCCACTCGGGGTGAAAATTGCAAAAAACACAGTTGATGGACAGAATGTAGAACAATGTCATACATTTACCCCAGTACAAGGATCTGGGCCTAAATCCATCGTTTTTTTGCACTCCACACCCCCCTGGGTTAGACACTGGCTATATGCAAATCAGCTCTGACCCTGTGCCTCATGGGAACAGTCCAGTCCGAACTACCAAGCCATGTCTTTCCCAGACCGGAATCAAGCATCCAAGGACCGGTTTCTGGCTATCAGCCTTCATCAGCCTGGATAGCTTGACTCCAGTGGTGTGGAGAGCCTGGGACTCACGTCTGAGCATACCCAGCCCATTCGGGGTGAAAATTGCAAAAAACACAGTTGATGGACAGAATGTAGAACAATGTCATACATTCACCCCAGTACAAGGATCTGGGCCTAAATCCATCGTTTTTTTTGCACTCCACACCACCCTGGGTTAGACACTGGCTATATGCAAATCAGCTCTGACCCTGTGCCTCATGGGAACAGTCCAGCCCGAACTGCCAAAGCCATGTCTTCCCTGGACTGGAAGCAAGCATTCTGGGACCGGTTTCAGGCATTTCAGCCGTCATCATCCAGGCTAGCTTGAATCCAGTGGCAAAGTGGGCAAGGGACTCACGTCTGAGCATACCCTGCCAACTTGGGGCGAACAAAGCAATACAAAAGGGGATGATGGACAGAGCGCTTGAGCAAATCAAACACTCACCCCCAGTCAACTGTTCTGGGTTTAATCCATCACCATTCTTTAGCTCACTCCGCCACCCAGTTCAGACATGGCCATATGCAAATCAGTCTGACCCTGTGCCTCATGACAACAGTCCAGCGCAAACTGCCAAGCCAGGTGCTCCTTGGACTGGAAATAACCATCCTAGGACCAGTTTTGGGTTTTCACCCCTCTTCAGCCAGGATAGCTTGACTCCAGTGGCACAGGGAGCCCGGGACCCACGAAAGAATTAGCAGCATTTTATCAGAAGATATTGCCTGACGTTAAAGTGTTGCCAAAAAGAGAAACATTTTGCGGACCTCTATATGGTTTATCCTTCATCTGAAACCCTTAAAGGCTATCTGGCGGGTGCTGCAGCACCTCCTGCCCCCGTGGCCCGTCGCCCCTGTCTGCCTATGAAGCAGGTCTCGGTAGTCCACCGGCCAGTGATGTGCGCGCAGGTGGATGCAGGCAGCCGCGGTGTGTCCATTGGGGCGTAGGGGCGTAGCCCCACCAGCCCATGGACCCGCTGCTGCAAGTGTATAATTAATTGTCACTGAATACTAGTATTTTTAAAATACATCAAATTTTCCGCCGGCGAATCCAGGCAGCACCCGACTGAAACGGGAGTGCACTGCGCAGGGGGCTGGGCTGGGCCGGGCGGCGGGGCTGGTCTGAGTGTTTGATTGACAGTCAGATGACAGTCCAGTGACGAGTCGAGTCCACGAGACACTACAGGCACATACCTAATGCGCAAGTGCTGCTCGGGGCTGAAACTAGCCCGAGCAAGCGCATGAAAGTTCCCCCATTAGTAGAATAGTGCCAGGGGAGAGTGCTGGGGAGCCCCGGCGTTAACAAGGGCGAGCAGTCAGTGTGCCCCCCAAGCCAATCCTGGTGCTGCATGCAGCGCCAGGATTGGCTGGTCACCGCGCAGCAATCATTATTGGATGCCGCGCGTGGGTGGCTCAGCCGCACATCACAATGTGGCCAATCACTGTGTCTGACTTCATGAAGTCATGCAGTGATTGGCCATTTGCGGCGCGCGGCACTGCTGACGCCGACGTAGGATGATCCGGTTCTGGGCTGACTCGCCTCGTGGTGTGCTGTGGTGTGGACTGGTCGTGTGCGCATCGCCATCACCTGCCAGCCTCTAGTGTCTGCTGCCTTTGCGGCATGCTGATCGTTACACTACAGACTACAGTACAAGTCGACTCGACTCCTCTTCTAGTGAGTATCTTGTTTTTGTGACTCGTCCGTCGTCATGTGCTGTCACACCCAGTGAGTGACATTACCTCAAGAGGATTTCATTAAAATGCATCCAGGGAGGGAGCGGCGCAATGCAAGGTTGCATTTAATTCTGTGAAATGATTGGATGAGCCCTGCACATTTCGTTCATTCGTGCTCTGTGAAACGGGCTCTGTATTTTATTATAAACTGAGCTCGTACTGGAGGGGTCGTGTCTGGTTTACCCCCACTCTTGGAGAGCAGCCCCTGCAGTGAGTGACATTACCTCAAGAGGATTTCATTAAAATGCATCCAGGGAGGGAGCGGCGCAATGCAAGGTTGCATTTAATTCTGTGAAATGATTGGATGAGCTCTGCACATTTCGTTCATTCATGCTCTGTGAAACGGGCTCTGTATTTTATTATAAACGGAGCTCGTACTGAAGGGGTCGTGTCTGGTTTACCCCCACTCTTGGAGAGCAGGCCCCTGACAGTCTGTCTCTCGGTTAGGACTTAAAATATTCTCTCCGAGGCTTGTCATCATACTTCCTGCTGACGTGACTGAGCCTTATGCTAATGCCCTAAATATGATTGATTGAAGAATCATTATTTTTGCATTCTTCTTTACGTACGTCAAATCTTTAGTACACCGTCGCTGCCACTTTGAAGAGACAACGGACTCACACGCCGACTCGACCGCAGTTCTACCCACCTTTCAGGGGCACTTGCGTGATCCATACCTCGCGCTACAACCCCCTAAGTACTGACCCTTCAGGGACGAGGGTCGGACTGTCACCGACTCTCCCCAAGCACTACCTGCCCTTTAGAGGCAGCCGCAACTGACTCCGCCCCGGCTCTGCCCTCCTCACAGGCGGCAGTGTGACTTGTGATGGGTCCTACCCAATCCCTGCAGCTCTTCAGTGGGAGGGCAGTCGTGCGGATAACTCGGCCATAGCCCTGGCCGGGTTCTGACACTGTCCTGACTGGTGAGTCTTTCGGTTTCACTTTGGCATCAGGACGCTCCGATTCTTCATTTTGACCGTATGAGAGAGTAAGTGCTGCTATATGACAAGAAATAGAACTAAAATGGCATTGCACGTTAAGATCATAGTGCACAGAGGAGAGGGTTGTAATCACCTAGGAGACTAGGACAATCACCAGAATAGCCTGCATTGTGCAGAAAAGGATGCAAAAGAAAGATTAGATTGTGTGAGGGAGACTACAAAAGAGAATACCGGACGGAATGCAAGAGGACTAGGACATAGTGGTGGGTACAATGTGTTGGGAGGACAATGACAGAGAAGAGAGAGCCTTCAGTGGAATAGAATTTAAGAATTTAAGAATGAGGTGCATACGAGAGGCTAGTAAACACATGGACTTGTAGCTTTAGAAAGTAGAATTGTTGCCTTGTACTGTTGGCACCTATTTTATATCTTATGATAAGTAAGTCCCAAAGCCCCCCAGCATTATAAATATTGCTGTCTGTACTTTCATGTGTGGGGAGATAAGGCTATCTGCCTGGCATCTTGGCGGGGTGGCGTAGCAAGGGGGTGATTTCTGTGGTGCGAGAGCTTCATTTTCGGCTGTTGGTTGGAACTGGTGGAGGGTGGGTCCGGGTGTTTGCCTGTAGCTAGTGTGTGGATGACAACTACATGCAGTGTCCTGCCTCTGACTGCTCTGAGGCCAGTGTTCACGACAGAACAGTATATGGAAATGCCAGGCTATGCTTCCTCTAACGTGGGGTAAGCGAGCCAGACACATTTGGGCCTCTGTTTGCACCAGGTGGGATAGTGAACTTAAGTTGCTGGTAGGTGAACTCTGGTAGTGGTGTGCATTTTGTACATTTTTATTTTTGCAAAATTAGCACATCTCGCTAATCAGGGATGAGTTGTTCAGAAAATTCCTAACAAAATACTTTTTCTGGTGCTGTCTTCCTGGATATCTGTCTCATTTGTACTGGGGATATGTTCTTTTGGCTGTGGCTGATCACGGTTATTCTCGGACCTTTACATTCTTCTCCTTACTTTTTACATTGATGGTGGATCTGTAGACTAAATTCCAGTTCCCACTCAGATCTGGTAGATTATTGTTTCTTGTGGTTGCCTCTATTCCGATTGGTGCGTCTGCCAGTGGACAAACAGGACAGAAATGATCTGGTGTGAGATTCAATGTTGTCCCCAGAAACTACCAATTGGTTGTTTACTTTTACCATTTCTCCCCAACTCAAAAACTTGGAAAAACTGAGACTAGTTTGGCTGCTTGACTAATCTGTCCCTGAACTGTGTCCTTCTGAACCCAGACTACTGGTGACTGGTCTTGCCTCCCTGCCCCTACATCCTTTTGGCTTCGGTATAGGTCCTATTCTTTGTAGATGGTGAGTTGTGGAGAGAACATTTGTTTTAATTGTGAAATTGACACCCTGATTTTTAACTTCCGCAAAAAAACATAGTTGTTTAGATTGTGCATCCAGTAGTGAAATAGCAGCAGGCGGCAGCGCAGAAGCTTAATGTGCCTGCTGCAAAGAACATATACCTGATGCAGATCACAAAATGCATATGATGTAAATAGGTCAGTGAGGCACTGCTTTTGTCAGAGAGAGCCTTTTGTTACTTGCAGTTTCTAAGTTAAAATCCTAACATACAACAGTGAGCTATTAACTGTCATCTAAGAGCTGGATGCAAACTGCAAGGAAATAATTGGAGTGTTATGTTTTTTCCCACAGTCTTTGTTTCATTACCCTACTGTTTCAAAAATAAATTGTTATCTTTTCATTTTCAGCACATGACAACCTGAAACATTACCGCATTTTGGGGCAATTTTCCAGCAAACAACAATAGGACCCCAACCTCCTTTGCTGCTCTTTCACCCAGGCTACAACCCAGCAAACACCAGTGTTAAAGGTAAGGAAACTGATGCTATATATTTTTTTACATGGGAGTTAGGGCTATGTATGTGTGTGGTCACTCTCCAGGCCCTCAAGCAGTGCCTCTTTCAGTGCCTTCAGCAACCACTATGGCACAGAGAGGCAGGAGACAGTCCGGCTGTATTTTAGCAGTCATTTTGTGGAAAGGGGAGCTGTTGGAGATGTATTACGATAATGCACAAGATATATGTATTTATACTGAAATTGCACTGCACCTTATACGTTGTACTTTGATTATTGACAGGTTTCTTTAATATATATATTGGTAAGGCCAGCAACACACCATCATGAATACAGTACAAGAGCTGATTGCAAGGTCATTCCAGGCACGGCCACTTGAACAAAAACTACAGATAAAGCAATTAGGACCTCATCAGCCTGAAATAAACCTACAGCAAACTACACAGGACAGAGGAAAAATGTAAAAACGTACATTCTCAAATGCCTGGTACACAAAAGCTGATTGGCTTACAGGGTGCCCTATAAAAAAATCTCTGTTCTGCTTCCCCTGCTTGCTGTTTGGTGGTGACTTTTCTTGGACATGTCAAGGAATAATTGACTTGAAGCATATCTCTGAAAAAATAAAGAAGCATGCGTTCACAAGAAATCATCTGGAAAACCTGACAAGACTGGGAATGTTGGGGGAAGACGCACCAATTGAGCAGCAGATAAATGATGCATATCGCAAATCCATTCAAAAACACAATGAAGCTGTTGATAAGAAAAGACAAAATCTATCCAAGATCATTGATTGCATTCGTTTCTGTGGTGCTTTCGAACTGGCATTGCGAGGCCATGACGAATCAGAAACTTCCTCAAAATCTGGGTTCTTCCAAGGCCTAGTGGATTTAATGTCAACCTTAGACAAGGATTTGGAAACACATCTAGCACGTGCTACAGTCTTTAAGGGCACCTCTAATACAATACAAAATTAACTCCTTGACTGTATGCTCGAAATTATAAGAAGCCATATTGTGCAAGAGTTGCGAAACATAGACTTTGTGGCTATTCAGGCTGATGACACCACTGATGTGGCCACTAAAACACAGTCCGTGTTAGTGTTTCGGTACCTTGACAGTGACAGAAACGTTGTGGAGAGGTTCTATGGTTTCACACATTTAAGAGACTCTAGTGCAGCAAATATCACTGAAGCTATACTGTGTCAACTGGACTTAATTTTCCCGGCCCTGCCTCAAAAACAAAAACTTATCGCACAAAGCTATGTTGGTGCGTCCGTAATGAGTGGAAGCCTTGGTGGAGTACAGAATCGAATTTGAGATGTGTACCCTAATGCTCATTTTGTGCACTGTTACGCCCACCAACTCAATCTTATTATGCAACAGGCGGTATCAAAGATCAGAGAGACACGAGTTTTCTTTCAGGATATCGGAGGCATAGCAGCATTCTTCACACGTTCCCCCAAAAGAACAGAAGCCCTTCATGAGATTGTGGACAAAAGCGTACCAAGGGGATCCTCAACTCGTTAGAACTTTCACATTCGTACAGTCAACTTAATCTTTGAACAGAGGGAGGGCCTTGAGAAATGTTTTGTCGCCATATCATCCAGAGAAGACTTTGATCACACAAGTCAGAATGAAGCCCATGGCTTTATTAGAACACTACAAGACAAAGAGTTTCAGTTCTTACTGTTTTTATTTCATGACATAATGCGTCATGTTGATGCGTTACACGATCAGTTACAACGTAAAGACATAGATACTGTCTCTGTGAAAGCTGCTACATCTACATTTGTACAAAAGATAAAGGAAGTGAGAGATGGGGTTGACGATTTAGAGAGCAAACTGTCGGAGCATTCTACTTTTGCAAACCGCAGACAAAAAATCACCTCTCTGGTTCGAATTGGAAAGGAGATATGTGACATTGTAATTGTGCAGGCAAAAGAACGTTTTTCATTCACAAAACATTTGGTGTGTGCCACTTTATTGCAAAGTAAAGAGTTTGCACAATATGATGAATCCTTCCCTGAGCGTGCTCTGAATCAGGCTGTGGAAGCATATCCTATGCTCAAAAAAGAGCAGCTGAGAACTGAGTTAACTGTACTCTACGGAATGCCTGTGTACCTGAAGGCCACAAGCGCCTTGAGTTTGCTGAGTTTAATTCATAAACTGCATATGGAAAACTCACTTACAGAGACAGTGACTTTACTAAAAATTGTGATTACGACTCCAATGACAACAGTAGAAGCTGAACGATGTTTTTCAGCCTTAAAGCTCATAAAGACATTCCTCAGGAATACCATGCTAGAGGAAAGACTAAATGCTTTGGCGATGCTATCTGTAGAGAGCAAGCTATTCCAAAAGATACCGGACTTCAACATGAAAGTAATTGACAAGTTTGCTACACTGAAAGACAGACGTGCTGATTTCATTTACAAAAAGTGAATGCTGCTACTTGTTTGTTGAATACAAAAAATTCTGATTGAGGTAAGAAATGCATTGTTATCTCTGTTTTTAAAAATTTTGTAGTGTTTGTTCTATTTGGAGACTACACAGATTTGCTCACCTTTGTTCACTGGCCGGAGCTGTCTCCCGCAGGGTGTACGATTCGTTGCTTGTGTTGCCTATCAAACCTTCCCCCTTGGCAACTTGCGAAAACCTTTATACCATTTATGTTTGGGGTACTTGCGTGGACCTATGTGAAGTGTGTGTACAAAGCTCAGCTCAACCAGAATCACTGTAACAGCGCGTTGCGCTGCCTCTTTTATAGTCAGTATATTGTTAGTCTTTCATGTGACCTTTATGACCACTCTCTCCTGGCAGATTTTTCTTTGAATGTATACCCTACAGAAGAATACACACTCCTCTTACTCCTCTCTGGGAATAGAGTGGTGAGCCATACATACCTTATCATTGTATATACTGACATTGTGTTGGACCATAGTGCTCATAATCTTATCCTTCTGTTGCACAGGGGTACAACCTATGTTAACCTGCCATTTGTCTACTAGAACCAAGACTGAAAGCTGTGTAGGTTGTATATACAAGTGTGTTCATACTCTCTGTAGTATAGATAAGAATAGAGTGTAACAGCTTCCTTTCTTTACAGCCTGCCAGTGCCTATTCTTCAAGAATTCACGAAGAGGTTCCCACGCTCAAGACCTGTTTTTCTTCCCCCGCCTTTCCTTGTTTTGTTTCCCTGTTTTCCCCTGGCGTGCCATTTGTTACTCTAGAGTCTGATAGAGTTGGAAGGCCGTAGGGGAAGACTGTGGACTTTCCTTCAAGTTCCTGATGCTCCTGCGGAACGAGCCTGGCAACCATTACACTGCTGTGCAACTTCTTCTACTCTTAGAGCTGAGATTTCCATGATAGTCTGAATTCAGCACCTGAGCATAATAGGACGGAATGTATGAAGCTCTGTGGTTGACTGAATAAGCAGCTACCTATGTTATGCCATCTATTAATGTAATAACTGCACTTTCTCAATTGCTTTATTAACCTTCCTGCTTTCTCAAATTTGCTTGAAAATGCACGATTTTTCTTTTTTTTTTTTAAAACAAATTTCTTGGGGGGGGGTAACCCCACCAAACCCCGCTTTTGGGGTTCGGGCTCGCTCGCTGCGCTCGCTCGCTACGGTGCTGTATGCAAATCACTTTCGCCCCACCACTTTAAAATCTCACCCACCGCCCCTGGATGCAGGCACCGCTCTGGAAGACATCACCGGCATGGATGACTGCCTCAAGGTTTTTACAATCATTGCTGAGAAATCCATCAGGGTTTTGCATGTAAAGGACAGTTTCAAAGTTGGCCTTTCAGGTACTGCCAGGTTTGAGACCTGCCTACCTCGAGCTTTGCTGTACATGTCTTGCGCCGCTAAACTGAGCTCTCAGTCTCAACACTTTGAGGCGACTGGAATCTGACCAGTTATTTGGGATATTTTTGCAGTCCTCTGGCTACCAGTGTAAGCCGTGCCACCCACATCTAAACCTTGCACCTCGCTCGTCATTTTTCATACGCTACACCCCCTTGCATGTAACGAGGTTAACCACGTCCACCGCCAGGCACTGGACTAGACGTGGCCCTTGTGTGTGACATGCTAGCTCATTCAGATTTCTTTATCCTACAGAATTGACAGATGTATTGTCTTTTATTTATGTCAGTCTTTTTATTTAGTTTTACAGCATTTGTTCACAAAGCATGAAACACACAATCAGAGGAACAGCACTCGCCATACCGCGCCACAACGCTCTGTTCAACTTGAGCAAGGGCAGTAAGCAACACAAGGAAAGGGGATTGGTAACACATTGATAGTACTTGTGAAATACACTGCCCCACGCCCTAACATTACTACCTCTTATACTGTGCTCTACATGGAAGGCATCATGCCACCTGCGCTCTCCTGTGTATATCTGGGACCCCTCTGCTGAGCGAGGAGCAGTGCAAGGAGGGGCTGAGGCATACCTGGACTTCATCAGAGGAGACGCATTTACTTCAGGCTTGTAGGACCTAAGCTAGGGCCTGGGGGAGAAATGTAGTCAAACAGCTACCTATGGATGATGTCACTGCAAGAAAGGGTTAAGAAGATGAACCGTATGACTCCATGTGGAGAAGTCATATGTCATTTGTGGGCACAAACATGTAATAAGTACAGGAAGCAGGGCTTTAAATGGGATCAAAAACCGCTGGGTCTCTCAAAGGGGCGTGACCAATGTAATTAGGGGTGTGGCTTAAAACACATAAGCCAAAAATCTGTGCTCAGCATAGTGTGTCGCCAGACTTGTATTTTGCTGTTTCTGTCATTGCATCCAGATATATGATACAACAAGTAACATCAGAACCTACAGGTTAGGACTATTGGCTTTGTCAGTGATTGTTAGTTACAAACGATAAATAGGCATCAACTGTGGCTTGTATATAATATTGAGAAAGCTTCCACTTAAAGCCCTGATGACACCATGACAACGTTGCTGCTCCTGAGTCTCAGAAAGAGAAGGGAAATCCCCTGCAACGCCCACCTGGCATGACGTCATGCAGTAACTTCTCCACTGGTGAGAAGTGAGCAGCGCACACTAGTGAAAAGTGAGCAGCGCACATGATGGGCCTGCTGTCTCGAAACAGGTCTCTATCGGGCTCTGTTTTTTGCCCTGGCACTTTTTTCCCGACTGCAGACTGCAGTGACAGCAGGCAGCTGTCACTGCTGTCCGGGAAACAAGATGGACCGTCTGTGCTAGAGCACAAAACAGAGCCCGATAGAGACCCGTTTCGAGCCCCCCTTTAAAAAACTGCCGGTGCTCAGACCCGGTGAGACCCGGCCCACTTAAAGCCCTGACAGGAAGGGACAATTTGCATGAATGCGCTAAATGGACTGCTAGGGAAGAAAGCTGGTACGCAACCAGGTGTAGTTCTTTTGATGTCTGCTTTCTCTGATTTTCACGCTGGATTGTGGATACTCTTTCTGGTTTTTCTCTAAGATCATTTTTCTTGTTTCTTGGTTTTCTCTGTTTGATTTCTAGTGTTGACCTTTGTCTGACTCCTAGGGTTTCTTTCCGATTTCCAGTACTCCTCATGTCATTGTTTTTTTTTACAAATCTTTTTATTAACAATTCAACAAAAGAAAGACATCAGGTGACATTGCCCAGTTACACAATTGTCCAATATACAGATCCATACTTCAACCAATACATACAAGATGGTGATCAAGGGATCCCAGGGACTCCTGCGCCTCCTCTTCTTCCAGACAGATCGGGGGCGTACCAATGCCACCACAGTAGCAATTCCAGTCTGCCCAGACCTTATACCACTTTTTGTGACAACCTCTGGAAACGTAGACATACCTCTCCCTGAACATACACCAATCAATGTCTTCTGCTCATTCCCCAACCCGGGGTGGCTGTCCAGCTCCCCACAGCTGAGCAATGTTGCACTTGGCAACCATGCATGCTAACGTTACCCACTGTTGCTTATACGCACACAGATCCGTGGGTTCCCAAACACTTAAAATACACCTACGAGCCTCTGGTGTATCTCTACCCCCATAACCATACACCGGATAACATGTCGTGGTTTATCTTGGAAAGAATACATACAAAAGCAGGACAAGATCAGGACAAGATACGTAAAATGAGAGAAGTATTCTGGATTTTTCTTTTGGGAACTGCAATTAATGGGCTGAATGCTGAAATCCCCTGGGAGCAAGCAATAATATAATAGGAACCCACCCGGTTAGCATAAAAAATACTGGCCATTTTTGGAAGTTATGGAAGGAAAAAGTAAAATATACGGACTATGGTTCACTACCCTGGAAATATGCATAAAAGGGATGTTTTACTAATTTGCAGATGTACGTTTGTTTTAACCTGTGTCTACTGTTTGCAGATGGCAGCAATTCTATTACTTAATATCACCATTTACGGGGTTTTGAAATTGAACTAAACACAGTCCAAGATGGCGAACAATTTGGTAAGACTCAACAGAGCGAACTTACTATCGACCATCTAAATATAAACATTAAATAAATTGACTAAAAGCCAGCTATCTTTAATTTATCTATAAAGATATTGACCGCAGCAGAATCGCCGACTTTGGAGGACAACAAAACCGCGCGTATATATATTAGTAGTAGAGATAAACCCAAATAACACTCTGGTGCATAAGATAAATATAATGTAAAATTAAGAAAAGAATTATAAGTCTGGTTGACATTTGCATAACATTCTAATACAGTAGCACGATCTAAACTATGGTATATGAAACCTCTACAAGATGGAGGAGCAGGATCTCGGTTAACGCGACCTCTCGTAGATGCTAATCCCGCGAGACGAACATAGCCAGGTTATCATTAATGGCGCCAAAGATCTGAACTTGAAAGGAGGGCCGGACTAATCAAGCTCAGCGGAGCAGTAATACGGGACTGACGGTTTCCCGATTGCAACTTTTCCCAGTAAACCAGGTACGTCTAAAAACATATGGAGGGTAACGTGTAGAAATTAGAGAGCCGTGAAAATATGAGGACATAGCCTAAACAGTTGGCGCCGAGTGCTAAAGACACCTCTGCATGTTTTTCTACGTCTAGCTTACCGATATACGGCAGATGTGACGAGGCATACATAATTGGTTACAAGAGAGACACAGCACGTCAAAAGCTTCGCAAACAGAGCCTGATACTATGACATCTTAAAAATTCAGGTAACATGTAGAAACCAGAGAAGCGAGAGAATGTGAGGACATAGTCTTAATAGTTGACGCCGATTTTTAAAAACATCTTTGCATGTCTTTTATGTCTAGCTTACCGATATACGGCAGATGTGACAAGTCGTACATTTCTGGTATCAGAGAGCCACAGCGCCTCAAATCCTTCGCATATAGAGCCTGAATTCAAGACATCATAAAAATCAAGGTAGCGCTATTAATACTCCGGCATGAAACTGTTGCAACATTATAAAATAGAACGAGTATCTTAAGTAATTTCACATATATTTTACAGATGACTCGTGAATAAACAGTCACACGGGTCGAGAAGCCCTAACTTGAAATATTAGCAGCAGAATACAGCGTCATAACGGAGATCCAATCCTATATTAAAGCAGGTAGACGCCTATTTTTAACTACACCTAGTATGATATCGGTACCCTTGATTCCAATGGTAATCCCTCCCAGTTTGAATAATTTTTCCTTGCAAAACAACCGCCCTTATATGTGGCCCTATTTGGGATATCGCAGTAACACTGCCCCTTAGAGTTCAGTTTCCATCTGCAAGCAATAGCGTGTCAATATATGCTAATACATAAGGAGTACAGTAAGAAGCTATGTAACTATTGTAAATAATGTATATAAATATTTAGAAAACTGATGAGAGAATGGGACAATATGTATATAAATGTATAGTTTTATATGTAAATAATTTTGAATGTATAACTAAATGTAGAAATTCTAGCACTTTAGCCCAGTAAGTAAAGATCGTCTTGGAGTAGGGGATAATCACGGTAGATTGATAAGTTGAACAGAAATATGTATATAAAAAAGAGAATAAGTAATTGTTAGGCGTTGTCTTTTGAGTAACATATTAAAATAGATAAAGTACTAAACTACTGTGTTTCATCATTATAGCCTACTGTCCATGCAAAAAGGAAAATGCAGAATTCCTGAAGAAGGCAAACTGCCGAAACGCGTTGAAGGGAATATAATCTGTATTTAAGAAAGGAAATCATGAACTGCTAAAAAACTAATAAGTTATTTATGAATTAATCAATGTAAATTTAATGTCATGTGTTATATATGTTAAAAAACTGCACACAAAAAATGCTTGATGAATTGTGAAAATGAAATAAGAAAATGCTAACAAAAACTAAACACTTTTTTAAAATAAATAAAATAAGAAATATTCAATATAAGTGAGCTGTTGGAATCCTATCTATAGAAAGGCAACGCCTTGTTTACTCTACAGTTAATGTGCACGTAACACGGTGTGTTCAGCTTTACAAAGAGTACTATACCTTGCCAGGGTTCATCCTTCAAGGCAGGGGCCCCGATTTTCCTAAATAAGTATCTCTACCCCCAGGACATCCCGTAGCCTATCATGGATCTCTACCCAATAGACCTGTACCTCCGTACAGTGCCACAAAAAATGCATGAAAGTTCCAAGTTCTCCACACCCCCTGCGACATTCCCCACTCTCTGATCTACCCATTAGGACCAGACGAGGCCCTGTGACATACGACCTGTGAAGAATCTTTAACGGCACTAATCTGAGCCTCATCTGTATTGCCACTACACGCGGAGAGGAGACCGCCTCCCGCCAATCCTTGTCGTCTAACTCCATCCCATCTGCACTCCACTGTGTCCTGATGAGTAACAGCGGGTCCTCCATATTATTGATGAGTTTTTTATATATTAGTGAGATGGTCTTTTCTGGGAGAAGACCATCAAACATCCGGTCTCAAGGGGAGAAGCGTCTGGAAGTAGCGTGCCTACCGGAATAAGTGTAAGTAAAGCATGTCTGATCTGGAGATAACGGAAGTGCTCCCTATCATGAAGGTGATATTGCTGCTTGAGGGAATCAAACGTGTGAATTGTGTCTTTCCCCCAGACGTCCTTGATCTCTGTAATCCCGATAAGTTACCACTTGTCGAACCCCTTGGACTTCCAAAGGCTTCCTAATCTCTCTGAACTCAATAATGGGGTGGCGAGTGTTAGTCTCCCCTCCCACTTGAGATGTCTATTGGCCACATGCCACACCTGTACTGTGTGTGCCATAGGACCCGCAAGGGGAAACCGTCCCGGCCTGGCATACAGTGCCCTGGCGAAATCACCCCCGGCACTTGCCAGCGGATCATAGCATAACCGGGGTTCACTGGGGCCCCGTATATAACGTGATTCACCGCCGCCAACTGGGAGGCCCAGTAATATTTCCGTATGTCAGACAACCCTATTCCTCCATCATACCAGGGGAGGGTGAGCTTGGAAAAGGCTATATGGGGCTTACCATCCCAAAGAAGCTGCCTCTGGAGAACCTCTATTTCCTTGAAATAGGAAACTGGTACGGGGTCCATAGCGCTCTGGAGCGCGTATAGGAATCGGGGAAGGACCATCATCTTGAAGAGCACTTCTCTGCCCAGAAGGGAGAGCGGAAGTGCCCGCCTACCCTCCACGTCTCCTTTAAATCAAGTCATAGGGGGGCCCAAATTGTTAGCATATCGTAATTTCGGGTCAAGTGTGACATAGATACCGAGGTATCGAAACCCTATCAGCTCGATTCGTATCGGGCTGGTTTCCGGGATCACCGGCAGATCGCCTCCGAGGACAAAAAGCAATGACTTTGACCAGTTGATTGCAAACCCAGAGTACCTCCTGAATATGGCAAGCACATCCAGGAAACATATTAGGGAGCCCCTTGGAATGGGTGAGATAGAGCAGAATATCATCGGCATACAATGAGATTTTATCCTCCCAATCCAACGTCCATCGCAGTCCTCGGATCGATAGGTCCCACTGAACCCCCACTGCAAGCGGCTCTAACGCTAAAGCAAACAGGAGCAGGGATAAGGGGCATCCCTGCCTCGTGCCTCTGCCAAGGGGAAAGTCAGCAGACTTATGATTATTTACCACTACTCTGGTGAGGGAGTTGACATACAATAGATGCACCCAATCGATGAACTCTGGTCCAAAGCCCATCTTTCCCAAAACAGCAAACAAGTAAGGCCACTCGACCCTATCAAATGATACAGTGGCTTCGAGCGACACCAGCACCGCTGGCTCTTGGATCGTCGGGGACCTTCCCAAATAGGTTAAGAGCAGTATTTTGATGTGGCATAAAGTCAGATTGGTCCGGATGTACCAAGGTAGTGATGACTTTAACAAGTCGTGTTGCCAGCAACTTCGCTAGAACTTTAGGTTCAGCATTTAGTAACAAGATGGGCCTATAGGATGAGCAGAGTGTCCTGGGCTTATCCGCTTTGTGGATGACCACTATATTTGCCACTGGCTGGTCATACGGGAGCCGACCCCTCTCCTTACTCTCTGCGAACATGGACCAAACAAAGGGGGCCAATTTGTTAGCACTCAGTTTAAAAAGTTCTATAGGGATTCCGTTTGGGCCCGTGGCTTTTCCCGAGTGAACCCCTCTAATGGCATGTGCCACGTCGTCGCTAGTGAATGGGGAATCTAAGTATTCCCGGTTCTCATCTGATAGAGGGGGGATCTCGATGTCCTTGATCATTTCTCCATTGTCTGCCTCCGAGTACATCCTGGCGGTGGTTTATACCCCACTATAGTATTCCCTGAATTCGTCCGCCACTGCTTGCGGGTCCCTTATCATACTGGAGTTTTCCACCTGTAACTCTGGCACAAGCCGCGACGCCAACTCCCCCTTCTCAAGCCATGCTATTAATTTGCCGGCTTTGTCACCATGTTCATAGATCCTGCTCTGTGTCTCATCATTTTGTGCTCTGGCCTTATCTCGAGCGAGGCCCCTATATTCATCCTGGCACAGCTTTAATCTGTGCATATCATCTGGGGCTGCTGCCCGAGACACCTCCTCCTACAACCTCACTACTTCCGCCTCTACCCTGTCCATTTCAGCATGTCGTTTCTTCTTTTTCCCGGCGACCAGAGACACTACCTCCCCACGAATCATAGTTTTAAATGCTTCCCACAGAGTCTGTGCCGAGTCCACTGTACCACTATTTTCTTTTAGCGACTTCCTTCTTGGTGGCCGGGTCTTTCAAGAGCCATGCATTAATCGGGGCTACTCTTCCTACATCTGCTAGGCCAGTCTCCACCCGGAGCCAAATCGGAGAGTGATCGGAAACTCCTCTTCCCAGGTGTTGCACCTCACGTACCGCGGCGGCCTGAGCTGCTGGTAACAGTATGTAATCTATTCTGGACAGGCTGTGGTGCACGGCGGACACATGGGTTTAATGTGCCTCACTCGGATTCCTTATCCTCCACCCGTCAACAAGCCCTGTCGTTTCTAAGAAGTCGGGGAGCCATCTCTGCGCCGGCCTCAGTGTTCGAGCCGGGTGCCTCTCTAGTTCCCCATCCACTACTACATCACCAGGATACCCAGCGGCAATGTGAGGAAAATCGTGCCCAGGTCCCGGAAGGAGTCTGCTTGAAGACCAGGCGGGACATAGATGGACATAAAGGTAACTACTTTCCCCTCCCACTGTCCCGATATCCCGATATAGCGGCCTCGCTGGTCCGACCATGTGGCCTGAATGCAAAGGGGAAAGGAGTTCTTAACTAAAATACCGATTCCCCTAGATCCCGAGGTGAACCCAGCATGCATGACCAACTTATAACCCCCTCTGTGCAGGGCCATGCAGCGGCTACCAATAAGATGAGTCTCCTGAAGTAGTACAACATCTGGGGAGTATCTTCTACTTAGCTGGTTCACCATTCCCCTCTTAAGTTTATCCCCAAGCCTGTTCACATTCCAACTAAGCACAGTCATCCCCGATCCCTGTCTAACACATGGCATTGAAATGGTATGGATAAAATACAAGCATAGCTCTGTCACCTGATGCGAAATAGAAAAAGAAAAGAAAAGAAACAAATTCAAACAGATCCACAGACCCCAAAACCCACAAACCTTCCAGCCCCCACCCCCCCATGCGCCCCTGCTCACGGCTTCCGCCCATCCCCAACTAGCAGTGTGCCTGTCGCCCCAAAACCAACTACTGGCTAACTAAAAGTAGAAAATAGGAGGAGATCAGTGCCCCGTCCCCTCTCCCCAGCCCCTTTTAAGAGACAACCCCACCCTCTGCCTGCACCACCTCTTAGTCCACGGGGTCAAGTAAGACGAGGCACTCGTGGGTGTAACCCACCACCTGTCAGACTCGATAATCATTTACACAGCAATATCTGTCACTCCTGTTCCTGCATGTTGCCACCACCATCTCGATCTCGTCCCTCTGACCCGCTCGGGGGCGGCTGTCCAACCAGTCTGATGCAACCTCCAGTTTGTTGAAAAACCATGCTCTTCCCTTGACTTCCACTCTCAACCGGGTCGGAAACATCATTGCATAGTTTAGACCTCTGTCTGAGAGCTTCATCTTCACGCCAGGGAAACTTTGGCGCTGCCTCTGAACGGTCTGCGTGAAGTCAGGAAAAAAGGAAGTAGTAGCGTTTTCATATTTCAAGGGGCCCCCTGGGCGAGAAGCCTGCAGGATAGCATCTCGGTCCCTAAAATTCAGCACCCTCGCAAGCATTGGTCGGGGGGCGATCCAGGCCTGGGTCTCCCCCCGGGCACCCTGTGTGCCCGTTTGATCGTGAAAAGTTGCCCAGACCCTTGGGCTTGAGATGATTGAGAAAAATGTCTTTGACAAATAAATCTGGGGCCGGGCCTTCAGCCTTCTCGGGAATACCTAAGATACGGACGTTGCTCCGCTTGGCCCTCCCTTCATACCCATCCAGTTTCCGAACAGTGAGGTCACTGGCGCCTCTGAGGTCACGCACCTCCTGCTGAAGCAAAGCCACATCATCCGTTAAACTTGCCGTCTTGATGTCCAAAGACTTGACTTTCTCACTTGCCTTCGTGAGGTCAGTGCGGATGAGATTGACCTCTATGGTGACGGTGTCCAGGTTGTTATCCAGCAATTCCATCTTCTGTCCAAGGGATGACTTGACGCCGTTGATAGCCGCCATCACGTCTAGCAATGTCGGTTCAACCAGAGGGCCAGCGGTGTCGCACCCAACGACTGAATCTTCTACGGCTTCAGTGGGGACCCCCTTGGCATTGTGTAGCGGTCCAACTTGTTGGTCTGGATATGTTTGGACCCCTTGACAGATCTCGAATGCTGCTTGTCAGGTTTGGTCGCCATCAGAAATGCCTCTATAGGGGCCTAAGGGCCCTTCCTGTTCCCCAAATTGCAGCAACGTCACACAGGCACAGCAAGTTTCCAATCAACGCACTCAATAACTGGAGCGCAAAGCGAGGCACCGAACAAGACCAGTCCCGGAGACAGCGGGTGTCCGGGAACCGCCAGATCACCCAGGTGGAGAACCGACAAAGCCCACCACAGGAGAGTTACAGGTCCGGCCTGTCGCTGCCAGATCCCGGCCACACAGTCCGCTAGAGGAGGGACCAAAGGTGCCCGCTCGAAGTCACGAGCTGCACAGATCATTCACCAGCACCACAGAGGCAGTCCGCCAGTAACCCAGCTCGGGACTCCCTCTGGCGCCAAGACAATACAGTTTCCGAGTCACCCTTGATGTGCCTCCCGATGGAGGGGAAGGTCCCTCAAATGTGGTCATGCAGGAAGGCGTGACAGGGGCCCACTTCCATGCACCAGGTCGTCAGCCAGTGTCTACGCCCCCCTGGCTCAACACTATAACAAACCGGCCAACCTTCCAGGCTGGGTCCCTCTGGGAGTCAGACCAGGCCTACGAACAGGCAGTAATAAACCCAAAGAGTGTGGAGAGCAGGCCACGGCACCACACAGTTATCTTGGTGTGGGCCCCAATCCAGACCACCTCCTCAGGGCCAAATCACGTCCCGGCACGGGAGCGCCATTCCCCACACCGCAGGGGGCCCTCCTGATGGTCGGCGAGGGGGGGTTCAATCACAGCAACAATGGTCTCACCGCTCATTCAGCGCTGGCGGGCCCCTTCAATAGCGCAGCCTTACAGGGGGCGGTCACCACTCAGCTCTCCAGCTGCCCCCGAGACCGCTCGTGCCCAGGCGCCGCCCGTGCTCTCACTACAGGCGCCGCTCCTTAGATGTACCTCCGCTCCCCGTGCAGGCGGCGGGGGCTGCCCTTTCAGCCGCCACATGCCGCGGTGAGTATTTCAGTGGCTCCGGGGCCCGGCCGGTGATCCCCAATGCCGGCCCCGGTGTTGACAGCTTTGTGGCCGGCTCCTGCGAAAATCGAGGCCCAGGCTTCAAAAAGTTATTAGGCCTCAAGTGACGGGCGAGTTATCTCCCGCCCCCAGTGGCTCAGTGGGGCCGGAGTCGCGTTGTCGATCGCCGCTGCACCTCAGCTACTCAGCGGCAGGCTCGGGGATCAGGATGCATTACAGGATGTTGGGGCTTGGGGACAGGTCCGGCGAAGCCGAGCACTCACACGGCCATCTTGGACCGGTGCATGGCTCCTACCCCCTCATTTCATTGTTTCATTTCTTCACCGTCATTTCTTCTCTGCCATCTTTAATTTCTAAGGCATGTTATTTCTTATCTTTTTGATATCTAAGTAACATCCCATCTCACTGATCTCCAAGTTTTATTTTGTGTGTGTGTATGTGTGAGAGAGAGAAAAAGAGAGAGAGAGAGAGTTTCCAACCCCTCTCCAACATCATTTACAAGGAACAGTGATTGAGCAACACATGCCGAGAAAGAATATTGGACGTTCCACCTAAAACATACAATTCAGGCATTGACCAAGGGAATTGAGTGTCAGTTGCCAGCAACAAAATGATAGTCACCTTGAGCAACTGATGCTGTGAACTCTCAGCTATCAAGATGTGAACATGTGTGTGTGTGTGGCCTTATTCACATATATTCAATTCCACTGTGGACCTGGATGGAGTAGGTGTCCTCAGAGAGGTAACTCATACAATAAAATGTCAAACAATTAAATACTTTCAAGCCTGAATCAGCTGGGTGAACTCCTAATGACTGAGGCATTATATTTGCAGGGCTTAGTTTTTTTGTAGGGGTGCTAAGGCTCGTGCATGCGCTATGCATGCTTCCCGCTAGGAAGAGAGGAAACAAGCGCACTTGGACATGTCCGGCATGGCCGGCTTAGTGTGGGACATAAGAGGAACAGTCTTGGTCCAGTCTAATTTTTAACTTGTACAAATGTACACGTGATGGAACCGGCAATGAAGAGAGTGTGATATACAAACCGGCGCTTGAGCTTGTATAGAGTATTATTGTTTGCAATGTTACATCTAAAACGAACCCATCTAGGCAAGGGAGTAGCCAAGAAAAATGAAATATCCCCTCTTTTCAACCATATCCCCAATGTTACTAAGTGAGCCACGTAAGCCCAGCGCTCACTGGGTTGTTTCCAAGAGACAATTCTGAAAACAATGTGGCCAAATGGTGCCTTTTACACTTCAAGTATCAATGCATGTGGTTTTCATCCATTCGTCCTTCCTTTCCTCTCATTCCATCCATTTTTTTCTCCATCCATCCATCCTTCCTGCCTTTTCTCCATCAATCCACCCTTCTCCCCTTTCTCTTCATCCCTCCTTCCCTTTTGTGCTATCTGGTTGCATTCTCCCCCCTGCGGCGTCCACCCCACAGTCCATCATTCTAAGATTTTTTTGTTATACACATTGTCACCCCCCCCCCCCCCCCTTGTAGCTGCTAGAGTGGGGGTTCATGACACCCTACCGATTGCTACAATTTGTATGGACCCCTCTGGTGAGCTATTGATTAAAGCCCTGCCTATCAATGGGTGGGTGAGTTGGGTAATATTCCCAATACTTGGAAAGGTGCTGTCATTGATAAGGGAAGAGAGACTAACTTAGCTACAGTAATTTCTTGTTTAGGTGTCATAGCATTTGTCCCCAAATGATTGTAAAACGATTGAATGAATGGGCCAAAGAAAATAATGTGTGTTCAAGGCAGACTTGAAGAAAAGCACTCAACCATTGACCACCACTTTGACCTTTGGTTGACTGCGCGGAACTCCATTGAAGTGGCAGGAGTGTTGAACTGTTGCTTCTTGGACCATTCCCCCAGGACTTCTTGACATTTGGCAAAAAATTGCACTCTGGCAATTGGACCCAGAGGGAATGTGTTATAAAGGGATGCTTGATGGTGTGAGCTCCGTTTGAGAACAGATTGAAACAAGGTTATTTTCTCCCCAGGCATCTTTTATCGAGGCAACTGCCTATTATGTTATTTTCCCCCTAAATGAGTTACATGGTGTAGCTTGCGTACTATATGCAGAGGACTTCATCTTTTAGGTTTATTGCCTGGTAGGGTTACGAAGAGAGTTATTAGATTCGCATCAATATTGTTGCGAAAACAAATTAATAACCAAAACAGCTAAAACTAAGAGCATGTTTTTCGCAAGTAACACACACTCCTTTTTTAGGTTTCACCTAAACAGTGAATGCGCTGTCTCTAAGAGACATGTTGTTTACACACAGAGGCAGGGCCGGCTTTGGCGTTGGTGGCGCCTGGTGCGACAAACCTTTTTGGTGCCCTCACCCCCATCACCTCCTCCTCGGATTCTCTCCCTACCACTTGGCAAAAGTGTCCCTCATCTCTCCAATCATAAGTTATTGCTAAACACAGCAAGCCCCCTGAGGTCAGCGTCCCCACCAACATGTCAGTGCCCAGTGCGGCCACACCAGTTGCACTTCCCGAAAGCCGGCACTGCACAGTGGGTACATAGCCCATTCCTAGCATACCATTTATCAGCTTCTCATTTCTTTCACCACCATTTGTCATAGCATGCTGACATCATGTCCTCTTCTTGTGTTTGGCCCTCCCTGGAGCATGGACTAAGTACTCATGTCCATCCACTGCTCTGTTTTAGGATCTACTTTTTTACTTTGAGTTCAAGCACTTTTCAATCTGTCTCCCATATCCCCAACTATGTTGCTTCTTTTCCCTCCCATCCGTCCCTATTCCATGATGCTTCTTTTCCCTCCCACTCCCCTACCATGTACTCTACGCCACTGCACTCTACTCTGCACCACTCTATGTCATAACATTTTAAGTCACTGTACTCTGCAACACTCTACTCTGCACCACTCTACTCTATGCCACTGCACTCTTTGCCATTGCACATTATGCCACACTACTTTCCTGTAGGCCACTCTACTCTTCGCCACTGCCCTCTACTCTGCACCACTCCACTTTACACCACCGTACTCTAGACCACTCTAGTTTGCACCACACTACTCTAAGCCACTGAACTCTACACCACTGTACTCTACTCGGTGCCACTGCATTCTGTGTCTCTGCAGTCTATTCTACTGCACAGTATCCCAATTCGCTCTATGCCAATACACTCTACTTTGCATTCTACTCAACTCTGCACTATGCCAATGCACTCTATGCCACTGCGCTCTGCACTGCTCTACTCTACTCCATGTCACTCTACTCTGCGCCACTCTACTCCACTGTATGCCTCTCTACTCCACACCAATCTACTCTACACCACTCTACATCACTCTATTCCACTCCACACCACTCAACGCCATGCCATGCCACTCCACTCCACTGCAATCTACTCTACTGAACGCTGCTGTACAACATGGAGCAAAAACACTGGCAAAGCCAATAGCTCTCACGTAGGCAAAACCTATTGGCTTTGTCAATGTTTCTTCTTTGTTTTTAAACCCAAAAGAGAGACTAGGAGCACTTTAGGTCCAGCATACAAGCTCCCTCAAAGTATATGTAGTCCTATGGAGTATGCAGTTCCTCTAGAGTCAAAGGGAAGTGGAAGGAAAGTTGATCGGAGGAGAACTGAGTAAACAGAACGGGGGGTCTGATTGCTTAGAAGCAAGAGCCCTCACATACCCATGTGGGTGTCATGTTTCATCATCATATACACACACAACCCTTTTATTCAAAAGGGGAGGGAACAGGAGGCTACAGGGCAGTCAGGGTAAGTTGGCCTCCAATTGACATGTATCACACAACCAGAAGCTACCCTAACTCACTGTCTGATTCTTATTGAAGGATGAGGCACACTATGCCTCATCCTTCAATAAGAATCAGACAGTGGTGTTGGGCATCTCAAAAAAATGTATGGACTGTCCTCACACACCAGCAGGTGTCATGCTTCATCATCGGCAGTCCTCGCTCTTTGAAAAACACATTTGATAAAGGGCGAGCCTACACCTGGAGACAGGGAGACACTTCTATAACTAAGTGGGGGTCTGTGCTAAGAAAGTGAGTCAGTAATATTAAAAATCGATGCAAAATACTGCGTGAAAATTTAACTGCGCAGAACTTGCTCGATATTAAAACTAATAGTGCAGACTAGGGGGGTTAGTACCCCATCCCCATCTGTGTTGCCAACATGTTTCTGAAAGAATGGCTAGGAGGGTCCATGGCATTCATCAGGGCGTGAGAGAAAGAGGGGCTCCTCTCTCGTCTCTAAGAGACTAAGATGAATCCACTTTTGTAGGCTGGCTCTGGTCCAACTCTACCATGAAATGTCAGATAACCCCAGATTAGGGGTAGGGATGTCCCATGGAAAGGGAGGAATTGAGGGACCTACAGTGGGAAAGCAATGAGGACGGATCATAGGAGCAACACGAGGGACGCACCTTGAGGCAAGTGTGACTACAGGGGTCCCTCAATTCCTCCCTTCCCATGGGAAATCCCTACCCGGGATGCGGGACACGTGGCAGTGTGGGCGGGTCTGGACGGGGCTTCCCAGGTGGAGATCTAGTAAGGTGGGCGCAGTGGGCGCATGTCTCCTATCATATTGGATCGAGAATGGCTGCCATCTTGGAGAGGCCAAGGCGTTGCCTTTCCAAATGCCATGGGCTAGCAGAAACGTTCAGCAGTTACGCATGGAAGGATATCATAATGTTATGTACAAAAAGGGTCATTTTAAATGCAGGGATCCATTTATCTGAAAAGTGGGTCCATTGGACAATGGAACGCCAGCCCAATGAGGAGCTGCCCGATGATGAAACATGACAGCCACATGGCTGTATGAGGGCTCTTACTTCTGAGCATCAGATCCCCCAATCTGTTTACGCAGTTCCCCTCCGACCAACCCTACTACCATTTCTCTTTGACTCTAGAGGAATTGCATACTCCACAGGACTACATGTTCTTGGTTTTTGTCAGATGTAAAACTGGAGCAGTGTGTATGCATAAATCCCATGGTCTTAACTTTTCTGCAAATTTCAGTTGGGAGGACCATTGTGCTGCAACTCAAATCAAGCCCTTAGTGACGACAAAAGATCTTGGGCGTTTTTACGAAAAGTATGGAGGTTTTAATTGAACTCTGCTGCTGAAAGCCATCTCGGATATGTGATTTCCCTGGCTCTATGTTGTGCTGGTTGCTTGCACTTGAAGAGAGAGTTAGCTGAAAAGTATTGGATAGTGCTATCTAAAATATCTATTTCATTTCCCTTCCAACTCCACAATACAAGCACTGAATCCAGCTGTTTTTAAATTGTACACATTGATTCATGGGTGATGGATCACATGCGCAATTGAGTGCTTTGTATCTTATGTTCATACTGTATGTGGGTGTAATAAGAGTTTGTACCTTTTTTAAGTTGAATATTTCAATGTATGCTGGTTCTGTTCGACCAATTATATATTCCATTGATCAGTATTAGTTAAAAAAGTCAAAGTGATTTAAACTCAAAGTTTTGTACTTGTGTTGGTATTGCCCACATCTAGGACATCAGGATTTTTAGGTCGAGCCTGGGCAGAGAATGCGCTCATGTGAGGCATGCAGTATTGGAGAATGGACTTGAAGCCCATATTTTTAATGGGCTTTTGTCATTGTCCTTTGTAAATGCTGGCTTACAATTCATTATTAGGCTTGTTAGTCCCTCATTGGTGCCCCCTTGTCTGCATTTGTTACCTCCGATAACGACTGGACCTTTTACTTGTCTTGTTACACGGTCTGCTTTATCTTGGCTGTGAGCACTATTTAATTTAATAATTTGCCCCAATTCCACCCACTACCTCGCAGCACGCCACCCACTTTTATTTTATTTACTAATGGCGGTCCGCTTTAACTATAGCAGCAGCAGTTTTTTATTTATTTTAGCAGCGCGGTCCGCTTTAAGTTTAGCAGCCGCGCTGTCTTATGTATTTATTTAATGTGTTTACTAGCGCCAATGCTGCGCTTTCACATTCAGAGGCCACGCCCCTTTCTTTAGACAAGCGGCGTCTAAAGAAAAGTGCACGGCTGACTTTAAAGTGAAAGTGCAACTTGACAAACAGATTTTTTTTGTCAAAGCCCCCATGCCGTGGTTTCACTTTAAAGTCAGCCACACCCCTTTCTTTAGACGCGGCTTGCTCAGAGAAAGGGGCATGGCCTTAATAAATTTGAAAGCGCCACATGGGCGCTAGTAAAAAAACTAATATTTGCACTGCACTAGGTCTCGCATTTGCAAGTGTTTAAGCTATTGCATTATAATGAAAGCAAAAAACTCCTTCTCCTGAGTTTGGCAGTTGATAAATAGTGCTAAATGCCCAAGAGGGCATTTGCATCAATGGGGGGGGGGACTAGATTGTTGCGTGGGTTACCAAATTTACACCTTAATATGTATCAGACCAAAAATTAGCGTGAAAATATTGCAAACACAAAGATTAAAAGTTTCATACATTTATTTAAAAATAATTTAAAAATAATAATGACACATTATTACAAAACAATTTCAATTTTATGCACATTCGTCTTTGCTGTTGACCAGCTCAAATAAAAACTCCAATTTTTTATAAAAAATGCCAGTGGGCATAAATACACAAGTCTACATGTACATCATATTTATTCAACATAAGGAACAAACTGTCAACGCGGCGTTTCAGTGCCTCGAATACTCTCGCACCTTCTTCAGGACTTGTTCATATAAATCATATCCAGGTATATATTTTTCCTTCCTGGCAGTATCTTCTCGGTTTCTGAGCAGGTTTTCTTCAGCTCTTGTGTTCTCCTAGGGAGGTTTTGTTCGCTTTCCTCTTTTTTATTCTTCTGTATCGGTTTTGCTGGACCTCCACCCGGGTTGATTAAAAAATGGACCAACTTCAATCCGGTCCTATTTTTTTGGTGTCTTAAAGAGTTAGAAGGACGCCTCTGGGAGCTACCCGTCCGGGTGTTTATCTCACCACTTTGTCTTTTATTGGTGAAAAAGCCTGCTTTATTCTTGATTTCCTCCTTCTTATTCCTTTAGTGTGAAGTCAAGGGTCACTCTGTTGGGCTTTTCTGGATTAGCTGCCAACTTTGGTTAGGGTAGCTGAACTGCGTGGCGTCCTCCTCCTTCCCGAGCTGTTTGGCATTGCCAATAGCTTAAACTCTTGTAAATGCGAGACCTATTGAATTGCAAATGCTTGTTTTTTTATTTTTACCTGCACAACAAATCTCTGTGTCACACTGGAATATGCTTTGCAGTTAAAACCCCAACCCCAGCCTGAGTTCGTTAGTTCAGCTTCATACCTTACTTTGGGCAGATGATGAAATTTGTGCTCTAGCACTTCTGAACTTTTATTTTTGTAATATTTGTTCTTGCTCTGACACCGTCTTGGCTTGATGTTGTTCCTGTGTGCTTCTCTAGCTTGAAGCCTTGCTTCAAGGGCTTGCTACATTCAAGACATGCAGACTGAAGTAGCGGAGCTCAATCTTGCACTGTAGTCTAGAATTTGGGTTATTACTTTCTTTAGGGTCTGCATAGAGCTACATTTTGCTTGAATTTCACTGCAGAGTGCAAGTGAGAAAAGTTAAAGCAATATGCATAGCTTTGGGGTGGTGGGGTATGCTTGTACGATCAGTATAGAAAGTAATGCTTGAGCAACTAGACGAGCACAGGGAGTCGTATTTCCTGGGTTTGACCTGTATCTTCATAGGTTCAACACCTCTAATCAATCCAACTGAAACTGAATCTCTCAAGTCATATGGTAAATCATCTATTGTGAGAACCACAAACAGTTCTGCACACAAACTCATATTGGCCATTTTAAAATCAGCATCGTCATCAAGTGTTTGCAACTCCACACCTCTCGGAGTGCACTATATGGTACAATTTAGTTTGCACATAAGATCTCGTTCCAATAGATAAACTGGGCTGGAATCACACACCACAAATTGGTGTTTATCCTGAAATGGTCCTATGTTCACGGTTAATTCATTTGTCAACGGATTAGTCATTTTCAAATTAGTCACTCCTACCACTTGGATCGACTTTCCTGACAGGGTTAAATCTGGGACCACTTCTGTCCGTACTGTGGAGCGCGCAGCTCCAGTGTCTAATAAAAAGGTAACAGGATGTCCAATCACCTTTGCATCCACAAACGGTCCACTTTGATCCACTTCCAGGGCAGTACCCAAAGTGCATTCTCCCTACTCCCCCCTCTGACACTCATAGGGGTCTTGTATTTGATCTAATCTGTCTTTTATCTCAAAGTAAGGCATCTGCCGATATGTCTGATTTTTCATGGGTATTCTGGGAGGTTGTGGTATCTGTATTTGGGACTCGCAACTACCTCTATACATGGATCTAGGTCTTGCCACAGTATTCATACCTTCTGAAATGTGTCCCTCTCCTTCATATTGCAATAGATTTGCTGGATTTAATCTACACTCATCCTTCCAATGCCCGATTTTGTGACAATAATGACAAGCTATCGCACGTTTTTGATTTGCCACCCACTCAGCTCCCATACCGACATCTGCACCCCTTCCTCTACCCTGTCCAGCTTGTGACACTATCTGTTATTGGTTCATTCCTCTACCACTTCCTCTTCCTCGACCCATTACACCTCCAACTCCTTGCCCCCAATCTGTCCGTTCAGCATTTCTCAACTGCACTAACATAAATTTTTCCTTTGTTTTCTTTGTGCTGCCTCTACCTGATCACTGCAATATTTTGCATATCTCAAAGTTTCATCAACAGACTTGTTCTGCCACCATATCAAGTGGTGTTGTACCATCAGACTAATATTAGATCTCAACCCTAACATGAACTTAGAAACAAACTGTCCCATATCTTTTTGCTCTTCGGTGTCTAATCCACTGTGTTGTTTAAATGCCACTAAAAGTCTCTCATAATAATCATGCCGTGATTCTTTGGGATCCTGAGTAGTATGATCAATTTTAAGCCAATCGACGGTTTGCGGGCCACTTTAGATTGTAACCATGTAATCACTTGTTCACATTTCTTCATCACCTCAGCTGAAGGACCATTAGTCACTGCATCTCTAGCTGGTTCTGCAGTAGGCCAATTAACTGCAACCTTACGTGCTGTCCATAGATCTCCCGGAACCACTATTTCAAACAAGGTATTCAGAGCAATCCATGACACTTTCAAAATCTTAACAAACCGATCAATTTGTTTATACTAATTGGCAGGTTTTTCCCTCAACCGAGGAAAATCCTTAGTAAATGCTGCCAAATCACCCCTGCTCCATGGCACATGTACATACCCTCCATTCTGTACTTCTCTCAGAGGGTAATTTCCTGCTGCTCCCATCCCTCCATCTGGAGGCGGAGAATCTTCTATCACCTTCTAAGCACTTTTCTTTTTAGCCCATTTTTCTTCCCATTTATACAATTCTCTCCATGTTCGCATTGCTATAATTAAATCTCTAATCTGTGCCTTTAATCCTGTTGTTCGCTTTTCCTCTAGATCTTGGTCAGTATAATTCAATCTGCAACTTCCCTGCATCAATTTTATTTTGGTTCAATCTACATCATACCGTTTCGCCAACGGTATCAATGCTTCATGGGCTCGCTTTGCCTTTTTAGTAACATCCTTCTCTACAAATAGCAACTCGCTTGGGTCATATGTTTCAATCCTTTCTAATGGCAGATTCCCTTCTATCACTTTATCTATTTCAATTTTCAGTCTGACCACATCTAACAATGGTGCTTTTATTGCCACTTGTATCATTCTCTGACTCTGCTCACTTCCGAATTCTTCCCTGCCACAACTTTGTGCCCTTCTTGGACTTACACCTTCCTCCACTCTCAACCCTGGATGACTTTCTCTCTCATAACTTTGACTTCTCCAACAGTTACCCTCACACAACCCTTGTGGTTGAAACATTACTCTAGGGGCTTCCTGTATCATATCCCACTCTTTTCTCTGTAGGATTGACTCCCTCACTGGTGGAACCCACATTCTGATGTCTGACCTAGAATTGGCCAAAACCCCTGTTTGTCTTCTTTCGGACCCACTGTCCATCCTCGATGGATCAGCAGTGACTGGCAATGGGGTGCTAGCCCCACTGGCCTCTGAACCATACCCGTCCCACTCATGGTAAGACTTCCCCCTGTCATTGTCTCTTCCCCTTCTCTATTCTGTTGCTGGTGCCTTTCACTTGCCCTCTCATTTGGGTTATAGTTTGAAACCACAAGTCCGATTGTAACTGGTACAGTAAGAGAGTCTGGTAGCTGCGTAGCACATGCACTTCCATGGTGCTCGGTATACCCATATCCTGGCCCTCCAGAACCTCCTGGAATTCTAATTCCCACTGCCACTCTCCCTCGTACTCCTGCTGTCTGCTCCCCTGAACCTGTTTGATCTACCCCTGAAGCTTCCCCATGTTGCTGCGTTCTCTCCAACTCCGATCTGGAGTCACTAGGTGGAGGACGATCTGTGAACAATCTCTCTAAAAAGCTATCATCAGTATCACTGTCCTCTTCTGTCTTACTCTGTCTTTCAGACCCTCCTTTTAGCAACCTGAATGCATATAGGTGTTCTCCCTCTATAGTATCCACTCCCCTCCTCTTCAGTTGTGCATCCCACCTAGCATCCTGATATGCCTTCATTGCTTTCTTCATTCTTCCGTGTGAAGCTTTTCTCCTTTTTGCCATTGCTGCTCTCATCCAAGCGCCTAAAGCCTCAAAATGCGTTGGTCTGGGTGGAGGCTTCAGAGACCGGTACAACACCTCCATCCGAAATGACCCATAATGAGGGAACGCCAATTCTCCCTCTTTCTCTGTAATTTTGTGCCAATTTATCAGCCACACTATAGTATGGAGTCCTCCATTGGTTGCCATGTAATGTGCTGGAGTATCCTCTGGTGGAGCCTCTTCTCCCACCCGAGTTACCACTCCTGTGTCACCTCTACACATATCGCGCAATACCTTAAAACATCTCATTGTAAAATCAATTATTTGCAATCCAGAATTCAATATTAAAGCTGTGGACGAACTTCAACCAATCCCAGCGCTGCATTACACCAACCGACCTATCCCAGCGTGGCTCCCACTGACGTCATAACTCCCTCCTTGCAGCGGCTCACCCTCCTTTACAATTTCTCTTTGTACACTCTCGCTCACACATTCATACACAAGTAACTGTATAACCAAACGTTATTAACCAAGTAACTGCTTCCTACTACAGCCACAATAACTAACAGTCCCATAAACAAGTAATTGTCCGTCATCTAAAACATCGATAGAACACTCTTACAAGAACATCCGCTGTGACCCTCGACCTGCTTTGGTCACCCAATCGCTGTAGTCTACCCCGGTACCTGAGGCTTTCCACTGTGACGTTACTCTTCATTCGCACAAAGTTTCCTATAACAAGTAGATCGCCGATAGCGCTTCACGACACCCAGAATTTTGATCAAACAATTACATATACAAACTATCCCGGGATCTTGGACTTCTCTTGAGTCCGCTCACCAAACTTCCTGATCTGCACGTATACAGACCAATAAACCGATTAACCCACAATCACTCAACTTGCATCCTCACTTCGCAAGACAACACACAATTAATTCATCACCGCACTCTAACACACCACACAGTTTTATACTCACTCTACCACTGCTTCCACCGCACCATCAGCATCCGCCGACCTCCAACAATCTTTGTTCTTCCGCCGCCTCCTACGCCAAGTCCAGAGCCAGATGATTCTCCGCTTTTACTCTAAATCCCCCAATTTCCCCTCACTTTAGAGGCAAACCATCCTCTGCTACCATTTGATTGCGCCAAATTTAGACCTTGGTTTACCTTCCAAATTTAGCACTGATTGTCTTTTATTTGCCTGCTGAAAGTTGTTGAGGGAAATAAACACTTCAAGATTATACCAATAATGTAGTCATGCTTTAAAGACCACAGACTCCGAATTCTAGTTTATGAATTTATCATGAGGCTAAAAATAGCTGAATATACACACAACTGAGTATCAGTGAATATAGATACAGAAAAATGAATACAAAGCCAAATCTACGCATATAATTGATTTGGCATAGAAGACACAGAGTAATAAACTCCAAGATTAGTACACAACCCAAGATGGAGGGGGAATCCAAGCCTTTTTTTTATTAGGAAGGAAAGCATAAATTATCTTTCCTACACTACTCTCATTGATGATGTTTCTGACTTTTCCTCTATCTCATTTCTCAAAGGTGTCAGCCCGTGTAGATTTCCTTAGAGGTATTCACGTCAAATGGATCTAAAGGCTTAAGGCTATGGAGCTCGCTCTTAAGATGCTCCTTCTCCTCCAAAAATCTAGAAGTCTGATTTTCTGTCCCTGCGCATAATACAAAAAGGACAAGCTCAGCCCCGTTCCATTCCCCTCCCAAATGTATCACATGATGAATTATTTCATTCTCTAAGGTTGTGGTGATTTTCCAAATCTTCTTTGTTTCTTGTGACCTTGGAGTGTAGATAGGCTAGGCACAGAAGAAATCCTCCCTTCCCGCTTCTCAGACTTTTCAAAGACATTCCAGTTATTTCCTTAAACTAAAATAATGATGTTGAATTCCAATACCTGCAGTGGGGTGAGAGCATACTGTTCTGGCACACACAAAGATACATTTAACTATTTCTTCAGCAACTGGGGCTTTCGAAACTATCAACAACCTTTAACTCTGGGCCTACAGTGCAGGCAACTTTAACAACACACAGTTACATTAATATGAATATAATGGCATTCTGCACATTATGAATACAGAAATGATGGTGTCTCTTAATACATGTAAATTCTATTTAAAAGTGCACATTACATATCTTTGCTTAAAATGTAGAATAAATGCATTTAATAAACATAATACACTGCACACTATACACAAATAAATGCATTGAAACCATGGATATGATGCGCCCATATATTTTAGAGTGCTGGGAGCGCTTTATCAAGACTGAGTATACTGTATACCTACATACGCACATGCGCTCTCTTTCTCACTTCCATTGCTGGTAAGTTCTGAAAGTCTGGGTATGGATATTAAAAAATGATACACACTTCTAGTGCACTTTACAAATTGTCTCCATTCTAAATATGGATAACAAGGTGTTAATAATTAACCAGATCAATGGTGCTCATGGCGTCAGACGTAGATGGCTGAGTGACCCACCACAGTTCAACCCTGTGACCTTCACGTTCCAAACATCTCTGCTAAGGGTGCACAAGCATCCACTGAGCTAGCTTGCAAGATTTTTGGGATCAGTAGCGCTGGAACTAGGGGCACGGGCGTTCCGGCAGCACCCCCATAAAACTTGGAAGGTTTAGATGGAGGATGATCAATAAAGGTAGCCGTCTGTTATTTTTTTAAATTGTGGTACCATTTGTTTTGTTTTCAAAGACTGTCATTTGTCCTCCATACCTTTAGTGTAGTTAGGTTTGGACCGCATCCCTATGATTAACGTTGTTGCTGCACCAGTGGATGGCAGCATACATGCAAATCACGTGTTTTCATTCATTAAATTATTCAAAGCCGCCTGATTAATTTGCTATGAGCATCTTTTATGTAGCGTCGCAGCTGCCTACGGCTTACACGTGCAATCGGGTTTAAACGATTTTGAAAAGTGGCTGCTTTAACATGTTGTAAGTCATGTCAAGTTTGGTAGGGGAAATATATTGCAGTTTTTAACAGAGATACGTTTGGTAATCGTTTGCTTTTTCGAAATGTGTTTCGCACTTTACTTTAATAAATTGTAAGTGAAACATCGGGCCTAAATGCCGGGCCCCGGGGGAAGCACAGTCGCAGATTAGTCTTCCCCCGGGGTCATTCGCGCGAGACCAAGGCTAGCTAGGGGGAAGGGGAGGAGTTAGTGGGGAGGTTATAAGTGCAGGGGAGGAAAGGGAACTTCCTCTTCCTGCACTCAGCACCATCGGGAGGGTTGTGAAAAAGGGTAGTGGTTTTTAGTTTAGGTGGTCTTGTAGGGGGCAATTTTTCAGGCATTTTAGTGGCGAGGTTGCTGATCGGCGACGGGGAGCATTTGGGTGCCGGTAGGAGCGTCGGCGATTTTACGATGGCGGAGGTCCCGGCAGAGGAGGTGAGGGCGGCATGGCTGGTCCTAGCGAGGGCCGGACATGAGGATTTATGGCAGCCTGGGGTTTCATCCCAGGAGTGGGTTGGCTGTGAGAGGGCCCCGCAAGCGGCCTAGGCCGGGGTCGCGGCGGTCCTCGCATGTCAGGATGACTCTCGGCTGCCCAGTGAGCAGGCGGCCGAGAGGGGGGGGCGGGGCAGCGCGACGTAGCCGGCAACGCGGGGAGGCAGGCGTCTGAGCTTGCCCCCGCGCCCGTACCCTCAGCTGGAGTTTGTGGCCGCAGGGCAGGGGGCAGCCCCTTCAGCGCTGGCCCCTGAAGGGGGGGAGGCATCTGGAGAGTCTGGAGGAGCACTGGGGGGGGGGAGGCATGAGCCCGTGGGGGGGGGGAGGGAGGGGGGGTCTTTAGGTTGGTCCTGTGGAGTGCAGGGACAGGGAGGTGATTCAGGAGACTAGCCTGGCAGCGCTGCGGTTTCCGGCGCCTGGATGTGCGGGTAGGGGGGCAATGGGAGGACGATCCCAGTGACCTGTCTGTGGGGTCTAAGGCGGGGGACCCCGGCCCCGGGGGGGGGGGCGCGAGACAGCCAGGGGAGATAGGTGGGGGCGGCCTTCCTGGGTGTCCTTGGGAGGGTCGGGGGTCCTGCCCTGGGGCCCCCCTCTTGACTGGTGATTGACGCCTGGAGCGGGGTTCCAGGGCTACTGCCCGCCCCCTCCCCTCCCGAGTTGGGGGGCCAATGGCGTGGGGGGACGGGCTAGGGAGCGGAGGCTCCTGGCGCTATGGCAGGAGTCGGGGTGGGCCGGACGAACTGTGACCCAGGTGGTAGCTACCTGGGGGAAGAGTCTTAGAGACCCCCTACCGGCAGGTGTCGGCGGAGGTCGGGGTGGCCTGGTGGGGCGCAAGACGGCTCCAAAACGCAGGCCGGAAGCAGCAGGGCGGTCCGCGGCGGCCATCCCTCCAGCGCGGGACCGGGCTACGGCGACGTGTACGACTGGTTTGCGGAGAGCGCCTGCAGGAGTGGGCAAAGGTGTGCAGAGAGCGATGATGGCGGTGCTATGCGTGACTGTGGATGGGGAGCCTGCATTGGAACGGGATTATGGGGATGAAAGCGTGGAGCTTGGGGACGGGGAGGTGAGGGATGACGAGGACGACAGCAGAGGTTTTGGTGTTTTGCAGGTTTCGACGACGACGAAGGGCTAGGTTCAGGCGGTGGCAAGGAAGGTGTCGGCGCCTGGGGAGCGGCCCTGAGAATTACACTCCACGTTAACAGGTGAGGGGTCTTGGAGGACGGCATGGGCCGAAGGGGTTAGGAAGGCGGTTTGTGGATCGGTGGGTGTGGGGGATGGGTCAGTGCGGGAGCCAGGGGCACCAACGGGTGGTCCACCTGCGGATGGTAAGAAGGCGGAGGGTAAGTAGTTGACTACGGCTGGGGTGCGGACGGCCAAAGGGGTTGGGTAGGAGGACAGAAAGCGAGAAAGGGGATGCAAAGGTACAGGAGGAGCTCCCTTACGTGGGTTGGCTGTGTCGCTGGGGTCTTGTTTGTCGATGAAGACCAGAGGGCGGTTTTGGAAACATGAGTAGGTGGGTGTTTTTAAGCTTGCACAGGGAGGTGCAGATGAAGGGAGGTTCAAAGGAGGAGGAGTGGGAGCTGATTGGTAGTCCCAGGGTACCGGTACCGATGGAAAATTGGACCTCTGCTTTCTTGAGTTAGGCCAGCATATACTGCGAGGAGTGTTTGGTTAGGGCCATTGCGTTGTGGAAATACATGGACATTATACGTAAGGCGCAAATGCAGTTTGGAGGTTTCGCTTGGTTGAGTTCTGCTGAGGGTTTCTGGGTGAAGGCAGGCCAATCTGGATAAGAATTGGGGGGAAGTTGTCCGGGAACTATGGATGCGGTGGATGGACCCGGACCGGGAGGCGGCATTGCGGTTTTTCTGGGGTTTCACGGAGGGCTTTCAGGTGGGCTATCAGGGTCCCAGAGTGCTGAGTTGGGAGGAGAGTTTGAAATCTGCTACGGAATTGCCAGGAGTGGTGGATGCGTGCTTGTGAATGGAGGTTGTGGATAGAGGGGTAGCCAGCCCGTTTACTGATTGACCGATGGATGATTTGCCCATTTCTCCAATGGGGGTGGTACCGAAGAGGGAGGTAGGGGATTTCCGGATGATGTCTTTAGTACATTCCTGCAGTGGGCCTTCCTAAAATTTAGCGGCTGTCGGGATGTCCCTTACTACCTGGATCTTGCCCATGCGGTGTGCTATTTCCTGTGCCCTGTTTGAACTCTTTGGTATATTCCTGCAGTGGGCCTTCATGAAGTTGGCGGATGTCGGGATGTCACTTACTACCTGGATGATTTCCCTGTTTTCTTGGGAGGATGGGCTCGGGAGCTTGTGGCAAGGCTTTGGCAGGGTTTCAGAAGTTGGCAGTGCGGTTTGGTGTCCCATTGGCGCTGGAAAAGGTGGCTGGTCCCAGCTGCTGCTTGCCGTTCCTGGGGATTGAGTTGGACTCGGTCCAGTGGCGGGCTCGCCTCCCTGTGTCTCCAGCGGAAGTGGTTCGGGCATGTTTGCTGTGGGCAATTGGTGTGAAGCGGATTGCTTGAGGGCAGTGCAGGAGTTGCTGGGTTTCTTGAACTTTGCTTGCGGAGTAGGCGTGGCGGGACGGACATTCTGTCGGCGGCCCGGCATGGCCATGCCGGGGGCAGTGCTTCCACGTCACCGGGTTCGGATCTCCATGGGGGTGCGGGCTGACTTGGGACGTGGCTGACGTTTCTGACGGACTTCAACGGAGTGTCGCTGGACTTTGAAGCAGGCAGGGCGGTTTGGTTATGTCAAATTTTCTCAGACGCAGCGGGGTCATCCAGGTTTGGCTTCTTCTGGGATGACGGGTGGTGCGCGGTGAGCTGGCCGGCTCACTGGCTGAAACAGGGTAAGGGCATTGCCTTTTTTGGAGTTTTTCCTTTCCTGGTGGCTCTGGAGGTGTGGGGGCTGGAATTCCAGACTAGGTCAGTTCTTCTCCCCGTTGACATCATGACAGTGTTTGAGTGGTCACACGCCAGAGAGCCAGAAATCTGAGAGTGCTGGGGTTGCGGCGGAGGTTCATGTTGCAGTGTCTGCGCCTGAATGTGGTGTTTCAAGCCAAGCATGTCCCTGGACCGGGTAATGACTTTGGAGATGCTTTGTCGTGTTCGCAGTGGCAGCGGTTCCGGCTTCTGGCACCGGGAGCGGAGCTGTGCAAGACCGAGCTGCCGGCCGGCAGCCGGGCCTTGGGGGAGTGAGAGTGGTAGGCCTGGTAGAGCACTCTATTGCCGAAGCAACAAGGAAGACTTACGAGCTGGCGTGGGCTGAGTTTGGAGATTGTATGGGTGGTGATCCGGTGCCAAGGGACCGGTCAGCAGTGGAACGGGGTGTGTGGCGTGTTGTTTTAGGATGCGTTGCCAGAGGATTGACTGCGGCAACGATATCTGGGGAACTGGCAGGAGTGTCCTTTTATTGTACTTTGTTCTTGGGGTTTGATTCAACGAAGGATGTGGTGTTCAGTGGGGTGCTCCGAGGTTGGGGAGAGAGCGTCAGGGAGGGGGGTGGGAAGTTGTGGGAGGCGATCACATTTGAGTTGTTGGTTCGCCGGGTAAGGATGTTGCCAGAATGCTGTTATGACAGGTTTGAGGTGCAAGTTTTTTCGGTTTGTGTATGGTTGGGATGTTTTTTGGGGCTTTTCGGGTGTCTGAGTTGTTGGGCACACAGTCCTGGGTTGGGAGACGGTATGAGGAGATACGGTTGGATGGTGTACGTTTGGGGTTTTGGCTGGGGCATTCTGAGACGTTCAGTTGGGGCAGGGGTAAGGGTGTCTGGCTGGGTGAGACAGTTGGGGGGGGGGGGGGGAGGTGCCCGGTGGAGTACTGGAGGATGTTTTCAGCCGCATCGCTTGGGAGGCAGGGAGAGATTTCGGTCATGAGTCTGTTTTGAGGGTGACATATAGGCAGTTGCTTGCGGGGATGCGCATGGCTTTGCTGTGTCTGGGGCTTGAGCCGGCAAGGTTTCGGACTCACTCTTTTCGCATTGGGGCCGCAACAGCTGCGGCCCGTTTGGGGTGGTCATGGGAGAGGATTCGACAGATTGGGAGATGGAGGTCACGGTGCTGTGGGAGATATGTGCGAATGTGTAGGGAAGGTGTGAGTTGCTGTTGATGGTTTTTTTTTTTTTTCGGTGGTCTAACATATCTTTCTTTCGTAGGTTGCGTGGGCGGACCGGGGGCCAGGACGGTCACCTGGATTGTGGGGCATTCCTTTGTGCACTGGGCGTCGTCGTCTGAGGACCAGCAGGTGTACGGTCGTCACCTGGGACTGGAAGGACATCAACATGAGGTGCACTGGTGGGGAAAAGGTGGGATGCGATGGCGGGCACTACTGCCTTGGCTCGCAAGGATGGTTCCGTAAAAGGATGACGGGACTTGTTGATAATCCATTGGGGGACAATGACCTGGTGCAGCTCTCGGGTTTGGCGCCCCTGCAGCTGAGACAATGGGACTTGGAAATGATCAAAGTATGGCTTGCAGGGAATTGCATAGCCTGGGCTGAACTTGTCCCCAGGGAAGTTTGGAGGAGTGCAATGAAGCACGGTGCCATTGAGAGAGCACGACGGAAACTTAGGGCGATGCGACTGTTCGGTGGTGACAGGGTCATACAGGTGATCTCAAGGGGGTATTCTACTGGAGGAACCTCTACTGTTCGGGGATGACGGTGTGCGTCTGTCACGTTTGGGAATGCGTGTTGTATGATGGAGATGAGGGATGTGGTCAGTAGGTTGTGGAACGTGGTGATCTGGTGCCGTAGGCCGATGTGGATGGGGTTTGAGTATGCACTTGAGGCTGACTGGCAGCGGGGGGGGGGGGGGTGGGGCAGTGAACCGCCCTACAGGGGGTTCACTGGTTGGCGATACTTTGGAGGGACAGGGGGGTCAAGAGCGGGCGCACCCATCCCTTGGGGGGGAAGTTCGAATGATCTGAGAAACTGAGAGCATGACGGGAATGTCAGAGGTATCGGGATATGAGGACAGGTGAATTTGTGAATTGGATGAGGTACGGTATGGAATGGAGCGGGTGGTGTATGAGGCAGAGTGGCGGGAGAGTGTGAGGTATTGAAGAGTGATATTGGGGGGTTTGTTTATAATGTTGATGTTGGTTATTTGTTACTGTTATGCAGCCTGGTCTAATAAAATGGCCTTTTACGCTTTAACACCTACGTGGCCTGTTTATTGCGCCATGCCGGGCCCCGGGGGAAGCACAGTCGCAGACTAGTCTTCCCCCGGGGTCATTCGCGCGAGACCAAGGCTAGCTAGGGGGAAGGGGAGGAGTTAGTGGGGAGGTTATAAGTGCAGGGGAGGAAGGGAACTTCCTCTTCCTGCACTCAGCACCATCGGGAGGGTTGTGAAAAAGGCCACCCACCCACCCTGCAGTTATAGGGTTCGGTGATGGGTTGGCTTGGCGTGCCAGTTTAGGCCAGAGCTGCTGTAGGCGACACTTTGGAGGGACAGGGGGGTCAAGAGCGGGCGCACCCATCCCTTGGGGGGGAAGTTCGAATGATCTGAGGAACTGAGAGCATGACGGGAATGTCAGAGGTATCGGGATATGAGGACAGGTGAATTTGTGAATTGGATGAGGTACGGTATGGAATGGAGCGGGTGGTGTATGAGGCAGAGTGGCGGGAGAGTGTGAGGTATTGAAGAGTGATATTGGGGGGTTTGTTTATAATGTTGATGTTGGTTATTTGTTACTGTTATGCAGCCTGGTCTAATAAAATGGCCTTTTACGCTTTAACACCTGCGTGGCCTGTTTATTGCGCGAATGTCGAATTTGGAACACTGGGAGTTGGTGTGATTTTCTCTGCGAGAGACAACAAGTATTGGAGTGCAACTAGGTTGTGAAAGGATCTTATCGACCGCTTACCCCGCTACTAGTTATTTTTCTTCCGCATCTTCGCTATTATTACAAAAGCCTCTTTATACTACACTTCTGCTTTTGTAGGTTCTAGGTCAGCTTTTACTGTTTGATTGGCAACTGGGGTTTCCAAGATGCATGCCATCAGGAATCTTTATTTTGACCACAAGAGAGCGCTGCGTTCCCGGAGAAATGTCTTGACTTTAGTTACGAGCGTAGGGCAGCAGAGGTTTTCCCAGCGCTGGAATCATTTTACTGTTCCAACCCAGTGCTATAATTCGAGATGAAAGTGTAACGTTCACCAAAATAGCCCAAGAGGCTTATTTACTATTCTAATTCCAGTCCTAGAATATTTTGGAGAACATCACAAATACTGCATATAATGTAAAACAGGATTGAAAATGTAGTTTAGCAATTTAGCACAATCATGGCATATACTGCCTTGAGGACGAAGATGAAGGAAAACAAATAGACAAGACTTAAAGTGGGATGAAAAAACACATGGGGGGAGGGTTATGAGAGAAGTGTGGCCTAAGAAGCTTAACTAGGAATCCTTTTTAAGGAAAATAAAGGTGTGACTTAAAACTTGTAGTTTAAAATCCCGTGCTTCCCTTAGCATGCCACCTGACCAGCATTTTGGTGCCTTTCTGTGAGTTTTCTGTAATTTCATCCAGAGATAATTGACAGTAACAGGCACAGAACTAAAACAAACCAGACCTATTGACTTTGCCAATGCTTATTAACAGCATCAGACAATCCTGAAAATAAGAGACTGAAATAAACATTACTAATGTCTGTGGAAGAGGTAGTGCTCTTCTCAGCATCTCAGTCTCTTCCGTTCCTCCCTTCGGACCACTTTCCTATGCAGTCTTACACTCTGTTAGACACTTACATCCTTATTCTCCCTACAGCTTTCTGAAAGCCTGGATCTGCATGTCGTACATTCTATCCATTTCCTCTTCAACGCCCTCTTTTCACTTTCCTGATTGTACTTTCTTGCATCTCATTCACCCCACCATCTACATCAAATACACAACACACATCCACACTTGTAAGCACTGCAATTTATTTTCATCCTGGCAATATTTTGACAACTATGTACGTCCTTTACACACTTTCACATAGAATCACAATTACCACTGGCACACAAAACTATGACTTTGTGAGCTCAGCAGAGACGCTAAGGATTGAAGAGCATATCTCCTGAATACATTTATGACCCAGTGGCAGGCACTGTGAGGAACTTGCACTACCTTCAGCATCAACTCCTTAGCTCTCAATCTCAAGTCTGAGAAGCTTGTGTGTTTCGGAGCCAGGCCTCAATAATGATGCTACCAGGACTGCACGAGGTGAGTGTCAAAACGAGGCAGCCATTGCCTAAAACATAGGCGGTCACAGATTGCCTTTTTTGCATATAACAAACACTGTTCCCCATGTCCCCGTGCCTGCACGTAATGCAATGTGTGCCCAGTTGAGGACGCAACAGCATCAGAGCACTGCATTTTGGCATATGTAGCCGCAGACACCTGTAAAACAACAAAACATTGATTTCACATTGCATACTTGCAAACCTCACAATTGCCTACCTCTTGCCTTGACGGCATACAAGGAGGTACATGTCATGTCTTGACACGTAGTCCAAGTGACCCTCCCATTACCATCCTCCTCCGTCTTACTTGTCACTGTCACCCAGGAGCACTTCTTGTTTGGGACACAGCCTAAACCCATAGAAAAAATTCCCCACCCATCATGGTGGCCTGACAGGAAGTACCTGTCACGTGACCTATAAGGGTGGGGCAACCCCAGACTGCATCCTGCTTTTTTTCTGACTGGAACACCCATAGACGTTGTACTGCTATGCAGTGATGAGTATGTTTTCTTTTTGATTTATGAGACTTCTATAGCATCTCCATGTTTTGGTTTTCTATTTTCATTTTTTTTTATGTCCAGGAGCGTCGCTCCCGCACTGAGCGTTGGTGCAGCATTTTTCAGTTTTCTCTCTGACACCTCCGCCAGGGGCGGCTCTAGGCTAATGGCGGCCCTGGGCAGGAAGCGTAGGTAGGGGGCCCCGGAAGAGGGGGTCCGGGTGGGGCGGAGCCCCCTACCTGGTCATCTAACGCCTTTTCTGGATGTTTTATTAAAACACCTTCCTGAGTCAGGAAGGTGTTTTAATAAAACGTCCAGAAAAGGCGTGGCCCCTGGGGTTTGGTGGCCCTGTGCAGGTGCACAGCTTGCCCATGCCTAAGGCCGCCCCTGCCTCTGCTCCCGCGCAGAGCTACTGGGAGCGTCTGTGTGCTTTCATGTTTTCATGTTTTTTTCACCGCCGCTTCTGCGCTGAGCGACTAGGGAGCGGCGGTGGTGTGTTTTTAGGTCTCGGCTGGCTTGGCTGCGCACATGCGCAACTCGCTCAGCGAGATTTTATGTTTTTAGGTCTGTTTCATTAAAGGGCTTTAAGCCCCGCCCCTCTTTTCCATTGGCTGGCGTCACCGTTTATGCTAAACGGTGGTCAGCCATTGGAAAAGAGCTTTTCATGACGTAGACTTTTCTCTTTTTCAGACGGCCCACTTGGACGGGCTCGCATGCTTTCCTTCTGAAGTGAAAGGTTTCTTATCTTTATGGGGCCATGTGTTTGAAACACATGGCCCCATAAAGACAAGAAACCTTTTACTTCTGAAGGTAAGCAGGCGAGCCCGTCCAAGTGGGCTGGCCGATGCAGCGTGTTCCTCTTTCACTTTCCACTTTTGCTTTCCAGAGAGCGCATTTAGCACCACGAAGCTTCACTTGTTTGATGAAGCTTGCACGTTGGGAAGGTTTTTAAAGGTAGCTCTTGGCTAATGGTATTGCACGTTCTTTAGTGTGCTTGGTGGGTTATTGTGTGGGTTCTTTATGGTAAATTCTGTATATATGCTGTTTTAAAGACCATGGTCTAATTAAAACATTTTTTTTAACACTGAGTTGTTTTTAATGTTGTTCTGAAGGATGCTTGTGGGTACCACATCTTGATACTATTTGGAGCCCATGCTCCCGGACAAAGGGAAGCCCCATGTTTGAAAGCACCCTCTTTTAAATACACCCCGTGCTGAAGGACCCCCGCCCCTGCACGGGAGAAGATGTAAGACCTGCGCTGTCCAACTACACCAGCTCCCACACTGATTGATTCGTGGTCGCTCTGCTGCCGTTTTTTTTGCGCGCCGAATGGAGGCGGAAGTGGTCGTGAAAGGAGCGCTGCAGCTTTAAGGCAAATGATTAACCTGAGGAGCTCCTCCAGGCACATGTGCGCAGACACCCCTCTGGAACAGGATGTCCTGCAGTGACAGACGTGAGGGGGGATTGAAGACTAATCTGTGGAACGTCCAGGGGCTCCATCCCCTTTCAGATGGACCCCTGAGCTGTATCCATCGCTTACTATCAAGTGTACAAGGCCGTGTACATATGCACCACCCATCAAGCTCTATTAACGGTTGACTACACAAAAGCACTGAGAAACCCACCTGGGGGCAGCAGCCTGCGTGCATGACTCACGGAGCCCACCCCCTCCCTTGAGCCTCACATACCAATGTAGCCGTATGTGAGTGCAGAACACGTCATAGTTAAGAGTGTCTGTGCTAGCACAGATCAACCAAGCTTTAAAAACCCTTGTTATCAACAAGTACCAAACCACGATGTCAAATCGATATTTGTGCAGGCGAAAGTTTAAAACTGCAGCCAACTTTCATAGCGTGGCAAGGACTAGGCCAGGCAGGGGTTAGGGTGCAAGGTGATGACGTGCTAGAAGAGAGTTCAGAGTGAGATTACCTGCAAAGTCTGGCTCTCTGGAGACGTGCGTATATCGACCAACCCTCTGAATTTCACTTTTCGTGGCCTGACTTTTATGTTGCACTCAATTAACCCTGGGCTAAGGTGCAGGTGTGCGCTGGCTGCCAAGGTTGCGCACTGGACTATTCGGAGTGTTGGGTCAAGCAGAAACCTTAGAAGGATTAAGCAGGCGGGGCTAGATGAATTCATAGCCGGCTACTCTCACATGACTGGCTCTGACACACCCCTACAGGCCTTTCATCAGCATCAGGCGCACACGGCATATCTCCGTATCAAAAAGTTGGACGACCAGGCATCGTCTTTCTCTGCTTATCCCAGTGGTTACTCTAAATGAAGAGATTTTTTTTCGACAAGAAATGGCTGTGTTAGTTGTGTCCTCCGAGCAGATCTTTCAGAGTCATTCCACGCCCTGCCAAAAGGTAACAAGCATTCGCAATGCAAATAGATCTTGCAATTGCGAGATTTTGAGCTATCGGCATTGTAAATAACAATGCCTTTTTTTTTAAAACCAGCAATAATAAAAGGCATTGCCATTTACAATACCAAGAGGTCAAAGTTTCTAAAATGTGAGACCTATTGCACTGCAAATACTTGTTATAGACAGGAAACAGTCAAATGCATACAACTCTAGACATTAAAATTGCGCGTTCAGAAAGAGGTACGTTCTGATAATGTATGAACAAATATATTTGGAGAAGAGACTTCTGCTTCAAGGCCAAAGTCATCTATCGGGCAGCAATCAAAAGCTACCATAAGGCCATATATCAGGCACGTGCAGCTTTTATCTCCAATCAAATACGTGAGAGCACTAATCCCTCTAAGAGTACATTTTCCATTCTTGCCAGTCTGCAATCTAAACAAACCACAGCTGGGTCAACTATTAAGTCCAATAAACAGTGTGAGGGCCTTGCCCTCTTTTTTGTGGAAAAAGTGGACGCCATCTATCGGTCCTTCCCGACCACTTATAGCATCCCGCAGGAACTATACGGTTGCCAACAGGCCAACACCCTCCACTCCTTTCTGCCTATTACGGCTGATCAACTCTTTGCTATTTGCTATAAGATTAAGTCAGGATCTCCTGCCGACCCACTTAAACCCGACCAATTTAAGAAAGTGCTGTTGACAATTCTATCGCCCCTGAATCAGTTGATAAATGGTTCCCTCAGAACAGCTGCGGTGCCCAGGGCCTGGAAACAGGCCAAAGTGATTCCTCTACTTAAGAAACCGGCTCTTGATCCAGCCAGACCAGACAATTACCGCCCTATTTCCTTGCTTCCATGGGCAGCTAAGATCACAGAGGCCTATGTGAACTCCATTCTATCAGACCATCTGACCGCCAATAAACTTCTGGATCCCTCTCAGAATGGTTTTAGGCCGGTTTATAGCACGGAATCAGCACTCCTAGCGGTTAGGGAACATCTCTGGTCAGCTGTTGATGAGGGTCGAACGTCGGCGCTGATTCTGTTAGATCTGAGCACCACATTCGACACAGTGTCGCATGACATACTGCTGCGACGGGGAACATCCTTTACAACGCAACGGTTACAACGAAGTACCTTTACGACGCAACCATTACAACGCAACTTTTACAACGACTTGCGCTGGGGGGCGCTCTAGGATAGGGAATAGTTTCCAACACCTTCCCTACTATCCACAGGGACTGGAGTTGGAATAATAAATTAAACTATTCACTATCCAGCGCCCCCCAACGCAAGTCGTTGTAACGACTTGCGTTGTAAAACTTGCGTCGTAAAGGCATGCGTTGTAATAGCATGCGTTGTAACGTCATACATCCGCTGCGATGCCTTGTGGAGGCCGGAATTATGGGCTCGGCCTTGGAGTGGTTGGGCTCATTTCTCCATGAGAGGTAATTCCCGGTCATTGTCCCCCTGTTTGCCTCTGGCAATCATCCAGTTAAACAAGGGGTGCCTCAGGGCTCTTCCCTCAGCCCCCCTATTGTTTAATATCTATGTTCAACCTTTAGCTGCAGTTGCCAGTAGTAGGGGTCTGACCATGGTCTCCTACGCTGATGATACTCAGTTGGTGGTGGCACTCTCTAACAACACCGAGCGGGACGCCCTCAAGTTTCGGCGCGACCTTGTGGCAGTGGCTGAGTGGATGAACAGCAACTGCCTCCAACTGAACTCTAACAAATCAAAGGTATTGTTAGTAGGAAGGGACCATGGTCGGTGGAGTGATCTCTGGTGGCCAACTAGTCTTGGTAAAACCCCCTCCCACAAACAGGCAGTAAAGAACTTTGGGGTATGGCTCGACTCTTCCTTAAATTATCGAGTCCAAACAAAAAAAACGGCCGGGACATGCTTTGGACTCCTCCGTGGGCTTAGACCCCTGTCGGGCTTTTTGATGCTTCAACGAGTTCAGGCAACGGTTCTGCCAAGACTTGACTATACCTGTTCCCTGTATTTAGGGTCCAACAAGGCGGAGGTCTTGAGGTTGCAAAGGGCACAGAACGCAGCTGCTAGAACACTTTTAGGTCTACGCAAATTCTGCTCTGTGACAAATGCTATCCGCTGTGTGCACTGGTTACTGGTGGCCAGACGCATTGAATTCAAGACCTTGTGCATTGCTTTCAAGGTTTTGAAGCTGGCGAAGCCTCCCATTTTGGCTGATCTCCTGTTGCCCTATGCCCCCACGCGATGTCTTCAGTCACAGGGCCAGCATCTAGTGGTGGTTCCCCGGCCCCGCAGAGTCCGGGCTGGTGGCCGCTCTTTTCATTTTAGAGCCGCAACCCTCTGGAACTCGCTCCCTGTGCAGATTCGTGGCCTTGGCAACTACTTTGCATTTAGAAAGGCCATCAAGACCTATCTTTTCCCGGCTCCATAGTCTCTTGCATGCTCTCTGCTGTGTTGTCTTTCCGGACTACGGCAACGCACTCTACGCAGGAATCCCAGCCAAACACCTGTGGAAAAGTAAATTTTGTCATGTTCTGTGTCCCTACGTGTCATCCATCATATGTTATGTGTGCATGCAATATGCATATGTTATTCCCCATGTCCGATTCAAGACGCAATTACAGTTGTGTCCACCTCTGGTATGTCATTTTCCAGTCCCCGTGAATACTACGAATATCAGGCTTATGTAAAGTAATGTTGCCACGCTTCTCAGTGTGCACGTTATTTCATTATAAAGTCCCCGTTTCCAGGCCTCAACAGGGCCCGGACATCAGATTCAGCTCCTGTCTCCTGAAGCCTCGCTGAGGAGCGATCCAGCCCCCACCTGTATCCTCGACCCTTCACTTACTTCCTGCCTCGCAGTGCCCGGTGCAGCTTGGCTCAGTCTCTGAGTTTGCCAAGACTATGTTATGATTCCCGTTATCGGTTTAGTCCTCCTTCTCTGCATTCCTAAGCTACTGAACTGCATCAATAGTTTCCGTCATTGTCTAGCCTATGCGGCTCCATATTAAGAGAAATACTGTATTTAATGGTCATTTAATATTCTTCATCACGCACTACATGTAGAATAAATGCATGCTCTAGTCTTAGAGTCAATTAGCTTTTCCCCTCATGACTTCTAGTTTATATCAACATGTTCCCTAAACATCAGATACTAGATAGGGTTTAGGTACATGTCGCTCCGACCCTCCAGACTTTAGTCTCTGCTCCTAGCACAGAGTTCATAGCCCCCAGCTTCTCCTCGTAACACGTCATTGCCAGTTTGCGCGCACCATCAGGTTAGAGGTCCCGGCTCCTTAGGTAGCCCCCTCCTATGTTTCCGCCCATTCATGACATATTCTGTTACGTTTGCATCACATGTCTGAGTTACACCTTCTTTTTACTCTTATCTTTCGCGACTGCTACGCGTCACGCCTTCTGCTCCACCCACTGCTACGCCTACTGCAATGTAATGCTATGTGTTTGCGCTATGTATATATGCTCATGTATTGTTATTAAAAGTCAGCGCGCTCATCCCAGATCCAGCCCCAGCAGCTGCTGGGCCCTGTCATCCTAATCCTATGCAGGTTGTCCTGTTCCTGTCCTTGTGCTGTATTAAACCTGCAAAACTCCTTCTACCTCGAATCTTGACTCTTATTTATTGAGCTATCTGTTATTCATTCATTCACTCAAAAATAGATCCGGTATTATTTATTTATATACCACATAATGGCGCCCGAATAGGGACTTGCCCTTTCCCCACGCGTCGGTGAAGCCACGCCGACCCCCTGACCCTCTGCAGTCGTGACGGAACTCTTCTGCGCAGTGGCAGATATTTCTGCTCAAGTATCCCTCAGGCCCACGGAGGAGACGGAGGAGGCGGTCCAGCATCCAGACGAGACGGTGGAGGAACGCGGCGAGTCCCGACCAGAGCCCAAGCCAAGAGTCCAAGGTCCGAGGTATCCGGAGGTCCACCCGTAACTGAAGTCCGAAGTTCGTCGTCGTAGCAGTCCAGTCCAGTCCGAGGCTTTCCGTTCTTGCTGCCCGGTGAGTACCGTTACTGGGGTGGTATCTAGACAGGGTCAATTTAATTGACTCTGGTCTGTGGGTTGGTGGTACACAGTCCCACAAACGAAGTGTTCACTTCGGTGGATACGGGTCCTGACGTGTCTCTTTAAGAGACCGGTAAGTTTCGTACTGTTTCAGCAGTGCATCTAGTTTCTGTTCTAGTCAGTTCTGTTCTCGAGAAATTTCAAGTGTTCTGTTCTCAGTATTTCCAGGTAGTATTCTGTCCGAACTGTTATTTTAAATGTTTTTTATGTATTCCAATGTCGTGGTATGAATGGGAAATAAGTATCGTGTTTATTGTGTATTGTATTGTGTCTAGATTACAGTTCAGTCATGCCCATATTTTCCAAGTTACGTCAGTTAAAAACTAGAAAGGGTCTGCTGGAAGCAGCAGTTCCCGTCCCGCCTAGGGACAGTCCAGGTCATTTTATGTATCAGAAACATGGCATAAGTGCCATATTGTATCTAGATTTATGGGTAGAGTATACCAAACAGTTAGAAGAAAAGTATAGATGGCCCGTATCGGGTACATGGGATGCCGAATGCATCATGAGAGTAGAGGAGGCATTATGGAAAAAGAAAGCCAGACAGTCCCAGAAAGACGCCATCGAGTTATGGCGCAAAGAAGCTCATAAGAGAACCGAAAAAGAAATCAGAAAGTCAGAACTAAGTAGAGAATCCCAAGAACGAGCCCAAGAAAGAGAATTAATCGAGATAGGTGAACGAGTTAGAACTGAGCAATCAGACAGACAGAGGAATGCCCTCATTAAGGGTATGTATCCTCTTCTTGCTGAGGGCTTGCCAAAAGCGACCCCAGAGGCATCCAGTAATTTCCCGCCACCATTAGTTCCGACCAAGCTACGTCACAAACCGACCGCAGCTGATATTTTTATTTCGTCCTATCTGGACGACACAGTCCCAGAATATGCAAATCCTGTTCGCACTCCGCCAGTCCCTGTAAATCAGGTAATTCCTGCTCCTCCAGACACCGGGGTGCCCTTAACAGCCCCCCCGGGTCAGCCCGCCATACAAGTCCAGCCCACGTTACAATTACCGACCCTGCCAGGACGAAAAGCATCAGTTGATGATTCTAGTTTAGGGGCCGCAGGAGGAGGTCTTCCTCAAACTCCGCCGCCATACAAACGTTTATCAGCACTCGAATTACATGCTCAAGCATCACAGCGTACTCCCAAGAGTAATAAGTCTGTTGCAGAGATCAGGCAAACCCTTGGCGAATGTGTCTATGACCCAGTTCCAGGCGAGTTTAATATGGTTTTATATTCCGTACGCGTAAGGAGAGTGACCGAGTATCTAGTCACCCTGCCGAATATGAAAGAAGATCTAGACAGGATATATCGTTTCATCCGTACAGGGGATGACCCACAAAGTATTAGTGATGCCATGTCTCAAAGGAAAGCCGAGATTCAGCGCATGATATTAAAGTTCTTAATTAACTGTCTAATAAGAGAACAGGATTACCCGTCTAAAGACCCGGAAGAAATGAAAACTCTAACAAAGTGGAGTGATAATATAGCCGAAGGAAAGCACAATACCATTGGTGCCATGGAAAGTATGTACAAGAAAATCCGTAGAGAAATAATAAAGATACACGAACAGCGTAAAGCAGCACAAGTAAGCGAGAAAGAAAGTACCTCTGATCCTGAAGAGGAAGACGATGAGAATACTGCCAGAATAGCGTATGTAGGAAAACCTAGATTTCCAGATCGCCATTTACATCTAGAACACAAGTCAACTTTCCATCATTCAGCACCAGAACAAGGTTCCCTAGAACAAGTATTTCAAGCTACCGATCACATTCTGAAATCACGAATCGGTTACAGTGAGTTAAGTACCATGCATGAACAAGAACTAGCCCGATCAGCAGTCCGATGGATTACTGATTCTACCACTTTTCCAGACGAAATAGTGGCACAAATGTTTCTGAAATTGCCCCCAGCCGAGCAGCGACTGGTGGGTATGTATATGATTCAGCACCTCATTACTCTGTATGAGGGTCAACATTCTGATCCAGGTCCGTTACACGATATCCTGAATGAATTACTCCAGTATAAATGGAGAGGTCTAGGTACCGATTTAATTAGTGTCATTCTAGAACAGCGCCACAAATATAGAACATTCTTGAACCCGCATTTTGTTCATGTCTCACCCCCAGAAAGTAAATCATTCTACATAGACAGACAGAATCCGTTACGAGAAGTCCACCCAGTCAGAGGAGCGGGTGGCGAAATGCAGCGAGTGTTTGTATACACTCCGATCACAAAGATGGAACTCCTCGAAATGAAGAAATTAATTCCCTGTCATGACAAAGATCCAGCAGGGTTCCATAGAGAATTAAAAGACATGCTCCGTATGGGAGAATACACTTACCCAGATATCATTAAAATGTTAAAGGTTCTGCTACCCGCAGGGGTGTATGAAAAGCTAAAGGAAAAAGAATGGGAGGTGGGAGAGAAAAAGATAGATTGGGCAGTCCTAGAAGCAGAAGATAAGATACGAGTACCAGGTACTGGTCTAGGAGAGAAATGTAAAGAATTACCAGAATTATTAATTCAAGTTTTACCCAGATTATTAACAACGAGAAAAGAAGACTGGGATGCAATCTCAGCCTGTAAACAGAAACAAGATGAAGATATTAGTGATTTTTATTCTAGGTTTGAAAAATGCTTTAGTATCAACAGTGGCCTCAAGACAAGTAGTGAGTCATACCCTCACCTTTTCGTTACTAAATTAGTCGAGAATTCAAGCCCACAAGTTAAAAACCGAGTTCTGAAAGTCGAAAGCACCTGGCAAGCAAATACTCCGTCCCAGATGCTCCAGATGCTCCAGTACCACCAGAATAGAATCAGGGAAGAGCAAGAACACGAGAGAAAACGTATGAAAGACACGAAAATGAAAGTACTAGTTGCACAATCTGTTCCTCAAGACAGTCAGAAGAGGGGTCCGAATCAAGCCAGTCATCCTGCAGCTCCCGTTAAAGGGAACTGCAATTATTGTAAACAGCCAGGTCATTTTATAAATGAGTGTGCAGTTCTGAAACATAACATAGCTACTGGTAAGACTAAAGAAAGACCACGTCCGCCTAGACAGGAACAAGTTTCACAGATTCCTCAGCCACAGAATGCACAACAGACAGTTACAGTACCGCAGCCTATTGCTGCAATACAGCATGTTACATCGCAGATGTACCAGTATGCACAGTCTGAGTATCCAGAGTACCAGCCATATTCATGAAACAGCCTAGAGAGGGAGGTAGGCTTGCCTCTCATCGAGATACCTGTAGATCAAGAAGGTCCCTATGTTCACAGTCAAGTATTAGGGAAAGACAGAAAGTTTTTGATTGATACAGGGGCAAGTAGGACCACAATTAGTCATGCCGAAGTTCCAGGGGCTCCGCTCTCAGGCTCAAGAAATGTTTCCCTTGGATTTTCAGGAAAGCCTATCGTTAATGAGATTTCAAAGCCAGTCACTCTAGAAGTAGGTCCATTGTCCCGCACTACTGATCTGTTACTTACTAAGTCATGTCCAGAAAATCTATTAGGCATTAAAACACTGAAAGAGTTAGGTGCAGTTATATGTTGTTCCCCAGAGGGAATACGTCTGTTCCTACGTGACTTTAAGGGTCACTATGTATTACGAGATTTTGATTCCAGACTGTCTAAAGTTCCGCAGCATTTATGGGCGCAAGGTCCAACTGATGTAGGTTACATGCAAATCACACCCCATCGTGTGACCCTGAAACCAGGTGTAGTGTTACCACGAATCAGGCAGTATAGATTGCCACCTGAGGCTGTAGCAGCCTTATCCAAAATTATTGACGAGCTCATGGCTCAAGGAGTAGTTGTAGAAACTGACTCCAATGTATGTAACTCTCCGATCATTCCAGTCATGAAACGTACTGATCCAAATGCACCCCCAGTATATCGATTAGTGATTGATTTACGGGAACTTAACAAATGTATTATTCCTCAGTACCCAGTTGTCCCAGATATCTCTTCCCTATTGACAGCCATTGATTCCGAAGCCACGTTCTTCACTGTCATAGACCTCAAGAACGCATTTTTTAGTGTTCCCATCCATCCAGACAGCCAGTTTCTTTTCGGATTTTGTTTAAATGGAAGGAGCTATATGTTCACACGCGCTCCTCAAGGTTTCACAGAAAGTCCTAGTATTTACAGTCAAGCACTCAAGAGACAACTAGACAACATTCACATGCCAACTGACACTGCCCTGCTCCAGTATGTCGATGATCTACTGATCACAGCCCGTTCTGAACGTGACTGCGAGCGAGCGTCACTGACGGTTCTGTATTTCCTAGCCGAGATGGGGCACAAGGTGTCCCCTTCGAAGCTTCAATTCTGTGTCCAGCAAGTGGTCTACTTAGGACACTTACTGTCCAAGAGGGGTAGGCAGTTGACACCAGACCGTATCCAGTTAATAGCGAGTCTTCCCCAGCCCAGAACCCAGAAGGAGGTACGTGCCTTTATCGGCCTTACTTCTTATTGCAGACAATGGATTCCTCAGTATGCATTTCTAGCCAAGCCACTGATACAGTTAACGACACAGGAGGCAGCCGTATCGACTGTTCTCCCTTGGACATCTGAACATACACTTAGTTTCAACGAGTTAAAGAAAGCTTTATGTCAAGCTCCAGTTCTAGCGACACCGAACTACAGTAAGCCTTTTACACTTTTCGTTACTGAACGTGAAGGTACAGCATTATCTGTTCTCACACAAGATCAAGCAGGACAGTACAAGCCCTGTGCTTATTTTTCTAGCACACTAGATTCAGTCGCCCAGGCTCTGCCTGCGTGCCTCAAGTCAGTTGCAGCCACAGCACTAGCTATCAGACAAAGTGATTCCATAGTCTTAGGACATACCTTGACAGTACAAGTCCCACACTCCGTGGAAGTTCTTTTAAACCGAACACAAACACAGCACTTGACAATTGCACGTTTAACAGGTTATGAATTGACACTGTTCCAGCCACACATAGATATTAGACGCTGCAACATCCTGAATCCTGCTACACTGTTACCATCAGTTAGTTCAAATCCTGCCGCACACGACTGTGTGGAAGTAGTCAACATTACGACAAAGCCAAGACAAGACCTGACAGACATTCCGTTACCAGATCCTGACCTGACACTTTATGTGGATGGTTCATGTATGAGAACTAGTACAGGAGAACTAGTCGCCGCGTATGCAGTGACTACTGATACTGAAGTTATTAAGACACACCGCATTGATACCCTGTCCGCTCAAGCAGCAGAGCTAGTTGCTCTGACACAAGCCTGTATACACGCCAAGAACCTGAAAGTTAATGTTTACACAGATTCACGTTACGCATTTGGAGTTGTACACGACTTTGGAGTGCTCTGGCAGGAGAGAGGTTTCATGACTTCTCATGGAACCAAGATTCAGCATGGTATCCTTATCCAAGCTCTGTTAGATGCAATACATTTACCGACATCTATCGCTATCATGAAATGCAAAGCACATACGAAAGTCACTGACATTATTTCTCAAGGTAATGATCTAGCAGATCGCACAGCCAAGCTTACAGCACAGGCTCTAGACAGTCCAGTTAACATGACACACACTCCAGATCTGACTACATGTATGACAGTTAAGGACCCTACTCAAGATGTCATAGATATCCAGTTACATGCTACTCCCGATGAAACCAAGAAGTGGTCTGAACAAGGAGGGGTCCAGACAGATCAAGGATGGTTAACAAAGGGTAGGACCGCATGGTTTCTCCCCGACTCTATGGTTCAAGTCATCATTAATACCGCACATAGTCCAGCACATTTAGGAGAAAAAGCAATGTTAGACAGTATCCAGAACATTTGGTTCAACAAGCATTTACGAGCTGCAGCCAAGCAGAAAGTCCGTACCTGTATGATATGTTGTCAGTTTAATCCAGGTAAAAGTGTCCCGGTGGAACAAGGTGGTTTCCAGCCTCCTGACCACCCTTTTGAGGTCCTCCAGATGGATTATATTCAGATGGAGCGATGTCGAGGTTTCAAGTATGTTCTTGTAGTTGTATGCGCTTTGTCCAGATGGACAGAAGCATATCCAGTCCCAGATTACACAGCCGCGACCACTGCCAAGCAGTTGGTTCGTGAATTCTTCCCTCGATATGGACTCCCTAGAGTCGTATATTCTGATAACGGTCAGCCATTCTCATCTGAACTGATGAAGCACGTTTCCCTGTTGTTGGGGTACCAGTGGAAGTTTCATTGTGTACGCCATCCTGAAGCAGCCGGTCTAGTCGAGAGACATAATCAGACTCTGAAAATCCGAATTGCCAAAATATGTAAAGATAAGGGTGTGGACTGGCTAGTAGCTCTGCCAGTTGCTTTGTTTTATATGCGCATGGTCGCACATTCCAGATCAGGTCTGTCCCCGTATGAGGTCGTTTTCGGCCGCCCCCCTAACATGTGGGGTACTCCTAGACCCCGAAGTATTACTGATGTTTCATGTAATATGCTGACAGATTACCTAGCTTCCTTGATGTCTGCCCTCAACTCATGTCGTTCACAGGTTGCCGCCGCATTTCCAGACAATACCGAGGTGGCACCGCATGAGATCGTTCCAGGTTCGATGGTGCTCGTCCGGAACTTTGACAGATCAAGTCCGCTGGAGCCACGTTGGAAGGAGCCCCGTCAGGTCCTCCTCACCACCCGTAGAGCTGTGAAATTGGAAGGACGCCGCGGCTGGGTGCACCTTTCGCACGTCAAGAAATTCTACGGATTGAAGCCGGTCTCTAAAAACATTTCCCAGGATATCAAGACTTGTCAAAACATTGTTCCTAAGGACTGTCCCGCAAATGACATTGACACAACCCCTCCCCTGTTAGAGAAAACTCCGCAGCAGGAGTATAAGCAAAAGCTAAGGTCTAGTAAAATAAGTCAGTCAGTTTGATTGTATAAGTCCTCCCCTAGGTGAAACGGTTAGACTGTTTCTGACATGTATAAAATAGACCCCCATAGTGAGAGAGTTAGTCAAAACTCAAACCGATGTATCGTTTTTCTAAGTTTCATATTATTCATCAGCATAATGATTTCCTGCACTAGTTACGCATTTTTCCTGTGTTTTCCAGTTCCTCATGTAAATAAGCCTTCTAATGTTACAGTAGAGCACACGTTTAGTGATCTGCCTCCTCACGAATATTCATACCGCCTCGCTATGCGTAACAATACATTTATCCGCATGTTACATTACTCACACCAGACCAGCAATGCCACTAATTGTTGGGTGTGTGGTCGACTCCCCCCTTTCCAGACGTCAAAGGGAGTTCTGCCACTTTTTCCTTATCCTTTTTCACATAATGGTTCATGTGGAGCATGGTCCACGTTAACGTCATCCTTAACAGATATGTCTTTTCTTAACAGCACATGTTTCCCAGACAAGCAAGGTTTCCCCCACAGAACAGGTTTAGATCTAGAAAATGAAGTGTATAATTTAGGTAACTATTCTTCGAATTTCATGGTCCTGAATGTTCAGTCTGATACTACTCCAGACTCACCTGCTATTTCAGTACTACCAGTCAAAGGCGAATTATGTGTCCGAAATCATGGTTCTGTACACGTAGGACATAGTGATTGTACTACTATTATCAAGTATAGTGACAGTGGGAAATCTATTTTTAAAGCTTCACGTCATTCTTATTTTGTTTGTGGTCAAACCGCATATGTTCGTCTGCCCCTCGATTGGGAGGGAACCTGTTACATTGCCTTCCTACTGCCACCTGTTTTCCTAGCCCCACCTGACTACCATAGGAATTCCTTCCTAGTACATACTAGACACAAGAGAAACCTCCCGATTGTCGATTATACTGAAACTGCTGCAGAGCAATTCATTGATATTGATAAAGGTGTGTTCCCTTATTTAGGTACAGTTGTAAACAGTAAGCTAATCCGTAGGTTAACAAGAACCCTTGAAGCTGTAGTAGATGAGACTGCCTCCGCTCTAGGTAACTTAACCGAAGAGCAATCCTTTATGAGAATTGTTGTGCTCCAGAATCGTCTCGTCCTTGACGTCATACTGGCCGATAGGGGCGGGGCCTGTAGAGTCATCGGATCCAGTTGTTGCATTTTCATTCCAAATAACGCGCCGTCTGTTTATTCAGCTATAACCAGACTCCATAAAATAGCCCATCTATTACACCAGGATCCAGGCACCTGGACATGGTCCGGTTGGTTCTGGAATATAATTTCCGCCTGGGGATGGAAAGTCCTGTCCTTTCTAGGTATCGCAGTAGCGATCATATTCAGCTGCTGCCTCTGTATACAATGTGGCCCTGCGATTTGCGGCATGTGTGCTACCTCTTATATTCCTAGTCCCAAGCCCCGTTCTAAATCTCGTTCCAAGACAATTCGAGATGAACAAATGGTACTGTATGAAATGATAGATGGTATCATGAATATTGATGTTTCCTGATGGAAACGTAGTGACAAGGAGGGAATGTGGAAAAGTAAATTTTGTCATGTTCTGTGTCCCTACGTGTCATCCATCATATGTTATGTGTGCATGCAATATGCATATGTTATTCCCCATGTCCGATTCAAGACGCAATTACAGTTGTGTCCACCTCTGGTATGTCATTTTCCAGTCCCCGTGAATACTACGAATATCAGGCTTATGTAAAGTAATGTTGCCACGCTTCTCAGTGTGCACGTTATCTCATTATAAAGTCCCCGTTTCCAGGCCTCAACAGGGCCCGGACATCAGATTCAGCTCCTGTCTCCTGAAGCCTCGCTGAGGAGCGATCCAGCCCCCACCTGTATCCTCGACCCTTCACTTACTTCCTGCCTCGCAGTGCCCGGTGCAGCTTGGCTCAGTCTCTGAGTTTGCCAAGACTATGTTATGATTCCCGTTATCGGTTTAGTCCTCCTTCTCTGCATTCCTAAGCTACTGAACTGCATCAATAGTTTCCGTCATTGTCTAGCCTATGCGGCTCCATATTAAGAGAAATACTGTATTTAATGGTCATTTAATATTCTTCATCACGCACTACATGTAGAATAAATGCATGCTCTAGTCTTAGAGTCAATTAGCTTTTCCCCTCATGACTTCTAGTTTATATCAACATGTTCCCTAAACATCAGATACTAGATAGGGTTTAGGTACATGTCGCTCCGACCCTCCAGACTTTAGTCTCTGCTCCTAGCACAGAGTTCATAGCCCCCAGCTTCTCCTCGTAACACGTCATTGCCAGTTTGCGCGCACCATCAGGTTAGAGGTCCCGGCTCCTTAGGTAGCCCCCTCCTATGTTTCCGCCCATTCATGACATATTCTGTTACGTTTGCATCACATGTCTGAGTTACACCTTCTTTTTACTCTTATCTTTCGCGACTGCTACGCGTCACGCCTTCTGCTCCACCCACTGCTACGCCTACTGCAATGTAATGCTATGTGTTTGCGCTATGTATATATGCTCATGTATTGTTATTAAAAGTCAGCGCGCTCATCCCAGATCCAGCCCCAGCAGCTGCTGGGCCCTGTCATCCTAATCCTATGCAGGTTGTCCTGTTCCTGTCCTTGTGCTGTATTAAACCTGCAAAACTCCTTCTACCTCGAATCTTGACTCTTATTTATTGAGCTATCTGTTATTCATTCATTCACTCAAAAATAGATCCGGTATTATTTATTTATATACCACACACCTACGATGAGTACAACCCATCCAAAACGCCTCCGCCCGACTGATCATTAACGTCCCCCGCCGCAGCCACATCACCCCCTACCTGAGAGACCTACACTGGCTCCCTGTCGACAAGAGGATCACCTTCAAGCTCCTCACCCACGCACACAAAGCACTCCACAACGCCGGACCAGCCTACCTGAACAGCAGACTCAGCTTCTACACCCCCATGCGCCATCTCTGCTCCGCCAGCCTCGCCCTCGCCGCTGTCCCCCGCATCCAACGAACGACCTCCGGCGGCAGATCCTTCTCCTACCTCGCCGCCAAGACCTGGAACACCCTCCCTACCCACCTATGGCAGACCCAAGACCTACTCACCTTCAGAAGACTCCTCAAGACCTGGCTCTTCGAGCAGTAGCGGCACCCCCCTCCCCTCAACACCATGAGACCCTCATGGGTGAGTAGCGCGCTTTACAAGTACTCTGATTGATTGATTGATCTAGCGCCGGGACGCCCCTTTGCTGGGGCAGCTGTCGCACTTTACAAGTTAAGATAACATAACATATTATATGCGCTGTTAATATGTAACAAATATATGCAAGGGTGTGAGCACATTCACTAATGTTCCTTCCCATTTAAACATAAAATTCGAAAAATATGCTGTGTCTTTTTATTTTGCTCCTTTCCGCATCCCCAGATTTCGGGAAATCTGCAGAGTACACAGAAGGCTTTACATCTCAGTGCGACAACAGTTATATACAGAAACAGAGCGAGACAGAACAAGCTGGGAAAATGCAATAGGTCTCGCCTTTTATTTAGTTAAAGCCATTTGCTTTGCTATACAATACCATTAGCAAAGCAAATGGCTTTAACTTAATCAAAGGCGAGACCTATTGCATTTTCAATGCTTGTTTTCTTTCTTGCGCCACTAGGTTGTGTGCCTCTACTTTCCCGCCGGGCATTTCCGCAACTTGGGCTGTCTGCCTACCGCACCTACCTGCAATGGCTGACATCCCTGCTGGAAGTGGTTCCCCGCGAGGTGGTTCCCTGGGAAGGTTATGGATGCAGAATTGCCATCTTCGGACGTGCCGCGTCACAGGGTCAGTGCCTGTTGCTTGGCAACGGTGTCTCTCTTCAGTATTTAAGGTAATAGTTTTTCCCCCATGTCAACTGTTGTGTTTTTGTGGGCAGCCAAGGAGGATAAAAGCTCTGAGAAGCGTAAGCATCAGCCTTCTGGTTCTGAGTCGGAGCCTGCTTCCTCCCAGCACCCGTGGGCATGGATCTTGATGTCCATCAGGCCATGATCAATAAGGTAGTGGATTCTGCTTTAGCGGCTCAGAAAGGGTTGGTGTCTAAAGTTCCCAGAGTTTCTTCTCAGCCTGAGCCAGACTCTGATGGTTCAGATGAGGAACAGCGGGGTTACATTCTTAAGGGTACTGAATTGAAGGAGGTGATGACTCACTTAAAGGAACATTTGGCCTTTCAAACTGCAGTTCCTCTGAAGGAGGAGGAGGAGAATTTTTTCTCAGCACCGCTGGAAGGAGACTGATGCCCTTCCCATCCATAAGGCCATCCGCTGGCTTTTATCCAGGGAATGGTCTGATGTCGAGAAAGCTGGGTTCACTCAGTTCCTCGCAAAGTCCCTCTTTAGAATTTCCTGACTGAGTTCCCCCCTCAAGTGAAGGTGGACTCTCTGATGGCGGGTCTGGCTTCCAGTGGTTCAATCATATCGGATGATGCCTCTCCTTTTGACCCGGTTGATAAAAAGGTGGACATTGCTGCTAAACGGACTTACTCTGCCTCTAACTTTTCTATCAGGGCTGGTCCATATGCCTCGTATGTGGTTCAGTCACTCGTGCATGATTTCCAGGCCTTGTCGGAGGACCTTCAGCAAGGGGATGATTTCAATTTGCGTCTGTCTCTTATCGAGTTGCAGTTATGCTTCTTGTCTGACATTACCTTTGACTCTCTGTCCGCTGAGGCGGCCATTGATTGGGAAAAAGGGGACCCCTATATTATTAGATAGACTTGCTATACATAGGGAACGAACATAGTACGGAAAATTGTATAGTTCCGTCAGTCATCAAGTTGACAGAAAGACTAGTATCAGGTCACAATATAGATAATTCTATCAACCCATTTGCAGCTAGGTGTATGAAGATGTTAAATATTCCACATAACTTGGGTTTCTTTATATATATTTTTATTAATTATACATGTTTAAACTCTTTTCTCTTTTTGTTGTGTCATTCAAAATTATATACATTAGATGACAATTCATAAAAAGCAGAACAATAAGAACAGAGACAATTGATGGAGGCAAGGCGATAGTGAGACTACGCGCATTTCGGCGTTATGGCCTTCATCAGGTCACCGTCACATTGCACTGATGATAGAGGGAGGATAGCTATGTCAAAATTCAACGCTCTGTAGTAGAGGAATATAACAGTCCAGGCTGAATGGATGGTTGTCTCAAACTTATGTAGCAGTTCTGTGCAATTATGAAGAACTGTTATCCTGGAGTGGATGAACCAAATTAATAGTTTCAGGAGGGAATTCTCATCTAAACCGGAACACTTGATACTTAGCAAGCGAAAATCACATCATTGAAAATACGAGGAAAACGGCGGATACACAGATATTTCAAATTGTGTTCCGTGAATAGATCAAAGGATGGCAACAAGTCGCTATGCTTAAAAGGACGTCTACTGTTCAAGGTCCGATGGGTTGGCACATATTTCAAAACTGCTAGATGTGGAGTGATTTCTTAAATAGGAGAGGTTTCGTCTGGGGCGCAGCGATGTACATGTCACCCTGGGGGTCCAGGAGTCTGTTTTTTTTTTTTTTTTTTGGGCCGTCGGACTCGCTTGACGACTCCTGGCCCCCAGGGTGACATGCACATCGCTGGAAGGAAGGGGTGGTTGTGCTGTTGGTGGTCCCGTTGTTGGCTTCGCCAGCCGTGGTATCCCCCTCTGCTCTGTGTGGCTGTTGATCCACCTTGGGGGTTTCTGCTGCCCCCTTCTCTGCTCTGCTTTCCTCTCCTGTCTCACCAGGCACTCAGCCAGTTGGCATTGGGGTTTAGAAACTAAGAGGCAAAGGCTAGTCTCTTTGGGTTGTTCCTCAGAAGGGGCACTAACCATTCATAATTCTGTGGGTTTATGAACGCCACTGGAAGAATTTCTCTGCTTGGTGCTCTTCGAGGGGGTTTGTCCCGACTCTTGTGAGGGGGGTTATGTTCTTGAGTTCCTTCAGGATGGTTTCTTAATGGGGCTGGAAGTTTCTACGCTCCGCAGCCAGTGGTACGCCATGAAGGCTTTCAGGGGGCCTCTTTCCTCTCTTTTGAGCCCTTGGCTTCTCACCCTCTTTGCCGTTTCTTTCTTCAGCGTCCTGTCGTTGCTTCTCTGGTGCCCCCATAGGATCTCCCTCTGTTTCTTCATGCCTTGCAGCACTCCCTCTTTGAGCCCTTGCCTTCTGTGTCTCTTGAGTTTCTTACCCCGAAGGTGTGTTTTCTGGTGGCTGTTACCTCGGGGGGCATTTGGAGGAGCTTGGAGCCTTGCTTTCCCATCCTCCGTTCTTGCTTTTTTTTCCCTGATAAGGTGGTCCTTCGCTCTGACCCAGACTTTCTTCCCAAGGTGTCCTCTCCTTTCCATTTGTCCCAAGATATTGTTTTTTCTGCCTTTTTCCCTAACCCCTCTACGATGGAGGAAATCCTGCTTCATTCGCTGGATTTAACAAGGGCTCTTTTGTACTTACCATGAGCGGACTGGCTCCTTTCGCCAGGTGGATTTTTTGTTTGGCACTTTCGGTGTTGCCTGGTGGGGTCATCGCCCTACGACAGCTACTCTTTCGCGTTGGGTTCGGTCTGCTATTTACTTGGCCTATCTTCATTCGGGGGTTTCTCTGCCTCCTGCCATTCTGGGGCGTTCCACCAGGGGTGTTGCTTCCTCCTGGGCTTCTTTTAAGGGCATCTCCTTGAAAGATCTTTGTGCAGCGGTGACTTGGTCCTTCCCTCAGACCTTCATCTCCCATTATAAGTTGAGAATGGGGGGGTGTTTTCTGGGGATTTTGGCTCTGCTTTCCTTGTTGCTGTTCACTGCTTATGCTTGTGTGCGAATACATTTCCTTGGCATCCTTATGGTTGTCTGTTTTCTTTTTTGTTTTGTCTGGGGCTTGGGTATACGCTCCTGGGTGACTGTGACGAGGAAGACGGAGGAGGAAGGTAATGACTCGGTTACTTACCGATAATCTTCATCACTCTGAGTCATAGTCTTCCTCGTCACACTCATGTTCCCTCCCTCTTGCCCTTTGGAATTGGGGGACGAACAAAATAGAACTTGTTCCTTCTGATCGCTAGTCTGCTTGTGGGTATTACAGGATGTGTTCTGGGGTTGTCCCACCTTTACAGGTCAGGTGACAGGTACTTTCTGTCAGGCTGCCATGTTGGATGGGGAATTTTTTCTATGGGTAAATGCTGTGCCCCAATCACTTAGTGCTCCTGGGTGACTGTGACGACGGAGGCTATGAATGAAGATTGCAGGTCAGTAACTGAGCCATTCATCTCTCCACCAATGGGTACAGGACGACGAGGCCGTAAAGGGGCAAACTGCCTACCGGAAGACGTCACCATTCCATGACAGCCTACAGGGTGGGCAGGAATCAGCATGACCGGAAGCAGATCTGCAGAGAAACCTTGGAAGGACTCGCAACCCAGGGTTAACCGGCGGAACAGTGAACCAAGCTACAAAGTACCTGTCACAGTCACCGCTAAATGACTTTGAAAAACATAGCTCTCACATGGGTGACGTCCAGGCCCGGCTCCAGGAATTTTTATTTGGGTGGGCCAAGGGTGCATTTGGGTGGGCCACTGCGGGCTCGATTTGTTGCATAGATGTCTGGGCAGGCCTGCTTCAGAGTCCGCCTTTATCACTTCTTAGTCTTACAAGGCCCAGTAAGACGCACTCTTTTCCAAATCTCTTTCTATATATGATCATTCTCAAAAAATGTTTTTTCCATGTAATGTTCCTTTGATGGGAAGTGGAGGTTTTCTGAGGTGGGAGTATCAGGCAAGTGACACTTAGCAGGCTCCCTCTGTGCGAGCCTTCACGGAGAATCCCTCTTCATTACTACCTAGACCTGACTCCAGACTCTGCCACGCACTCCCTTACAGGTTTGATTATCCACTACTCCTCTCCAGTGCACCTTATCTCACAGCTAACCTTGGGCCCCAGCCCCATATCAGGCACCATTGGGCTCCACTTTCATTTTTCCGGGTAAAAACACTAGTAAAGTCACCTTCAAACTTAAAATATTGAATGTAGCAGTAAATATAATTAGTACGCACTTTAAAGTATGTTCCACAGTAGCCCTTATGACCCGGCTGCTAAATAAATAAACAACAACAGAAAGGCCATGACAGGGCTGGCTTTATAGTGCTGATACAAAAGTCTTTTTTGGTGCCACACCTTCCAACAGTGCCCCTCATCTCTCCGTAGCCCCCCTCATTGACCACCTTCTCAAACTCCCTCACTGCCACCCTCCTCCAGTGCCACTCATCTCTCCGTAGCCCTTCCCTCAAATGCATTTCATTTGTTGTATAGTGCTACTCATATCAGTGTAGGGTGTCACAGTACTTTACATCACGCACACATTATACTGAGACAATCAATCATGCAGGTATGTAAATCAGTCTGCAGGGAATGTCACATAAGCCATTGAGGATTACAAGGTGCAGGAATCACGTCATCCATACTGATGGGCAGTATATTTTAAGAGGGTTTGGTCTGGGAAAAGACAACCGTAGGATTTAAAGAGTATTTCATGAGGGTCAGCTTTACTGATAAAAATGTATATCTGCCCAAAAATACTCATTTTGGCAACATTAGAATAATGAAAGACTGAGGAAGTTCTAACTATATCACAAAACAAAAAAAGCAAAGTTCTAACTCTACCGTTCATATTTATTTGCAGCTCTTTGGTGACAGTTCATTGGTCACTGTTTTATGTTAGGGTTGTAACTTCTGAACTGCAAGTAAGGATCTCTGTGAAAAAGGCAGTAACCCACTGAGCTTCCACATAAAATACAGTTCATCTGTATTTAAAAACGACTAACAGACAAATGATTGTTCTCCAGCAGGATCATTATTCACCAGGGTTATCTGGGCATTTTCTATTGTCATATTGTTGAACTGCGTCAGCCATGATAATGATAAAAATTGTTCAAATTAAGCACACACTGACTTTATTTATTAACTGTACAATGAACTGAAATAATTAAAGTAAAAAACATAAAAGCAAACAGCTAAAAAATAACCACTGTAAAAAATATGAAGTCATCTAATAAAGTGTAGTTTCTGTGCCAAAAAGTATGTGTCCTGCTGGGCCTGTGCAGATTTAAAAAAGAAAAACAAATAGTAACATATTCTCTTACCTACTGCATGAAACAAACTTTGTGTCACAGCCTGATCTGATATGCAGCTGCAGGGGTCAGGAAAGGTGAATAGGATTAAAGAAACTTTTCTCCTGCACCGCATAGAAAATGAAATATCTACACTGCCGAACAGTAGGCAAAGGTGACCGTTGTCGCCTTTTGCCAGTGGAGATGAATGGGTGAAAAAAATAAACAAAGCCTTGTTAACATATCAATGGTCTTTTAACGACCTGTAAAGTACACGGGTGCGGCTGCGATAATCTCAAGTACTCTGTGTGTGTGTGTGTGTGTGTGCGCGCGCCAGGGAAGCTGTCTCAGCCCGGGCGCACACACACAGACACCCTTTGAGGCCAATTCCGTTGCGCTCCTGCCTTCAAGCCCTCACTGCGAGGGCCAAGGCTCCTGTTTGGGTGGGCCAGGCTCATGTTTGGGTGGGCCCGGCCCACCCGGCCCACCCTCTAGAACCGGGCCTGGTGACGTCACCGGTACAGAGATCAAAGAAACGGGATCAAGGGTGGAATTCAGTACATGACGTCAGGCACAGAGACACGGAACGGACAGTGTCCCGGGCGGCTGCGGAGCCACTGACTGCGAATGCAAAGCTGTTTGTACACCAGGCCACGTTCATTTGTGAAACCTACTTAACGAGGACAGGGTGGACTGTGAGAGAAGAGGTGCTTTCCTGTTTGCGGCGGATGTGTGTTACTCTCCAAAAGGCCCACTGCTAAATAGGACGGGTCTCCTTGCCTTTCCATGTGCCCCTTGCTCCTACAGGTTTGACATTTTTTAGAATGTAAATTAAAGGTGGCATGATTAACCACAATTATTAGTATTTTTGTAGGCCTGTAAAGTGATAGCTGAGTAGGATGTGCCGAGATTCGAAGTTGTGACCTGCAGTAAGTTCGTAGGAGGCAAAACTGCTTGACCGTTCTCATCTCCTCCCTCCCATCAAGCTGTGTTCCCTCTCTCTTCTCCCTTCTTCTGCACTCTTTGTTTTCTACTTCTTTTCCACTCTCCCCTCCCTCCCACGCCTGCGTCACCCCGTGTGACCTTCCTCCTCCTCCCCAGGCCTCAGCACTCAGTCTCCTTTGAGCTCCATGGACCCTTCAGTAGTCACTTAAAGCTCTTTATTGATGGGCTGTAATGATGGCCTCACCTTGCAATTACATTATGGATTATTTGCATGGGACATGGCTGGAGGTTTGGAGTTTATTGATGGGCTGGAATGAAACCGCTTTGATAAATAAACTCCATTGACTAAATGCAGAAATTCCGATGTACAGTTTAAGGTGAAGTAAAGAGCTCGGTAGGCCATGAAAAAAGGAAATCACAGTCACCTGAGGGATGCAGTAATCACTGGATCTGTAAAGGGAGGAGCGAACAGAAAAGCACATAGGAGTCAGGGAAAACATAGTGAAAGGCATAACGCATCGAAAAGAAGCAGTGAAGTAAATCACCCGAGAAACAAAAGCACAGGAAGAGAGAGAGAAGCAGAGGAAACCAAAGGAAAGGTTAGAAAAGGGGACACAATCGAACAATGAGAGAAAGCCAAAGAGAAATAATAATACAGAGAAAGAAATGGGTAAAGGGAAAGTTACAGAGAACAGTGCACAGAAAGAGGCACAGATAATTAAAGGATGAAACAGAGAGAAGCCAAGAATGACACAAAGCACCATAAATAGAAATAAACACTATGATCCATATATACTTTATTGTTTATGGTTATTTAAAACTTTTACAATTTGAAAACTGATTCTATTAATAAAATAAAAATTGCATTGATACATGTTAAAAACTATATCATCTGCAATTTAAAACATGCTGTGTTTGACACGCTGGTCAGCTAGATGACTACTTACTAATCATTCCTCATTTATAGCAGCACAAAAGTTCGATAAAGTGCAAATACATTGAAACAATCATTTTTTTTAACAGAGAAGGTGGATGATAAATTGGTCCTCATTACCAACCAAGCAGTAACCCAATAAATGATCCTGATACACCAAAAAGTGTAAAGTACATGTGAAGTGTTAGAAACGGGACCCCTGGCTGGCCAAGGCTTGCGCCAAGGTCAGTCAGGGATCACCATTTCCAAGGTCAGGGCAAGGGAGTCACACACCAAGATAACCCCCGCTCACCCTCTAGGTAACGTGGCGCGAGCAGCAAGGCTAATCTCAGAGGCGATGTGTAAAGCGTTTGCGCGCGCACCCCAGCGACAACAACCAAAGGCCCACCACAAAGGAAACTCCACACAAGGTTATATCAAAAATAGCCTTTGTATTATAATAATAAAAACACATTAGATAACACACACACTTTACAATGTGCCAACAGGCACGGGCAAGATTTACAAGGGATTATGTACAGGACAGGGCCACCTGGACCACTGTCAGGGGTATGCACTTTTTAGAAACAACACTTGTAGGTATAACACTTTAGCACATAAACATAATGAATGTAGCACACAGAACATAGTTAATGTAGCATACAACCAGTAACTACTGGTAAAGGGAAAATACCTCCTACGCCACCCTAAACACTGTAGGGAAATCACGCAGGGAACTAGGACCTTATCATCAGGACCTATGGAAGGAAAACCTATCACCTAAGCAAGTCACATTTAGCAAAGGGAAGGAAACCTAAAATAATCACCTAGGCAAGTAACATTTAGCAAAGGCAATAAAACATCAACATTCCTCTAAGCAGGTCACTTTTAGCAAAGGGAAATAAGAGCACAAGGCATTACCTAAGCAGGTCACTTTTAACAAAGGTAATGACAAACAATTGCACATGAAACATAAATTGCGCAGGGTGCACATGGCACAACACTAGAAAGGTCCCTCAGGCCAACTGGCCTCGAAAGGGGCTGAGATGCCCTGAGTCTCAAAGTCAGGGGGGTCTGCGCAGGCAGCACAAACCACAAGCCTAAACGTAGCAACTGTCCACTAAGTGCTGGACAGTTGTGAAACAGGACTGGGCAAACGTTGGATCCAGGAGGGCTCAAGAACAAGTGGGGAGACACAGCGTGGGAGCCTCGGGGCTACAACCAACTAGCTGCCTGTGTCCCCCTAGAGCCTCTCAGGGCTCGCAAGGCAAATAGGCAAATAGAGCTTCAGCGCTCTCAAAATAATGACAATGCCCCAGAGCCTCTCTCAGGGCTCTAACTACGATGTGGGCAATGAGCCTCGCTGGGCTCTTAAACAAGTGAACTGGCACCTGGAAGCCACGTGGCTCCCACAGAACAAATGGGGGGCGTTGGAGTCCCTCACGGGGGACTCTGCACTCAAAAAAAATGCCCCCAGAGCCTCGTGGCTCTAAAACAACTACGGGCGCGAGGTCGCGCTATGGGGGAGGGGCGGACACCGACAATGTGTCCCGACGCCCCTCTCCCCTTTCAGGCACTCACCGGGTGTCTCGCTGGGCCTGCAGGGCGGAGGAGCACTCTTCTGCCGGTCTCCTTGCGGGGCCCCTCTTCACTCGTCCCGGGGCTCTCCCTTCGATCGGGAGCCTCGGGCAGCACGCGCCGGCTGCTCCTCTCGCGCTCCCGCCTGGACCCGTCTCCACAGCACGCCGCCTGACTTCCGCCGGGGCCGCCAATGGCAGCGCGGCCCTGGGGGTCAGGAGGCGGGACTTCTGGGTCGCTGCAGGCAGCGCGGCGGCCCGGCAGGGGCAACACACACTCCTGGGCAATGCCGGGTGGGCACCGGCTCGAAAATAAAATGAACACCACGGGGCAATGCCGGGTGGCACCGGCCTTAAATAAAAATATAAAGCGAGGTGGCACTCGCTACGCCGAAAATCGGCAAATCGGCTCCAATGCCGGGTGGGCACCGGCAATGTCGATCAAGCGCCACAAACGCTCGGGGAGCAAAGGAGAAGCGCCCTCAGTGCTTCAAAGCAATAAAAGCGCGCCTAGCGCTATAAATCAAAATCAGAGCGCCTCCAGGCACAGCAAAGCTCCAGAAAGGTCTGGAGGCAGGCAGAGGGGCAAGGCAGGGCCAGAGCCAGCACACTGGGTCTCCAGGCAGGGAGACAAGCCAAGTGGCGGTCCTCCTGGGCCCAGCAGCAGCAACAGCCCCCTCTGGCAAGGATCCACAAGTAGAACAACTTCTGTGGGGACACAGCCCCATTTTTATACAGAGAAATCCTTTGTTAGGAGGTGCAGGGTGGGGGGAAACCAGTTGCAGCTGGCTTGGGAGTACCCTTGATGGCCCAACCACCCCTTTCATTCACTGGGGAGGCTTGGGTCGTTAGACAAACCACAGGGGGGCGGAGCCAGCATTGTGTGGGGAAAACCCAGCCCATCCAGGACACAGGTACACTCCTCCCACACATCACTCATGCTAATCTCCCACTCACCACCGGGCAGACCCATCCAGACTTCCAGGAGCCTGGCATGCCAGCCAGCTCCAGCCAATCACGCTCCAGTATCCTCACTGCACACATACATCAATGTCCAGAAGTAGCACTTCCCTTCTAGACACATACAAGCCGCACATACCATTGCGCAGCATTCATTCTCACGAGTTCATACATACTAAACTCGAGCCTGCACTCCCCACACACCAGGAACTAACATGGACACACACATCCTCCATGCATTCCTATGGGAGGGCAGGCCAGCCATACTACACGCACGCACTTTACTCTGGGACACAGGGAAAAAGTGCGCCAAGACCCAAAAAATCACTACACAGGGTCACAAATAAAAGCAAAAAGATTAGGGGTGAACCTGCCCTAAGGCCCAAGTCCAACACGACCCCCTTCCAGCCAAAACGCAGGGCAGACCGATCACCACCGTGATGGGCTTCCCTGCTTGGGGCGATAAAACAAGGACGCGGGCCCACAACTGCAGGGACACCCTCCTGTTTTACGCCATGGTGAACCCCTAGGGTTCCTTCTAAAACTACTGTAGGGACTAACTGGGGTACCCCACTGGTACTCTCCAGCTGCCCTCGGCGAGGACCAGGCCCTAGGCCACCCAGGTACCACTGGATCCTGCCTACTCACAAAGTGGGGGGTAGTAACCCCTGGCACATAATAGCCATGCTCCACTCTTCCTGTCTGCAAGACAGGGCTAGACTGCCACTGGTTCTCCAGCCTAGGGTCTACAACCTCAGGCGGACCAGGAGTCTCAGGGAAGGCTCTCCTCCCCTTACCTCTTCTCCTAGGGTTCCTCCTCCTCCTGCGAGGGGTACCCTCTAAACACAATTCTCCCAACCTAGGGTTTAACCCCTCAGGTGGTACCGGGGTCAGAGGTGGGCTCTCCCACCCTCTGCACCCCCTTCCAGAGTCCTGCTCCCTCCCAACCGGGGCGGTGCCTCTGGAAAAAGAACTGGTCAGGACACTGATTACAGTAGTCCCACCCTTCAGGTCAGGCGGATCCTGAACCTGGCCTTCCAACCTCTGGTCTAAAACCTTTGGTGGAACCAATGCCTGGCACTCCAGGACTTCTGGGGACTCACATCCTATCCCCCAATCACTCCTTGTACTGGACTCCTGTACCCTCCCTACTGGAGCGGTACTGCCAGACTCTAGAACCATAGAAGCTCCGCTTACAGATGCTCCAGGTCCTCTACCCACTAGGAGATCTCCCTCAAGTGAACTAACAGGCAAGTCTAGGTTCCCTTCCTGGTGTTCCCTAAAGAAACCATCCAGGCTCTGTGACAGGGCTTCGGGCGTCTGGGGACTCTCAGTCACACACTCACTCCCGCTCCACTGAGGCAGGCAGTCAGCCCCTACACCCTTCTCACTAACCAAGGACCTAGCTGGGCTACTCTCACCCTCCTCCACCACACTGGGCTGGAAGACACCTGACCCACTATTGTTGGAATCACTCACTAGTGACTCAAAAGAACCTCTCGCACTGTCCCAGCGCTCTGCTTCCTCTGCGAGGGTGTCTGGATCAGTCAACCCATATTCCAACAGGTGTTGGCGCAACCCTGGCAAACAACTATTGAGCACCTGCTCTCTTAGAACCAGGTCAAATAGCTTGGCAAACTCAGTTCCCATGTGAACCTCTAGCCAATCACACAGTGCATCTTGACATTCATCCACAAACTCTTCCCAAGACTGGTGAGACAGTTTCCTAAGGTTCCTGAACCTCAACCTATTCTCCTCCTCTGGGGAAACAGGTACCATACTCGGGGAACTGAGAATGGGACTGTCTACACTTATACTTAAAAAGCTGCCACCACTGGACTCCACCCTCCCTGGGGAATCCAGACAATTACAATTACACTCAGGGGATAACCTACTCTCCCTGAACAAGGCCCTCTCTTCCTTCCTATCCACCCACTCCTCTGGGGACAGGGAAAGGGATGGGGCGCTGACACTGGACCCAGCAAGGGACTCCCTATCTATGGGGTCCTCACTATCTGCTGATACCCATCCACTGTCATCATCATACAACTCACATTCTTCATCAGAATCTTCAGGGCTCCCCACAGACTCACCATCCTCATGACGTGCGGCCCGGGCCCTATCTCTCTCACTGTGCTCAAGATCCCACTGACCCTTTTGCCATTGGATCAGGCTGTCCCTAAGCTGGGACTGAGTATCCAACTCACTCACCTCCATGCCTCCCTCTTCACAGAATCTGACCAGCTCTGACCTACTGTACCTAAAAAGACAACAGAGATCAAAAACAGGCTCCATTTTGGCGGACGTTCTCAAGAAGAGTTTGACACAGGGAACCTGGGGGTCTGAGCTTACACAGGAGTACACAATTACAAAATTCAGCAAGATTCCTATCTCAGAGAACTTGCACTCCACTGTCCAGTGTAACACACCACTCATTCACACACACCCTCCCCTCGTAAGGCAGTTTCTACCACCCCTGATTTTCTCAACCTGACCACAAGTGACACAGGTACCAAACTCTGGAAGCAGGGCGGGGAACAAATGTACTGGACAGAAATTACAAAATGACACCTTTCAGGAGAAGCAAAACTGAACTTCCCTAAAAAACAATAATCCCCAAAATGTGGTTATCTAAAATTGCAGAGTTTTGAAGTGTGGCCTGTCGCCACTGTGGTACAGCGCAAACGCAAGTCCAATCCGCACCGCTAGCCACCAATGTTAGAAACGGGACCCCTGGCTGGCCAAGGCTTGCGCCAAGGTCAGTCAGGGATCACCATTTCCAAGGTCAGGGCAAGGGAGTCACACACCAAGATAACCCCCGCTCACCCTCTAGGTAACGTGGCGCGAGCAGCAAGGCTAATCTCAGAGGCGATGTGTAAAGCGTTTGCGCGCGCACCCCAGCGACAACAACCAAAGGCCCACCACAAAGGAAACTCCACACAAGGTTATATCAAAAATAGCCTTTGTATTATAATAATAAAAACACATTAGATAACACACACACTTTACAATGTGCCAACAGGCACGGGCAAGATTTACAAGGGATTATGTACAGGACAGGGCCACCTGGACCACTGTCAGGGGTATGCACTTTTTAGAAACAACACTTGTAGGTATAACACTTTAGCACATAAACATAATGAATGTAGCACACAGAACATAGTTAATGTAGCATACAACCAGTAACTACTGGTAAAGGGAAAATACCTCCTACGCCACCCTAAACACTGTAGGGAAATCACGCAGGGAACTAGGACCTTATCATCAGGGCCTATGGAAGGAAAACCTATCACCTAAGCAAGTCACATTTAGCAAAGGGAAGGAAACCTAAAATAATCACCTAGGCAAGTAACATTTAGCAAAGGCAATAAAACATCAACATTCCTCTAAGCAGGTCACTTTTAGCAAAGGGAAATAAGAGCACAAGGCATTACCTAAGCAGGTCACTTTTAGCAAAGGTAATGACAAACAATTGCACATGAAACATAAATTGCGCAGGGTGCACATGGCACAACACTAGAAAGGTCCCTCAGGCCAACTGGCCTCGAAAGGGGCTGAGATGCCCTGAGTCTCAAAGTCAGGGGGGTCTGCGCAGGCAGCACAAACCACAAGCCTAAACGTAGCAACTGTCCACTAAGTGCTGGACAGTTGTGAAACAGGACTGGGCAAACGTTGGAGCCAGGAGGGCTCAAGAACAAGTGGGGAGACACAGCGTGGGAGCCTCGGGGCTACAACCAACTAGCTGCCTGTGTCCCCCTAGAGCCTCTCAGGGCTCGCAAGGCAAATAGGCAAATAGAGCTTCAGCGCTCTCAAAATAATGACAATGCCCCAGAGCCTCTCTCAGGGCTCTAACTACGATGTGGGCAATGAGCCTCGCTGGGCTCTTAAACAAGTGAACTGGCACCTGGAAGCCACGTGGCTCCCACAGAACAAATGGGGGGCGTTGGAGTCCCTCACGGGGGACTCTGCACTCAAGAAAAATGCCCCCAGAGCCTCGTGGCTCTAAAACAACTACGGGCGCGAGGTCGCGCTATGGGGGAGGGGCGGACACCGACAATGTGTCCCGACGCCCCTCTCCCCTTTCAGGCACTCACCGGGTGTCTCGCTGGGCCTGCAGGGCGGAGGAGCACTCTTCTGCCGGTCTCCTTGCGGGGCCCCTCTTCACTCGTCCCGGGGCTCTCCCTTCGATCGGGAGCCTCGGGCAGCACGCGCCGGCTGCTCCTCTCGCGCTCCCGCCTGGACCCGTCTCCACAGCACGCCGCCTGACTTCCGCCGGGGCCGCCAATGGCAGCGCGGCCCTGGGGGTCAGGAGGCGGGACTTCCGGGTCGCTGCAGGCAGCGCAGCGGCCCGGCAGGGGCAACACACACTCCTGGGCAATGCCGGGTGGGCACCGGCTCGAAAATAAAATGAACACCACGGGGCAATGCCGGGTGCCACCGGCCTTAAATAAAAATATAAAGCGAGGTGGCACTCGCTACGCCGAAAATCGGCAAATCGGCTCCAATGCCGGGTGGGCACCGGCAATGTCGATCAAGCGCCACAAACGCTCGGGGAGCAAAGGAGAAGCGCCCTCAGTGCTTCAAAGCAATAAAATCGCGCCTAGCGCTATAAATCAAAATCAGAGCGCCTCCAGGCACAGCAAAGCTCCAGAAAGGTCTGGAGGCAGGCAGAGGGGCAAGGCAGGGCCAGAGCCAGCACACTGGGTCTCCAGGCAGGGAGATAAGCCAAGTGGCGGTCCTCCTGGCCCCAGCAGCAGCAACAGCCCCCTCTGGCAAGGATCCACAAGTAGAACAACTTCTGTGGGGACACAGCCCCATTTTTATACAGAGAAATCCTTTGTTAGGAGGTGCAGGGTGGGGGGAAACCAGTTGCAGCTGGCTTGGGAGTACCCTTGATGGCCCAACCACCCCTTTCATTCACTGGGGAGGCTTGGGTCGTTGGACAAACCACAGGGGGGCGGAGCCAGCATTGTGTGGGGAAAACCCAGCCCATCCAGGACACAGGTACACTCCTCCCACACATCACTCATGCTAATCTCCCACTCACCACCGGGCAGACCCATCCAGACTTCCTGGAGCCTGGCATGCCAGCCAGCTCCAGCCAATCACGCTCCAGTATCCTCACTGCACACATACATCAATGTCCAGAAGTAGCACTTCCCTTCTAGACACATACAAGCCGCACATACCATTGCGCAGCATTCATTCTCACGAGTTCATACATACTAAACTCGAGCCTGCACTCCCCACACACCAGGAACTAACATGGACACACACATCCTCCATGCATTCCTATGGGAGGGCAGGCCAGCCATACTACACGCACGCACTTTACTCTGGGACACAGGGAAAAAGTGCGCCAAGACCCAAAAAATCACTACACAGGGTCACAAATAAAAGCAAAAAGATTAGGGGTGAACCTGCCCTAAGGCCCAAGTCCAACATGAAGGTTTACACTTGTGCTTGAAAACAAGTATGAAAGGACATATAGAGAACATTCTTTTGTCCTTTTTTGCTACTCCCAGTAATTTCTAGTAGTACACCAGGAAAGATGCACCACACACAGTTCATGTGACTGTTCCCTGGGCTCTTATTTCCATTGCCCAATGTGCCACTGGAGCTTTCCTCTTTTCCTTTTCCTCCTTGGAGAAACCTTTTCCCCTATACCTCCTCCATGTTTGCAGTGATCACTTCCTTTTCCACCATAGTAGAGAGTCACTTCAATACCTCTGCTGAGGTAAACCCACACATTTCCAGCATGGGACAGGGTCAGGGAGGAGTTTGCGAATGACCACAAACGCATACATTTTAGGGTGTTCAGAAACCCACAGGGCAAACTATGCTTTGCTCTGCCCATTCAGTGCCCACTCCCTGTCTGAGGTGTGTTCATGGTGTTAATCCACGTACTGACTGTGGATAATTTAGATGGTGGTAAAATCATTTGCTCCTATCAAAAATCCATCTGTGAATTACTGAAAGGCATAAATGAAGACTCGTCCAGCATTAAGGGGATGTTTACAGCTGAAAGAACATTTGTGAATTTGACCCTAAGACGCGCAGGCAGACAGACGGTGGCTAGAGCCAAAAGTTTCAAATTTATTCAAAAGAGAGGAAAATGAGGCGAGAAGCTGCCATCGAGGCCGACAGAGAGCGATGGAAACTAAAAAAAAGAAGGAAAAGACTGAGGGTGACAAAACAGTGAGATAGTGTGAGGCGAGGGGTTGAGTCGTGTATCCATGGTGTACATTCAGTATTCATTAATCCAATACATTGATTTTCTAATGTTTTCTTTTTCCATTTTTTTACATCATTAAGTAAATCACTATTCAAACAGGCCTACTTTCCGTACTCCTTTATTTTCTCGTAAATGGGAATCAAAAAGGACACTCATAATGAATGATGTGCATGCACATCTAACATTCTACTCTTATTAATGGATGATGTGTATTCTCACATGACATTACGCTCTCTTATTAATGAATGATGCGCATTCTCACATGACATTCCGCTCTCCTATTAATGGTCGATGCGCACACTCGAATGTCATTCTGCTCTCTTATCAGTGGATGATATGCATTCTCACATGACATTCCGCTCTCTTATTAATGAATGCTATGCATCCTCTCATGACATTCTGCTCTCTTATCAGTGGATGATATGCATTCTCACATGACATTCCGCTCTCTTATTAATGAATGCTATGCATCCTCTCATGACATTCCGACCTCTTATTAATTAATGCTGTGCATCCTCTCATGACATTCCGTTTTCTTATTAATGAATGATGCACATTCTTACATGACATTACGCTCTCCTATTAATGAATAATATGCATTCTCACATGACATTCTGCTCTCTTATTAATTGATGATGTGCATTCTCACATGACATTCCGCTCTCTTATTAATGGATGATGTGCATTCTTACATGACATTCCGCTCTCCTATTAATGAATAATATGCATTCTCACATGACATTCTGCTCTCTTAATAATTGATGATGTGCATTCTTACATGACATTCCGCTCTCCTATTAATGAATAATATGCATTCTCACATGACATTCTGCTCTCTTATTAATTGATGATGTGCATTCTCACATGACATTCCGCTCTCTTATTAATGGATGATGTGCATTCTCACATGACATTCTGCTCTCTTATTAATTGATGATGTGCATTCTCACATGACATTCTGCTCTCTTATTAATGGATGATGTGCATTCTCACATGACATTCTGCTCTCTTATTAATGGATGATGTGCATTCTCACATGACATTCCGCTCTCTTATTAATGGATGATGGACATTGTCACATGACATTCTGCTCTCTTATTAATGGATGATGCGCACACTCGAATGTCATTCTGCTCTCTTATTAATTGATGATGTGCATTCTCACATGACATTCCGCTCTCCTATTAATGAATAATATGCATTCTCACATGACATTCTGCTCTCTTATTAATTGATGATGTGCATTCTCACATGACATTCCGCTCTCTTATTAATGGATGATGTGCATTCTCACATGACATTCTGCTCTCTTATTAATTGATGATGTGCATTCTCACATGACATTCCGCTCTCTTATTAATGGATGATGTGCATTCTCACATGACATTCTGCTCTCTTATTAATGGATGATGTGCATTCTCACATGACATTCTGCTCTCTTATTAATGGATGATGTGCATTCCCACATGACATTCCGCTCTCTTATTAATGGATGATGGACATTCTCACATGACATTCTGCTCTCTTATTAATGGATGATGTGCATTCTCACATGACATTCTGCTCTCTTATTAATGGATGATGTGCATTCTCACATGACATTCCGCTCTCTTATTAATGGATGATGTGCATTCTCACATGACATTCTGCTCTCTTAATAATGGATGATGTGCATTCTCACATGACATTCTGCTCTCTTATTAATGAATGATACGCATCCTCACATGACATTCCGCTCTCATATTAATGGATGATTTGCATCCTCACATGACATTCTGCTATCCTATTAATGGATGATGCGCATCCTCACATGACATTCCGCTCTCCTTTTAATGAATGATGCGCATCCTCACATGACATTCTGCTCTCTTATTAATGGATGATGTGCATTCTCACATGACATTCCGCTCTCCTATTAATGGATGATGTGCATTTTCACATGACATTCCACTTTCAAGTCAAGTCAGTCAAGAATACTTTATTTGGACTCTAAAAGAGCCATAAAAGGTTGTAAAAACACAATTTCATTTGAAAACAGCACATCCACATATACAAAATGTATCGATTTTAAAATGATCAATATTCACTGCGAATCTTAAAAGCAGTAAAAAGGTAATTTAAAATACAATATATGTTCTCAACTGTCCCTAGGGAGAGTAGTAACTCCATTGCCAGTTTGTAATTCATAATCCCTGCTGAAAGTAATGAAGGGCGAATAAACTGTTTCCTCTGGGGGGTGGGGGGGGGGGTATTATAAAATCTACAAAAGAGAATAAAGTGCATAGTGCTTAGAGGTGAGCAAATGTCATACGGTCAAACAGGGAGTGAGGCAAACCATGTGCCTCGGATAGGGAAAGCAGCTGGAAAATGTAGTTTTTAAATGCAACCTCATCAACATAAATATCCTTCTTTCGTTTAAGTCAATTTGCAGGTGCACAACAGGCTCTCTCTGTAGTTGTGGTAGGCGCTCTGGCTGACCAGTCACACTACATATAGGGCCTGCCCGGACATACCTTTGATTAAAAAGTGACTTAATAGCAACAGTTGAATTTTTTTTTACCATGTCGGAGTTTGAATAATATTCTGGGACACCCATTTTATCAAAACTCGTTTTAACACACCTAAGCCAGGGTATGTCTATGTTATTATCCCGCTTCATACAGTCTGTCAGTATTATTCTGCAGAGGGCAGCCTCTGGGTTCTGCCAAGTTTTTAACCAGAGCAACAGTGGTTGAGTCGCTATGTAGTCTTTGAAATAACTCATACCAGCTTCCTCATGACAGAAACAGACAGCAGAACACTGAGGCCCTGAGAAACGTATTTTCTGCTATTTGGAGTGATTTACAATTAACGTGTCCCCACAACCCTCTCTTATTAATGGATGAAATGCATTCTCACATGACATTCCACTCTCTTATTAATGAATGCTGTGCAGTCTCCCATAAGCTTCCTCACTTTTTCAGTAACAAGTCCTCACATGAGAGTTTCTGTCCTCATTAACCCCTTCGATGCGGATGACAAAGCCAGCTCGTCATGGGCGTTACCTGCGCTACGCGGATGACGAGCTGGCTTTGTCACAAACCGCGCGATTTTCAAATTTCAGCGCACAGCGGGAAAACCCGCTAGCGCGGTAGCGGTTAATGAATGAAGCATGTTCTCAAATGAATGTTCACGATTCTTCAGTACTGAATGAATGATGTATAAAAGCACATTCTTGACCCCCATCTTCACCTCCAGTGACAGAGTCAGGTGCAACCACGCCAAACAACTCGTCTGGTCTGACCACTACAGCATCCACTTCACCATCTCAGGACCCACCTACTTTGGCACTGCACCCCCCAGATCCACGCCCAGAGCCTGAAAAATGTATCAGAAAACCAATGGAACAATGGTCTCGGCACCCACTTCCCAGACTCTACAAACAACCCAGAACAGGCAGCAAAAAAAGTCTCCCAGTGGATCACCAAATGCGCCAACACCTGAGACAGCCAAGGCCAAAGGACCAATCAAAAGAGTAAGCTAATTCATGGTGGAGATCCACTCCCTCAAATGCAACTGCTGCTAAGCTAGAAAGGAAGTGGCACATCAGCAATAAGTTGGAAGACAGCATCGCCTTCAGGACTGCTCTCAACCAGTACCACCGTCTCATAAAAGAAACCAAGAAGAATGCCCTAGCAGATCGCATTGAAGCCAGCGCAAACCACAGCAAGGAACTCCTCACCCTTGTGAAGGAGTTGTCTGATCCAGCAGCCCTTCAAAAACTATGTGACAACCTTGCTGACTTCTTCCAAGACAAAATCTCAGCCATCTATGTAAACTTTGAATGCCAACCCTCTGCCACCGACAGCATCAAGCAGCTCACCCACGAACACAAACCCCAAACTCCTGCTCACCCACTGGGACCTCCTCATCATGCAAGACACTATCTCTATCATGAACACTGTGCACTCAGGATCACACACGGACCTCTGCCCCCACCACATCTTTAACCTCTGGAACAAGACAATTGGCAACGAGTTCAAGAATGTCCTGAACACCTCCACCACTGTAACCCCCTTCCCTGAGGACTGGAAACATGCTGAAGGGAGGCCCCTCCTGAAAAAACATCCGAAGACGCATCCAAACGGAAGAACTTACAGCCCATCTCTCTGCTCCCCCATCCAATGAAAGACCTTGCAAAAGCGATCAAGAAGCAACTCACCCAACACCCAGAAGACTACAAACTCCTGTACTCTTCCCAAACTGGATTTTGAGCTAACCACAGCACTGTGACAGCCCTCACAGCCACCGATGACATCAGAGCCCTCCTGGACCGTGAGAAATGGCAGCCCTCATCCTCCTGGACCTGTCTGCCACTTTTGACACTGTCTCCCATCACATCCTGGTCAACAGACTCCACCACTTCGGAATCCAGGGAGACACCCTAAAATAGATCGCCTTGTTACTCACCAGTAGAACCCAAAGGATTCGTCTCCCACTATTTACCTCAGAGCCCAAGAAGATCATCTGCGGAATCCCCCATGAATCGTCCCTTAACCCACCCTCTTCATAACCTTTATGACCCCCCTGACTGACACCGTCAGATCACACAGATTCAACATCATCTCCTGCAACACCCACCTCTTACTGTACGAAGACTTCCCCACCACTAAAGCCAGATTCCACAGATGCATGTTTTACGTCACAGACTGGATATTGAACAACTGTCTCCAATTCAACATGGATAAGCCAGAATTCCTCGTCTTTGGGAACAGCACCTCATCATGAAATGATGATGCATGGTGGCCCGTGGGGCTCAGACCACCCCCGCCCCAACAGACCACATCCGCAAACTGAGCATCATCCTGGATAGCAAGCTGTTCATGAAGAAACAAGTCAATGCAGTCTCATTTGCCTACTTTCACACCCTTTGCATGTTCAGCAAGATCCTCAGGTGCCTCTTAGTCAGCACCAGAAGGACGCACAATGATACACTCTACATCGGAATCACTGGACACCTCCTGAAGAGGCTTCAAACAATACAAAACTCAGTCGCAAGACTCATCCTCAACCTCCCCAGAAGGACCCCCATCACACCCCATCTCAAGAATTCAGAAGAGATGCCAGTTTAAGATGCTAACACACGCCTACAAGGCCTTGCACAATGAAGGGCCAGCATACATCAACAAATGCCTGACCTTCCACTAACTGACCAGACACCTTTGATCCGCCTCCCTCTCCCTCCCTCCCTGACACCCCACGGATCCGCCAAACCAACAGCGGAGGACGCTTTTTCCTGCACCTGGCAGCCAAGGCATGGAACTACCTCCCCCTGCACCTCAGGACCGCACCGTCGATCCAGCAATTCAGGAAAGAACTAAAGACCTGGCTGTTTGAATGATCAAACCACCATGCAGCAGCCAGCATCTCCAGAGCCTTGACACAGGTGAATTGCCGCCCTCCATATATGTGCGATTGATTGACTCTACTATATACACACACACTAACAGGCGCACACACACACACACACACTCTCATACACATATGCATGCATGCTCGCACACACACGTACACGCACACACAAACATACACACATTGACATACAGCAGTTCTTGGTATCTAGAGTTGCTACCTTTGGCTTACCCTCTGATACCCCCTGGAGCTGCCCTTGCTAGTCCTCGTCTCTGCTGTCATGAAGGTAGCATCATTGAAGAGAGTCAACAAAGAGCTCTAATTATTTTCTGTAATTTCCACTTTGACCTTGAATTATGTCATCAGTTACCAACAGGAGGCTGTTTATGAAATAGGTGTGTTTTTGGGGTCAAAGGTCATGTGATGTCACTTCTGATGCTCTAATGCTCCTGGCGCCATGGTAAACAGATGTCTATGCACACACTGTTCCACTGCCATAGGAGGGTGTCATGCATGGCACTGCACTGCAAGGCAATTGGTCAAGGCGCAGCGTGGAGATGGCTAAATATTGCCAGCTTCCTACCCTGCCTTATCAAAATTACTGGATACATGTTTTTTATGAAGAAATTATCATTTATTTTGGGATTTTCTCTACTGGAGTTTCTATAAGGATTGCATAGATCTGTTTTCACTTCACCCATAACCTTGTCACATCCTGTCACTCGGTGGTGTTTTTTTTTTTTTAAATGCTTTTTTACGCTGCTTTTTGTTCCCTCCAACATTCATTCTGTCTTTCTTCTCGTTCACCACCTTCCTCTGCACTTATGCCTCATTATAAAATTCTGTTCCTTAAGAGGGATTTGTTACAATATCTATATTTCTTACACAGTTCTGTATTACCAAGTTGGCAAAGTAGGCACCGGCCTATGGGCCCCACTCCTTTTAAGGGCCCTGCGACAACGGATCAAAATAATATTGATTTGATCTTGAAAGAAAATTACAATCAAGCTTTCTTAAATAATGTTTCCAAAAGATAGAAAAAAATAAATCAACGCAAAGAAACAAAAACTTTACATTCAAGATTCAATAGAGAAAATACTGTGTTAATGTATTGTACCCATTAACAACCTAAAGTACATTAACCAGAGACATCAGCTTCACACAACAGTTTGTCTCTCAAAAGCTCATCTTCTGGCAGCTGTAGGTTTGTATAAAAAAATCCAGTTTATTGGGTATTATGAGATAATTTGCGAGGGGGGACCAGAAAGTTCGACTGCCTATGGGGCTTCCACAGGGTTTAATCCGGCACTGTTCTTACATGCATTTCGAGGGTTGCTGCCTCGGGTTTAGCATGTTGCAATAGGGTGAGGGAAATCTGCACTCTCACTTCACGCGGTTTGAAAGCGATCCCCCCTTTTAGGAGTCGTTTTGTAAAGGGTGGTGTGTAGATTAGCATTTAGGGTTGGATATTTGTAATTAAATTTACAAAGGGGCGTTGTGCCGTGGATGAACTTTGCGAATAGCTGGTAAAGGGGCACCCAGGATCAATTGCGCGTTTTGTTCTGACGGGCTGTGAATCAAACTGTGGTGGTGCCAGGTGGGTCATTTGGTGGTACCAATTCTCTTTGGTAACCCACCGTGGCCAATAGATTAAACTATCGTCTTTCAAATACAATAAATATAAAACTTTTTAAAATTAATTTGATTGATTTTTAACACTAAATACTATCAGGATAGTAACGAAAAATGTGTAGAGAATACATAGTAACTGCCATCGATATGCAGAATATAATAGACCTTTATGATAAATACCATAAGTTAAGAAGAACATATTATAGATAATAACTGACAGCATACACCATCACAGAGGGAGGAGGGAAACAATGTGCTTAACCATGATCATAGAAGGCTAAACTAATTAAATGAACTAAACCTCAACTCCACAAAAATGAATTTAAATATCATCATATAAATCATTGTATTCATTCTATTCAACTTTCATTTTTCATATTTAGATAACAATAGAAAATCTTCTTTCCAACCGTCAGCTGAAGAATATATTCTCAATGTCCAGAGTCAAAGTGTTACTTCTTTGCGACCCTATATCATCTGATTTATCACTAGTACCTCAATGGCAGCAGTTATAATGGAATAAAACCAATAATGGAAAGCTAACCAATTACATTCAAATTCTTTCCGGCACCCCACCTCAAAGTGTTTTATTTTGTATGATTGTTCCATATCATGCTCTATCTCTTACCCATTTCCTTGTAACCCCAGAATATACATAGAATGAGAGTTGCTGTCTAATTCAGTCGAAATTTTATGATTCTGAAATCCAGATTCTCATAATCTGAATAAGATGTTCTGCAAATTGATTTCCATTTTCTTTTGTTAAAATGTGTTCATAGCTTTTCAGTCCAATTTTTGTCGCAAAGTTGTCGCAAGAAATGTATTATCTGTATGTCTACCTGCATTCAGATGGAATTGAATCATATTGCCTGGAGAAATGTAGCTATCCTTGACAAAATGGCAGGATTCACATTCATTAGAAAGCTTATCAAACAAGATACTCCATTGAAAAAGTGTGCGTAATGCGGATTCAGTATTTTAATGTTAAACTGGCATTTAGAATATTCAAGTGAAATCCTGGAGTATTCAAGATTTTTAGAAGAGTGATTTATTGTTAATCTGAAGAGCTCGGTTGTAACGTGAAGATACATTACAGAAATGGGCATTGCAAGTCTTTAATATGTATTTACAAAGCATCATATATATATATATATATATATATATATATATATACACATATATAAATATACACACATTTACATATTACCTACTGGCGGTCGCCAGTAGGTAGTTATAGTTAGGATCGTTTTCCATAGGAAATCCGCAACATTCTATTGGGAATAACTTTGGCGCCGAATGAGGGATCTGCCTGTAATTTTCCTTAACTTTGCCTCGCTGCGCTCCGCTCCTTCCCTGAAAGTTTCGGGGGGATCCGTCAAGCGGGGGCCGAGATAAAAGGGGGTCCCAAACGTGTTTTCCCCATGTTAATTTCCATAGGGCGGTTGGACTAACTTTTAGCCCGAACGGCTGAATGGATTTCCACCAAACTTGGCAAAATTGTAGGGACTGGTACCCCGATGTGCCTTTGCTATGTCTCAAGATATATGCATCAGTGGTTTTTACGAAAATTAACTTTGAAAAAATATATATTGGGCTACATATATGTTAGAGCCCAAATGTAGCCCAATGTAGCCCAATGTAGCCCAATGTAGCCCAAAGATGGCCACCAGAGACGAAAAAAAAACAAATGTAGCCCAAATATCAGCCAGATGTAGCCCAACTCTAGCCCAATGACAGAATGTCCCAGAGTGTTCTAAAGAACAACTAGAGCGCTAACAGTCTTACTTATGACAAAAGTATGGCACACCTGAAGTCATCTTGATTGGAATAAAGTGTTAACACTTAAAACATTTAATTTGCAAAGGAACAAAATGAGGGGGTTCATTTTGCCATAGAAATTATGATTAGTGCTGAAGAAAGAAAAATTAGGGCACATTTTGAGTGACTTCTCAAATCCTCTTATATTTCATTAAAAAAATTCTGATATGCAGTCTCCCAAGATGGCCACCAGAGACAAAAGAGCCCAAATGTAGCCCAAATATCAGCCAGATGTAGCCCAACTATAGCCCAATCACAGAATGTCCCAGAGTGTTCTAAAGAACAACTAGAACGCTAACAGTCTTACTTATGACAAAAGTATGGCACACCTGAAGTCATCTTGATTGGAATAAAGTGGTAACACTTAATACATTTAATTTGAAAAGGAACAAAATGAGGGGTTTCATTTTGCCATAGAAATTTTATATATATATATATATATATATATATATATATATATATTCACTGAAAAAAACCATAGGTTTCACACCAGTTATAGTTAGGAATTAGCATTTAAAACACCTATTAAATTCACTGAGAAAACCATAGGTTTCACACCAGTTATAGTTAGGTGGAAATTTTACTCGCATAAAACCATTGAAATTCCCACGTTATAGTTAGTTGGACTCACTATAACTTGCGCGTGCAATGCACTGCTGATGACGTCACATATTACATCACTCATGACATGGTCAGTGACATCACTCATGACATCACTGATGACATCTCAAAGGACATCACTGATGACATCATCCAGTGAATGTGTATCTTTCTGAAAAATAAATATTTTTTATATATGTATATCTAAAGGTTGATGGAAGAATAAATGGGTAAATAAATGTCTAAATGGATGTTTTTTTGTGTAAAATTGATTGGTTAACTGACTTATTAAATGTATCTTAGTGAATACATATATTAGCGAGTAATGCTTAAATATTTAAATATCTGTATCTGTGTCTCACTTTGTGTATAAGTGGCTGCATGGGTTGGTGAGTAGCTACATGAGTGTGTATATGGGTTATTAGTTGTTTTTTTGAGTATCAGTATCAGTGTCTGTATGGTTCGGTGGGGGATATTACTTAGAGCACAGATGCATGAATGAGTGACTCACTATTTGTATGTATTTTGAAGACAGCATGTGTGCAAGACTGTATGGGTGGATGATTGTGTGTATGGGTGGGTTAGTGAGTATGTGTTTTTATAATTGATTGTTTAAGAGAGTAAATATGTTTCCGTTTCTGTAGAAGTATGTGTAGTGGTGTGTATATAGCAGTATAATCAAGTAAATGGTTTATTTGCATGTGTTAATTTGTGTGTGAGTAACTATATGGATGAGTATTAGTGTGTAACAGGATGTATAGGTGTATGAGTACATATGATGAGTAAGTACATGCATGAGTGACTATATAGAACTGTTGGTGAATGAGTGGATGTGTATGTAGATGTTGGAATTACCTAATAAGTTGTTGTAATTGGTATTGGTTTCTCCTTTTTTAAGAAAATGTTAGTTTCTATTTTTGAATGTGTGTGTCAAAGGTTATTTTATGCTGATAGGAGGTCTGCCACTTTGTTACAAGGATGTTGTCATCAGTGATGTCATTTGAGATGTCATCAGTGATGTCATGAGTGATGTCACTGACCATGTCATGAGTGATGTAATATGTGACATCATCAGCAGTGCATTGCACGCGCAAGTTATAGTGAGTCCAACTAACTATAACGTGGGAATTTCAATGGTTTTATGCGAGTAAAATTTCCACCTAACTATAACTGGTGTGAAACCTATGTTTTTTTCAGTGAATATATATATATATATATAGATCTATTTATATTGATCTAAGTATATGAATATATATATAGATCTATATATATATAAATATATGTGTGTATATATAGATGTATGTCTATGTGTATATATATATATAAATATATATATATATATATATATTCACAAAAAAAACTATAAGTTTTAGTGGTGTTATAGTTAGCTGGACATTTTACTCATACAAAACCATTGAAATTGCTCCTATATAGTTAGTTGTACTAAGTATATATCGTGCACCCGCAATCCACTGCTGATGATGTCACATATTACATCATTCATGACATGGTCAGTGACATCACTGATGACATCTCAAATGACATCACTGATGACATCACTGATGACATCATCCAGTGAATGTGGTTTGCTTCGTTATTTAAATATGCATTATATATATAGCAATTTGCATTGAAGAATGAGTGGATATATAAATAAATATTTGGATGGAGGATTTAGTAGCAGTGTAATTGACTGTTTACTTGACCAATTTATAATGTCTCACAAAATATAGTGGATAGTGACTAAACTGTGTGAATATCTGTATCACTGTGTCAGTTGGTGTGTAAACTGATTCTACAGTTGGTTACTAGCTATGTGAAAGTCTATATTAGTTATTGATTAGTTAACTGAGTATTTGTATGGGAGTGTGAAAGTGTGTCCAAAGATGTGTGAATAGTTTATTCAGTAGATATATGAAGTTAAAACTACATGTTCTAACAGTTTGGGTGAGGGAATCTCTTTATGGGTGTGGTGATGAGCAAATATATTTCTCAAAGGTACAGGTCCAACAAACTAGAAAAATAAAAGGCAGTGTATGTGTCAGTTGTTGTATATAAATAAGTATACATAAGACACAATGATTGTGTGAGTGACTGTATGGATAACTGTATACTTGTAATAATGATTTTATAATTCACTAAGTATGACTTACTATCTAAATGAATAGAAGAAGTAGTGTTTGTATAAGTGTTTTGCTAAGTAAATATGTAAGTATGATCCATTGTTTGCATAAGTGAGTAGGATGACTTCATATGTGAATAGGACGCGTGCTGTTGTTTAATGTCGATATAGATGTATAAGTATTTTTGATAGTGTTCTATTGTTCATTGACAGCATGTATGAGTGAATCCATAGGTAAGGGATTAGATGTGTGTATACATGTATGAATCACTGAGTGGATTTTTAGATACTTGTATTGCTGTGACAATGGATTAAAATATGATACTCTGTATTTTACAAAGAGTGATGAAAAATTGTAATAGTGTATGAAAAGGTGTATGTGATTGTCACGTGGATGATGTCATCAGTGATGTCATTTGAGATGTCATCAGTGATGTCACTGACCATGTCATGAATGATGTAATATGTGACATCATCAGCAGTGGATTGCGGGTGCGCGATATATACTTAGTACAACTAACTATATAGGAGCAATTTCAATGGTTTTGTATGAGTAAAATGTCTAGCTAACTATAACACCACTAAAACTTATAATTTTTTGAGTGAATTTCAAAGGTTTTGTAAAAGCTAATTCCTAACTATATAACTCCTGAAACCTATGTTTTTTTCAGTGAATTTCAAAGGTTTCTTTAAATTCTAATTCCTAACTATATAAGGCCAGAAACCTATGGTTTTTTCAGTGAATTTCAAAGGTTTTTTTAAATGCTAATTCCTAACTATATAAGGTTTGAAACGTATGTTTTTTTCAGTGAATTTCAAAGGTTTTTTAAATGCTAATTCCTAACTATATAAGGCCTGAAACCTATGTTTTTTTCAGTGAATTTCAGAGTTTTTTAAAATGCTAATTCTATTAGCGGATAACGTTTAAATATATTAATATCCTAGTGGGACCACCTGAGCAGCCCTAGCGGGTCAGGGTGTTCCTACCCTGCCCCCTTTTTGTGTTCTACACGTTTGTTTTTCTGCTTTCTTGTGCCTAATTCCTAACTATATAAGGCCTGAAACCTATGTTTTTTTCAGTAAATTTGCAAGGTTTTTTAAATGCTAATTCCTAACTATATAAGGCCTGAAACCTATGGGTTTTTCATTGAATTTGCAAGTTTTTTTAAATGCTAATTCCTAACTATATAAGGCCTGAAACCTATGGTTTTTTCAGTGAATTTGCAAGGTTTTTTTAAATGCTAATTCCTAACTATATAAGGCCTGAAACCTATGATTTTTTCAGTGAGTTTCAAAGGTTTTTTAAATGCTAATTCCTAACTATATAAGGCCTGAAACCTATGGTTTTTTCAGTGAATTTCAAAGGTTTTTTAAATGCTAATTCCTAACTATATAAGGCCTGAAACCTATGTTTTTTTCAGTGAATTTCAAGACCTGAAAGCCCACCAGGAATCTCCAGTATGCACCAGGGGACTGCATTGCAGAGAGGTGTAATTAAGCCACGGCCCTTTTTACACCTCTCTGCAACGCAGCCCCCGTGCATGTTTGAAGAGGGGGAACTCATTCCCCCTGCATACTGGGGGCCCCTGGGGGCCAACTAGCCCACCTGGAACCTCCAGTATGCGCCAGGGGGCTGCATTGCAGAGGTGTAATGAGGCTATGCCCCTTGTTACACCTCTCTGCAACGCAGCCGCCTGGCGCGTTTGCAGAGGGGGAACTAATTCCCCTTGCATAATGGGGGTCCCTGGGGGCCAACTAGCCCACCAGGAGCCTCCAGTATGCGCCAGATGGCTGCATTGCATAGAGGTGTAATGGGGCCACACCCTTTTTTACACCTCTCTGCAACGCAGCCCCCGTGCATGTTTGAAGGGGGGGAACTAATTCCCCTTGCATACTGGGTGTCCCTGGCAGCCATCTTGTGCCTTGTTCGAACCAAGGCACAAGAAAGCAGTGAAACAAAGGTGTGAAACTCGCAAAGGGGCCAGAGTAGAAACACCCTGACCCCCTAGGCCTGCTCAGAGGGTCCCACAAGGACCCCCAAGGCAAAATAAATAATAATTTTTTTTTTAAAGTCGCGTGGTACAAAAACAAAAAAAAAATATAAAACAACAATAAGAATAAAAAAACAGTTCTTTTCAGAACTACCTCCAATTTATATAAAAATGCTACATTTTTAAAAAACTCTGTCTTTCTTTTTTTCTCCAGGGTACGCGTACCGGTACGTGTACCAATACGTGTACTGGGGCGCGCACCCCCTCAAAAAAATAAATAAAAATAATGAGTGTGTGTGTGAGTGGTGTGTGTGTGTGGGGGGGTGTGGTAAATAAAATATTACCCTGGCAGAATTTCTAGGCATTAACAAAGTATCATGCATCAAATGAGAGACAGGATCCGTGGTGTCCAAGTTAAAATGGGCTTTATTCCAATAACTCGAGTCATGGGAGAATATGTTCCATCACCACTGAGGTTCAGGAAGAGTCTTCTAACATTTAATAACAATGAACAGAATATATACATTTTACTCCTTGTACATAGGGCGGAGCGCTCCAGGCAGAGCAAGAAAGAAAGAGATAAGAGCATGTGGGCGTACATGAGGGTGTGTACTTCGATGAGTCATAGGTAGGTGATAGGTAGGTGTCATAGGTGGGTGGGTACTTAGAGGAGGAGTTTGCATGACCAGCTCGAACTTTGTCCTACTTGTGTGCAACATGAGCATGACGTGCAATTGACGTGTAACTGGGAGGAGAGCTGACTTTCAGTCTAGAAGAGAGATCTCTTGTGTCAGGGTGACCAGCACATCTAGTACTAACTGATATCTTGAGTCAGGGGATGTATTATCTGAAGCAAAGGTTGCTCGTCACTAAATGACAGAAAGGGCATATTTATTCGTTCGTTGAATGAGCTTTCTATGGATGCAAGCACTGTAATCCACTTAAACAGAGACAGAATGGCTGGGCCCTATCTATGCAGATGGGTTCTGTGTACCTTCTTCACCAGACTGAAATGTGATTCTGTAAAGCAAACAGATAACTGTTATTCATAATACTGTCTTGGCAGGCCTTACTGGGCTTCTTGCGGCTTTCAGTGTGTCAGGAGTCATGTCCGTCCACACCCACACCCACACATCCCACACACACTCGCTCACACACACACCTCACCCCCCCAACACACACACACGCACACACAGATACCTCACAGACACACCTCACAGACACACCTCACACATCCCACACACACACCTCCCCCCCACACACACACACACACACCTCACAGACACACACACATATCCCACACATACACACATATCCTACACACATACCCCCCACACCCACACACACCCCACACACACCTCACACCCCCACACCCCCACCTACACCCAAACACCCCACACACCCACACACACACCTTACACATCCACATACCCCACACACCTATACACCTCATCCCCCCTCAGACACACACACACACACCTCACAGACACACCCCACACATCCCCCACACACACCTCACCCCTTCCCCACACACACACACACACCTCTGACACACACCTCACACACACACACACACACCACACACACCTCACACACACACACACCCACACACACACTCCTCTCACACACACACCCACACACCCCCACACACACATGCACACCCACACACACACACACCCCAAACACACACCCACACATCCTACACACACACACCCCACACACATACCCCCCACACACACACCCCACACACCCCACACCCCACATCAAACCTAGGGGTCAGGGGGGGTCTACCCTGCCCCCTTTTGGTCATTTCCCCCTTTGATTTTTGCCACCTCTTGTGTCTCAATCCTACCGAGACACAAGATGGCGGCCGCTGCGGATTGTTTCGAATGTTTACAGACACCCGAGAACCAATCAGCTTCCTGTGCGCAAGTCGCATGGCGCGTCCGGAGCGCTCCCCGGTGCGCATACCAGGGCGCGGCCATAGATATATAATTTTTTTTAACCTAAATTACTCAAAATCCTCTGGAGCACATATCTTGAGACATAGCAAAGGCACATCGGGCTACCAGTCCCTACAATTTTGCCAAGTTTGGTGAAAATCCATTCAGCCGTTCGAGCTAAAAGTGCGACAGACCGCCCTATGGAAATTAACATGGGGAAAACACGTTTTGGGACCCCACTTTTATCGCGGCCCCCGCTTGATGAATCCCCCCCAAACTTTCAGGGAAGGACCGGAGCACCGCGAGGCAAAGTTGCTGAAAAATTCAGGCAGATTCCTCAACCGGCGCCAAAGTTATTCCCAATAGAATGTTGGCGATTTCCCTATGGAAATCAATCCTAACTATATATACCTACTGGCGACCGCCAGTAGGTAATATATATATATATATATATATATATATATATATATATATATATATATATATTTCAAACCAAAGTGCCCTAAAGCATTTGAGAAGGCACTCAAGAGCGTTTCACCATCAGGCATTAAAATGGAGTTTGTTTCCCTGCTCCAACTGTAATTATCTTGCCAATGCGTTTCAAGGCTGCAAGGCCTCTTCTTGATGGGCTGCTGGAACATTCATTAAGGCTCACACCAACTTATTTCCGGCATTATTTATTTCTTTAATGGCCCCAAGTGGGCGTCTGCTTAGTGCAATCATCCTATTGCATGATGGGACATAGAGTCCGTAGTGTCAGCTAAAGTTTCACTTTTAGTAAGTTCAATGTTCGTTCCACATTTAACAAGCATTTACAATGCAATAGGTCTCGCAGCATTTAATTTAGAGCTTTTAACATTATTTTGTGACCAAGTTCTTTGTAATGAAATGATAATGCTTAATATTATTTGTTCGCGCCGCCGTAGACAAAGCAGAAATATATTAATACAGAGTTGTGAGAAGTCTGCTTTACATATAAAACCGCGCGCGACCGGCTCCGATCGCTTTCGCTTTCCCCACCGGAAGTCAGGCAATGTCGCCTGTGACGGGGGCGGGGCCGCGTCAGGACCGGAAGAGGAGGCATGCGTATCGCGGCCCGGGGCTCCTGTGAGCAGTGGAGAACCCCGGGCCCGCCAGCAGGAGGTTAGGCGACTGTTGCGGGGCTCCCTTGACCAAGAGGGAGCCCCGTGAAAGGAGCTGGCAAGAGCTGCAGCGGCGGAGTCCCCCGAGATTGCCCCGGTAAGTTAGAAAGGGCTGGGGGGTGCGGTGTGCGGTGTGCGGTGTGCGGGGGGGGGGGGCGAGGGGGGCAGCACTCGTGTGTCTGTGTGCGTGTGTATGTGTGTGTGGGAGGCTGTATGTGCGTGCGTGCGTGCGTGCATGGGCGCTTCTGTGTGTGTGTGTGTGTGTGAGAGTGCGCGTGCTCATTTGAAATCGCCTCCAAGGCGATGCGCGCGGCCAGCAGTGTCTCCTGGAAAGGAGACACGGCAACAATAGGCTGTCGGCGGACACGCGCTTCCGCGCGTGCAGCCGAGACCTAAAAAGCAATTGTTTTTACCTTAGTAGGCATCGGAGCAAGAAGACTCACTAATCTATACTAATATAATAAAGAGAGAGCCCAAACCTTTGAGGCGGGTAATCTCAGGAACCACAGCACCAATCACACCACCCAATACAGTGTTGGAAAGGGCAGTTGCAGCAAAAGGACATAGGCTATGCAGACGCCCACCATATACATTTAAAAGGTAAAAGAACCGTGCCAGCAAAGTAGTCCCTTGTGGGTGTGTCTGCGTTGTGCTCTGGGCGTGTGCTGGGGGCGTGACAAATGCTGGGGGCGTGTGGTACGTTCCGCCCTTCATGCCATGTCTCATATCATGTGCTGTGGGCGTGTGCTGGGGGCGTGGTCGTGTGCGGGCACGGGATTACGGAGAAAAAAAAAGCGAGCGTTGTGCCCAATATTTCATTGTTTTTTCTTCCCAGGTTCTGTACATTCCAGCTCCGGGTGCCTACCCTACTCCCTTTAAATACCCCTGCACCACATAATCATAACCCACCCTTACTCCTTAAAATACCCCAACACCCTTAAACACTAACCCATCTTAACCCTATAAATATACCCTGTACCCCAAAACCCAAACCTATCCCTACACCCTAAAAATACCCCTGTACCCCAAAACCCAAACCTAGCCCTGAACCCTATAAATAGCCCTGTACCTCAAAACCCAAACCTACCCCTGGACCCTAAAAATACCCCTGTACCCCAAAACCCAAACCTAGCCCTGAACCCTAAAAATACCCCTGTACCCCAAATCCCAAACCTACCCCTGAACCCTAAAATTCCCCTGTACCCCAAAACCCAAACCTAGCCCTGAACCCTTCAAATACCCCTGTACCCCAAAACCCAAACCTACCCCTGAACCCTAAAAATACCCCTATACCCCAAACCCCAAACCTAGCCCTGAACCCTTAAAATACCCCTGTACCCCAAAACCCAAACCTACCCCTGAACCCTAAAAATACCCCTATACCCCAAAACCCAAACCTAGCCCTGAACCCTAAAAATACCCCTGTACCCCAAAACCCATACCTATCCCTAAACCCTAAAACTACCCCTGTACCCCATAACCCAAAACGATATCTGACAATTAAAATACGCAAACACTCCAAAACATATACCTTAGTACCCCAAAACATATACCCCTATACCCATACTTACCTTATCCAAACATTTTAAAAAATCATGCTTTTACCATTCATGCATATACAACCAATTTCGTTGTAAATGTATGCGTGGTAAAAGCATATAAAATGTAATGCCATGCGTTATAATGGCATTGCGGAGTCATGGTACTTTCGTAATGAAAGTATGCGGAGTGTTGGTATGCGGAAAGAAAGTTGCGGAATAATGGTTGTTTACCCTCCCCCGGTAAGTACATTGGTGGCACGGCGGCCCACATCTCCAGCAACATACTCATATTTTTTCACCACCGATTTGAAAAATGCACAGGTCTATCTCATTGATGGCCAGCACCGACATACACTTTCAGACACACCTCCCGCCACAAGTTCTAGAATGGCGAACTTTAGAGCTGGTGAGCTACATTCGAATCTCGGCATCAGCTCAACATCCTGTGATTCCAGGCAAATTGCTTTGTCTCCCCGTGCCTACCACAAATGAATGTGTTCTTCTGTAATGTAAATTGTGCTCATGCCATGTTGTCGAGTTCGCGCTATATAATATTGCAAGGAAAAATAAAGTAGGGAAACTCGAGTTCACACACTACTGAACGCGCACTCTTAAGTGCATCAGCAGTGCACTGTGAATCGGAGCGTTTCACAGGCCTATCACAGATAAGAAATGCTATCAAAACGAAATCCTACAAAACAATATACTACTGGCCGGCAGCAATTCATACCCGGACAATGTCGGGACGGGCTGCTAGTTTGCATATAAAACGCTGTGCTGCAATAATGTTGAACAGTACAACATCTCAGCCTCTGCCACTGGCGATGGTGCTCAGCTGCATGACCTGGCCGCCGTGTGTAAGTATTTCAAACCAAAGTGCCCTAAAGCATTTCAGAAGGCACTCAACAGCGTTTCACCACCAGGCATTAAAAACAGTTTGTCTCCCTGCTCCAACTGTAATTATTCTTGCCAATGTGTTTCAAGACTGCAAGGCCTCTTCTTCATGGGCTGCTGGAACATTTATTAAGGCTCACACCAACTTATTTCCGGCATTATTTATTTCTTTAACCACTTGGATGCTAAGCATCTTCTGGCACTTCAATGTAATTTCCATTGAAATCAATGGAAACTCCATGACGAGTTACCCTTGTCATTAGCATCCAAGTGGTTAATGGCCCCAAGTGGGTGTCTGCTATTGCATGATGGGACATAGAGTCTGTAGTGTCAGCTAAAGTTTCACTTTTAGTAAGTTCAATGTTCGTTCCACATTTAAAAAGCAATTGTTTTTACCTTAGTAGGCATCGGAGCAAGAAGACTCACTAATTTGCATATAAACGCTGTGCTGCAATAATGTCGAACAGTCCAACATCTCAGCCTCTGCCACTGGCGATGGTGCTCCTCTGCACGACCTAGCCGCCGTGTGTAAGTATTTCAAACCAAAGTGCCCTAAAGCATTTCCGAAGGCACTCAACAGCGTTTCACCATCATGCATTAAAATGCAGTTTGTCTCCCTGCTCCAACTGTAATTATTCTTGCCAACGCGTTTCAAGGCTGCAAGGCCTCTTCTTCATGGGCTGCTGGAACATTCATTAAGGCTCACACCAACTTATTTCCGGCATTATTTATTTCTTTAATGGCCCCAGGTGGGCGTCTGCTTAGTGCAATCATCCTATTGCATGATGGGACATAGAGTCCGTACTGGGAGTTAAAGTTTCACTTTTAGTAAGTTCAATGTTCGTTCCACATTTAAAAAGCAATTGTTTTTACCTTAGTAGGCATCGGAGCAAGAAGACTCACTAATTTGCATATAAACGCTGTGCTGCAATAATGTCGAACAGTACAACATCTCAGCCTCTGCCACTGGCGATGGTGCTCCTCTGCACGACCTGGCCGCCGTGTGTAAGTATTCCAAACCAAAGTGCCCTAAAGCATTTCAGAAGGCACTCAACAGCGTTTCACAATCAGGCATTAAAATGCAGTTTGTCTCCCTGCTCCAACTGTAATTGTTCTTGCCAACGCGTTTCAAGGCTGCATTTCTTCTTGCCTGAAGGCTTGCATTTCTTCTTGCCACATTTCGTACCTCGCGGACATTTCTTTGGGAAATAATCTCGAATAACTCCGTACTCTAAGAGTATACCACCATTGACGCTGGGTCTCTTAAAAGAATATCAGTCTTGGCAGACCGACAGTAATAGCAACGCGGTTTGGACTGCCACCTTGTAACTAAGGCCTCATTTACTGTGCCTTCCGCATCAACATCTATTTCAATAGAAGGGTCTTCTCCTGCAAAAAACAATTGTCCTGATGATGGTCTTGTAGACTAATGCCGCAAAGACCGAAACATCGACCTTTCCATCAACTCCAAAGAAATCCATTGTATCATTAGCAATGTTTATTCATTATTGGATAATAGTGGCTTTCTGTTTATTTTAGGAGCCGATGCATGTTATGAACTGTTTGTTTCATTGACTTATACATCTTTTCATGCCATTTTTTGCTGATGGTTTGTCCTCTTAATGTATCCCCTTCAATTTTTGATTCATAAAATACATAAACTTTTTTAACACAAATTGGATTTTCCGTGTGCGCTCTATCCTTAGTCTGCATTTGGTGTTGTTGTCCTTTGGACAAGTTCGAGTTTGATCGTGCATGACTTACTCCTCTAATTGAATTGTAAAAACCACAAATGTACTAGAAACAAAATCCCTTGTAGACTATCCCTACCTTTGTACAGCAGAAGTCATAAACTGTTTATGATTGAATATCTGTGTATGATATCATGATTACTATTCTACTTTAATTCTACGTAATAAAATGGAGTCGAGCACACGTGCCCATACCCACTTCAACTATCTTTCTGTGTCTGTGTACCTATTATGTTTGTAAAATGCTGCTCCTGCGCCATACCACAATATATTGTGCTGTAAACAGCATATGCAACCATCTTACCTCTGCCAATAACAAAAACTTTGATTATATAACTTTCTCTTGCTCATTCTACAAATACGAACGTACAAAGTGGATCATTACAATACTGCAAAGAAGCTGTATAGTCAATTTATAAATGTGTACTATTTCTTTTTCTTTTTTTTAGCATATTTATATAGCACGAAGTAGACCTAAAACTATATCAACAATTTACATGACCATCATATTTACAGTACATTTTCAGGCACGCGTTGATTACGTCATTACTCTACAATAACAGGATGTGGACGCGACTCCGAGCCTCAATGATTTCCAGCACCAAGTTCGACAGTATACCTGAATGACCACATACGTATATATATATATGTATATATATATATATATACATATATATATATATATATACGCTCCACTAGTGCTGGTGAAGGGGTCAGGCTGTCACGGGCGGTCCTGCTACAGCTACCAGCAGGCTCGTAATTCATCCACAAATCTCCAAAATATGTTATGTTGAAGACAACAGGACACCCAGAGCTCAAGTTTTAAGAATTTTATTCGGCAGATGAAAAAATCCACGACGCGTTTCGCCAATACGGCTTGGTCACACTCGTCTAGTGGTAATGTCGGCCATTTTTAAACATACCACCACCCTAAGTGCATAGATTACATCACAGAGAAGCGGGTGACATCTTTGAATGGGTTTACCATTAAGACAAATCATTAATTCTAAGCGCATAAATACTTTTGTTTTGTCTTAAATTTCATAACAGACAAAAATAACGCTTTTTACAAAATATTCCTCATGTGCAACATCATAGCGTGATTTGATAATTGTCCTTCGTAAATACTTTTCTAAAATATATAAATTTGTCGAAAACCCATAGCATAAATACCATTGCATATACTTGTTGCAAATATCAGAATAAATTAAGGGTTGTCAAGCACATTATAAATCAATACTGGACATATGTTAACGCTGCATTTTCATTGGCTCATCAACATCCTTGCATGCCATTCGTTGAAAATTGTCAAGGCAACTAATATAATGCCACTCACTGTCGTAAATGCGAATTCAATATCGTTACATTCAGACAAAAAGCGGCTTTTCTTGAGTTTCCTCATTATATAATAATAAATAGCCGATTTCCAAAATTATACACAGTGAATAATACGGGCATGCCATTCATGTAGGCGATTTGATCGATCTTCCTAGTCAATATTGGGAAATATGCAACTCGCCCCAGTGGGCACACCGTCCTAGTATAAGACATAACCGAAAATTGTCCACGTCATGCCCGAGTGGGCAAATAAATCACAAGAAATCACAACAAGTAGTGCACAAAATTATTTTCCCAGTGATCTGATCCACTTTCTTCTGCTACCCCTTGTTGTGTGAAATCTAAAAATAATAGAAATAAAACATTTAAAAGCAAGAAAACTGCAGACATGCTGTACAATACACATTCTCATGATATACTTCATTCATGTAAATGTATGGATAATTCTTCACTGACATTAAATCCCTTAGGGGTTGGACATTCAAAGTCTACAATATACTTGGATTCTAGTTTCCTGAGGGACAATTCACGATTGCCACCTCGGATCCCCAGATCCACACAGTCAATCACAACCAACCGAACCAATTTTTCATCCTGCATATGTTCTGTGAAAAAATGTCTTGCTATGGGATATTGTTTGTTGTTGTTATGTATGGCGCGTAAGTGTTCCAGCACTCTTTTCTTAGCTTCTTGCTTTGTGCTCCCCACGTACCATTTATTGCAAGGACAGATTAACACATACACACTAAAGGGTGTATTACACGTCAGATGTTTCCGTATCGTGAACTCCCTATTAGTGGTAGGAACAGTGAGCGTCTTGCAATACTGGCTGTGTTTGCACGCTTTACATCTACGACAGCATTTAAAACCAATTTCCTGACTTTTCATGATTGGTTTTGAGGTGACATAATTCTGGCTTAGCTCATCTCTGAGTGATCTTCCTTTACGAAACGTAATTTGTGGATTGTCACTAAGATATTTCTTGAGATGGGTATCAGTTTGCAGGACATGCCAATGTTTCTTAAAAATCTTTCGCACATCATGAGCTTGCCCCGAGAAAGTGGTTATGAATCTAACCAGATTCGTATCCTCTGTTTCCATTCTGGGATTCAGCAATTCCTCTCTGTTCTTAAGATCAACTCTTGATTTAGCAGTGTTAATCATATTTCGACTATAACCCCTGCTACGAAATCTTTGACACATGATCTTTTCTTCCTCCTTATAGGCTTCCTGGGTACTGCAATTGCGCTTAGCGCGAAGTAATTCGCCATAGGGTATGCTATACACCAAGTTGCGGGGATGACAGCTAGTTGCATTAAGAATGCTGTTTCCCGCAGTCTTTTTACGGAATAATTTGGTGTTAAGCTGATTACTCCCAACTTCCACAGTTACATCTAGAAACTCTATCCTTTGGTTGCTGATATGTTCAGTAAACTTTAGATTTAGGTGGTTGATATTAAGTTTATCAATGAATAGCCTCACAGACAATTCATCCCCACACCAAATGAAAAAAATAAATATCATCTATGTATCGAAGCCACAGGGCAACGTTGTCAAACTCTGCCATTTCTCTGACAACCTGCTCCTCCCACCAGCCCATGAATAAATTCGCATAGCTGGGGGCAAAGCAGGTTCCCATGGCCGTGCCCTGTGACTGTCGATACAAGATGTTGTCAAAGAAAAAAAAGTTGTTCCTGAGACAAAAGCCAATCATAGATAAGATCATTTTAGAATGCTGTAGATAGGAGACAGAGCGTGTTCTGAGAAAATGATCTACAGCCTCCAAGCCTTGCTCATGTTGGATGCTGGTATAGAGACTGGTTACATCTAGTGTAACCAAAATGTATTGATCTTCCCAATATATTCAATTTATAACTGTGAGAAAATGTGTGATGTCTTTGATGTATGACGGAAGAGCGACCACAAAGGATCTTAAGTAGTGGTCAATGTACTTGGAAGTATGTTCCAGTAAAGATCCAATCGAAGATACGATTGGACGCCCTGGCGGTTCTAGGGAATCTTTATGTAATTTGGGGAGTAGATATAAAATCGGAACTCTGGGATATGCACAATATAAGTATTGGAATTCTTCAGGTTCAAGTAATCCCATATCACTCCACTCCAACAACAGATCCCTGAACATTAGATTTGATTTCAATAGCTCCTCCTGGTTAGTTTTACAATAGCAATTCACATCATTAAGTTGTCGTAGACCCTCATTTAGATATTGAGTCTTATCTAACACCACTACATTCCCACCCTTGTCGCTTGGTCTAATGACAATGTTGGTATCACTTTTCAAATTTTCAATAGCTATCATTTGATCATTCGTTAAGTTCTTTTTCATGCCTGGCACCTTGTGGTAACGCAATTTAGTGAGATCCTTTAGGACCCCCCTTTCAAATACATCTATTGCATCACATTGGACTAGAGAAAGAAAAACCGACTTGGGTTTAAACTTTGTTCCAGGATTAATCCCCACATCAGTCCCCCATGTGTCCCAATCAGGTGTGTTGTTGACATTGTCCGGATCAGAGTTGATAACATGCAACAGTTCCACATCATGTGTGTCAAGATTACTGATGGTCGTAGACATACTTACAGTTTCGCCAGTCTTGGGTTTGGTTGCAAACCATTTATTCAGTTTTAACTTTCTTGAAAACAGAAATAGGTCGATGCGAGTTTCCGCAAAATTCATGTTCATAGAAGGACAAAATGATAAACCAAAAGCCAAAATGTCTTCTTCATCCTGGCTTCGATACATAGATGATATTTTTTTCATTTGGTGTGGGGATGAATTGTCTGTGAGACTATTCATTGATAAACTTAATATCAACCACCTAAATCTAAAGTTTACTGAACATATCAGCAACCAAAGGATAGAGTTTCTAGATGTAACTGTGGAAGTTGGGAGTAATCAGCTTAACACCAAATTATTCCGTAAAAAGACTGCGGGAAACAGCATTCTTAATGCAACTAGCTGTCATCCCCGCAACTTGGTGTATAGCATACCCTATGGCGAATTACTTCGCGCTAAGCGCAATTGCAGTACCCAGGAAGCCTATAAGGAGGAAGAAAAGATCATGTGTCAAAGATTTCGTAGTAGGGGTTATAGTCGAAATATGATTAACACTGCTAAATCAAGAGTTGATCTTAAGAACAGAGGAATTGTTGAATCCCAGAATTGAAACAGAGGATACGAATCTGGTTAGATTCATAACCACTTTCTCGGGGCAAGCTCATGATGTGGGAAAGATTTTTAAGAAACATTGGCATGTCCTGCAAACTGATACCCATCTCAAGAAATATCTTAGTGACAATCCACAAATTACGTTTCGTAAAGGAAGATCACTCAGAGATGAGCTAAGCCAGAATTATGTCACCTCAAAACCAATCATGAAAAGTCAGGAAATTGGTTTTAAATGCTGTCGTAGATGCAAAGCGTGCAGACACAGCCAGGATTGCAAGACGCTCACTGTTCCTACCACTAATAGGGAGTTCACGATACGTAAACATCTGACGTGTAATACACCCTTTAGTGTGTATGTGTTAATCTGTCCTTGCAATAAATGGTACGTGGGGAGCACAAAACATGAAGCTAAGAAAAGAGTGCTGGAACACTTACGTGCCATACATAACAACAACAAACAATATCCCATAGCAAGACATTTTTTCACAGAACATATGCAGGTTGAAAAATTGGTTCGGTTGGTTGTGATTGACTGTGTGGATCTGGGGATCCGAGGTGGCAATCGTGAATTGTCCCTCAGGAAACTAGAATCCAAGTATATTGTAGACTTTGAATGTCTAACCCCTAAGAGATTTAATGTCAGTGAAGAATTATTCATACATTTACATGAATGAAGTATATCATGAGAATGTGTATTGTACAGCATGTCTGCAGTTTTCTTGCTTTTAAATGTTTTATATCTATTATTTTTAGATTTCACACAACACGGGGTAGCGGAAGAAAGTGGATCAGATCACTGGGAAAATAATTTTGTGCACTACTTGTTGTGATTTCTTGTGATTTATTTGCCCACTCGGGCATGACGTGGACAATTTTCGGTTATGTCTTATACTAGGACAGTGTGCCCACTGGGGCGAGTTGCATATTTACCAATATTGACTAGGAAGATCGATCAAATCGCCTACATGAATGGCATGCCCGTATTATTCACTGTGTATAATTTTGGAAATCGGCTATTTATTATTATATAATGAGGAAACTCAAGAAAAGCCGCTTTTTGTCTGAATGTAACGATATTGAATTCGCATTTACGACAGTGAGTGGCATTATATTAGTTGCCTTGACAATTTTCAACGAATGGTATGCAAGGATGTTGATGAGCCAATGAAAATGCAGCGTTAACATATGTCCAGTATTGATTTATAATGTGCTTGACAAACCTTCATTTATTCTGATATTTGCAACAAGTATATGCAATGGTATTTATGCTATGAGTTTTCGACAAATTTATATATTTTAGAAAAGTATTTACGAAGGACAATTACCAAATCACGCTATGATGTTGCACATCAGGAATATTTTGTAAAAAGCGTTATTTTTGTCTGTTATGAAATTTAAGACAAAACAAAAGTATTTATGCGCTTAGAATTAATGATTTGTCTTAATGGTAAACCCATTCAAAGATGTCTCCCGCTTCTCTGTGATGTAATCTATGCACTTAGGGTGGTGGTATGTTTAAAAATGGCCGACATTATCACGAGACGAGCGTGACCAAGCCGTATTGGCGAAACGCGTCGTGGATTTTTTCATCTGCCGAATAAAATTCTTAAAACTTGAGCTCTGGGTGTCCTGTTGTCTTCAACGTATTTTGGAGATTTGTGGATGAAATATATATATATTACCTACTGGCGGTCGCCAGTAGGTATATATAGTTAGGATCGATTTCCATAGGGAAATCGCAACATTCTATTTGGAATAACTGTGGCGCCGGTTGAGCAATTAGGCTGAATTTTTCAGCAACTTTGCCTCGCGGCTCTCCGCTCCTTTCCTGAAAGTTTGGGGGAAATTCAGCAAGCGGGGGCTGAGATAAAAGGGGGTCCCAAAACGTGTTTTCCCCATGTTAATTTCCATAGGGCGGACTGTCGCAGTTTTAGCTCGAACGGCTGAATGGATTTGCACCAAACTTGGCAAAATTGTAGGGACTGGTAGCCCGATGTGCCTTTGCTATGTCTCAAGATATGTGCTCCAGTGGATTTTGAGTAATTTAGGTTTAAAAATTTTTATATATCTGTAAGCGCGCCCTGGTACGCGTACTGGGGAGCGCTCCGGGCGCGCCACGCGACTTGCGCACGGCAAGCTGATTGGTTCTTGGGTGTCTGTAAACATTCGAAACAGTCAGCAGCGGCCGCCATCTTGTGTCTCGGTAGGATTGAGATACAAGAGGTGGCAAAAATCAAAGGGGGAAATGAGCAAAAGGGGGCAGGGTACACCCCCCCCTGACCCCCTAGGTTTGATGTGGGGGCCATAAAAGTATCCCGTGGGCCAAAAAAAAATTTGTTTTTTTTCGATTTTCGCGGGGGGAGCGCCTGGTACGCGCACCGGGAAGCGTACCAGGGAGCGTACTTAGGTGAAAAATAGTGTAAAAAATAGTGTAAAATAATCATTTTGAGTGATTACAGGTAGGGTAGCTATGAAAAGAGTTTTTGGGTTCTGTGGCTGTTTTAGGTACCTACAAGTGTGTCCCACACACACCCACATGCACACAACCCCACACCCACACACTCCCCACACACACCTCACACACGCACACTTCCACCCTCACTCAAACACCCCACAGCCCCACATCGACACCTTACACATCCACACCCACACCCACATCCCACACACCCACACTCAAACACATACCTCACCCCCCTTCCACCACACACACACACACATGCGCATACACACAAATATCTCACAGAGACACCCCACACATACCACACACACATCTCACACGCCTACACATGGGGAAAACTCAGTGAAACACTAAAATAATAATTTAAAGTGCTTAGAGGTAGGGTATCTCTGAATAGAGTTGTTGTGTTGTTTGGGTGTTTTAAGTACCAACATGTAGGTACCAATGCTGAGTCTTAAAGTCAATGTACACCGTCTCCTCTTTAGATAATTTGCATGTTGTTACAGAAGTTATTGTGGTATATGGAATCTATACCATAGTCTGTCAGGGAAGCAGAAACAACATGGAGGCAGGAGATGAAAAAGAGATGTCAAATACACATTAGAGATAATATAGTGGGAGAAAGGAAGTAACTATGAGCAAAATTATTATATTAACAGAAATACGTTGCACAGTATACTATAAGTCTGAGTTTATATTATAATCAATTTGGTACTAGTTTATGATTTACATATAATAATGAATAATGTCTCGAACAATTTTTGATTATTAAATATAAATTTATTTTTCTGATTCTTTTTCAAAATTTAATAGAACATCTAACATTTGACTGTCCGAAATGTCTTCTTTTTGACTGAAGATAACTTCCAACATTTGAGTGTCAGAAACGTCCTCATATTGAATTAACAAATCCACAGATTCTACACATTGTAGAAGTTCATGGTCCCGTGATTCATCCATGAATTCCAAGTCAATGGGTTCAATGATTTCCTCATTGTTCATCTCTTGGATAATTTCAAAGGAAATGTTCTGTTCTCCTTCCATTTTTGTGCTGAAATTTGCATTAAAAAAAATCAGTAGAAATATGGCACTGTTGGGTTTAAGTTCAAACAGGTAGTTTTGATTTTTTAATAGTGAAGTTCACTTTGGGCAATGTATGGTAACAGGCAGGAAGTAGAAATATTAAAAAGTGCCTGTGAAGAAGTGTAAGTAAATTCATAATTATAGCAGAGAAGCCTAAGTCAATCTATAAATATAACAGAGGAGCCTATCTCTATCTATAACTATAGCAGAGGGACAGTAAATAACTATCAGAAAATGTTTTTAATAAATAACTTAGAGTGCCCCTTAGAAATTATCAACTTACTTTATAGAGAGGTGAAGAAGACAAAATGCGAAAATCCTTCCAAGATGTACCTCATGTAGTTGTAGTCAAAATGGCAGTGTTTCCCTCTCATTTTTCATTTATATTCATGTACATAACCAATCAAATGTCAGGAAAAGAAAATAGAAAATGAAAGTAACATTTTAATTGGTTGTCAATTCTAACACTTCAGATGTGTTTTTATTATGTAATTTCACTCAGGATATTTAGACAGGGCTACAGGTCAAATGAATCAATGGAATTCCACTAAATTTGGGAAAATGGTAGGGACTGGTATGTAGTATGGCCTATTCTATATTTGGTGAAAGTGTCTCCAGTGTTTTTTATGTAAATTACCTTTTATCATTTTTTGGAGCGCTTCCCGGTGCATGCCCCGGTACGCGTACCGGCAGCGCAACGGGATTCCTCCATTTTGTGTTTCGGTAGAATCGAGACACAAGATGGAGGATAAACAACGTTGGGAATGGGTATAAGGGGGCACGGTAGACACCCCCTGACCCCCTAGGTTTTCTGAGGGGGGCTTAGGAGGCCCATATAGGTCAAATAATATATATTTTTTTTATTTTCGCGGGAGGAGCGCCCGGTACGCGCACCGGGGAGCGTACTATGGTGAAAAATAGTGAAAAAAGTTTAAAAAAGATAATCATTTGGAGTGATCAGAGACAGGGTAGCCCTGAAAAGGGCTTTTGGGTTCTGTGGCTGATTTAGGTACCTACAAGTAGGTACCAATGCACAGTCTTAAATTCAGGAGGAATATTCTATTCCCCTCATCAGAAAAGTGCACACCATCTGCTCTGTAGATATCTTGCATGTTGTAACGCAAGTTATTGTTGTATATTGAACCCATTCCAAAGTCTCTCATGTAAGCAGAAACAGATTTATTCACATGTTTCCGTGCTTTCTCAAACTGTGGACAAAATTGATTGGACCGCTTCCATTTCTGTCTTTGGCATATATTGGAATATACCAAGGCAGTTTGTGGAAAAAGTGCCATCAAATGATCAAAGGTGTCCTTTAAAAGCATTTCCAGACCTACCCCAGTCAAAGTGCCCAAGTCATTTCCTCCACAGTGTACAATTAACAGGTCAGGGTGTGGCAAATGCAAAAAGGTTTTCACCAATGGAATCAATTGGTGACATTTTAATCCTCTGTGGCCAATCCATTTTATGTTCACGTTTGATAAATCAAGGTTTCGTAAATTTCTGGTAGCTGCATACCTTTGAGCCCAGTGGATATAGCTATGTCCAATAATCCAGACAGAATACATGGTCAGAGGAGATTCTGGTGCAGTTAGATGAAGTGTGGAAAAGAAATGGCAGTTGGAATAATAGAAGTTTGCAAAAAAAACAACCTGTGAAGTTTCAGTGCTTTTGAATTACAAGCAATGATTGGTAGAATGAGATAGGTGAAAACTGAAAGTTAGGGTGCATGGTTGTGTTCTGTGTAAGAAGTAATTTGAATGGTTAAAAAAAAAGTTATTTAAAGAAACCTTACACCAGATAAGCTGGTGTATTTGCAGGTCAAACATCCTTGCAGAGGTGATTTGCAACATTGTAGAATAAACTTTTAACCCTGGGAGCTCAGTGAGGAGGGAGTTGCTATGGTAACAGGTAGAAAGGGCTGATGGGGGGAAGGGTGTTGGTTTGAAAATAGACAGGGAAGAGTTTTAATTGGTTAACAAAAAGGGATATCTGTGTAGAATTAGAGGTTTTCTGTGCCTTTATGGTTTGCAGTGCCTGGAGAACATACCTTTTGCTCTGCTAAAGAAATATTGGTGTGTGTATCTGACACTGTTGTGAATCTCCTAAAGCATTTGTAAAGGTGAGTTATGATTCATTTAATATACATAGAGACTTGCATACTCTATGGAGAAGATTTGGAAGGAAATTGTGGTCTTTACATGATGCTTTGTGTCATGCTTTTTGATAATGCTTGGCAAAAAGTTTTTACTGCATAGAGTAATTGTATTTTGTAAAATTGTGAATTTTTAGCCGTGACATGGAATGCTTCTATGTAGGACCTGTGCTGTGTTTTGTAAATGTGATGTAAAAAACGATTTTGGGGGAAAAAAAATAGTTTTTACATTTTTTAAAAGGAATAAAGAATGTGTGCATGTTTAATAGAAATACATTTGACTCTTTACAATGATGTTACCTGTGTTAACTCAGTGTAGGAAACATATTGAGTTTGTTTGCATAGAGGAATTGTAATTTGTAAAATTGTGAAGCTTCATGTGAAAGCTTTTGCCTTAGTCTTATCCCTGCTGTGAGGCAGATGGTTGTACATAGGATCTGTGCTGTGTTTCCTAAATGTGATGTTAAAAACGATTTTGGGGAAATGAATGTTTTTTACATATTTGAGTATATTGTGGCACAGAGGTTTAAAAAGTGATGCATCTAATTACATGTGTCTCTTTTTAAATATGGTGCAAAAAGGTACATGTTTGGGCTTTCTTGGGGAGCGTAGGTGGTGAGGCTTGTGTCTAAGAGTGCAGGGGACTAGGCTTCATGAAGCCTATCCCTGACTGCACTGTTAGACACAGGTGTGAATTTGACTCTTTACAATGATGTTACATGTGTTAACTCAGTGTAGGAAGCATATTGAGTTTGTTTGCATAGAGGAATTGTATTTTGTAAAATTGTGAAGCTTCATGTGAAAGCTTTTGCCTTAGTCTTATCCCTGCTGTGAAGCAGATGGTTGTACATAGGATCTGTGCTGTGTTTCCTAAATGTGATTTCAAAATCGATTTTGAGGAAATGAATGTTTTTTACATATTTGAGTATATTGTGACGCAGAGGTTTAAAACGTGACGCATCTAATTACATGTGTCTCTTTTTAAATATGGTGCAAAAAAGTACATGTTTGGGCTTTCCTGGGGAGCGTAGGTGGTGAGGCTTGTGTCTAAGAGTGCAGTGGACTAGACTTCATGAAGCCTATCCCTGACTGCACTGTTAGACACAGGTGTGAATTTGACTCTTTACAATGATGTTACATGTGTTAACTCAGTGTAGGAAGCATATTGAGTTTGTTTGCATAGAGGAATTGTAATTTGTAAAATTGTGAAGCTTCATGTGAAAGCTTTTACCTTCGTCTTATCCCTGCTGTGAGGCAGATGGTTGTACATAGGATCTGTGCTGTGTTTCCTAAATGTGATGTCAAAAACGATTTTGGGGAATTGAATGTTTTTTACATATTTGAGTATATTGTGGCGCAGAGGTTTAAAACGTGACACATCTAATTACATGTGTCACTTTTTAAATATGGTGCAAAAAGGTACATGTTTGGGCTTTCCTGGGGAGCATAGGTAGTGAGGCTTGTGTCTAAAAGTGCAGTGGACTAGGCTTCATGAAGCATAAAAATAGTTTTTACATTTTTTAAAAGGAATAAAGAATGTGTGCATGTTTAATAGAAATACATTTGACTCTTTACAATGATGTTAGCTGTGTTAACTCAGTGTTGGAAGCATATTGAGTTTGTTTGCATAGAGGAATTGTATTTTGTAAAATTGTGAAGCTTCATGTGCAAGATTTTGCCTCAGTCTTATCCCTGCTGTGAGGCAGATGGTTGTAAGTATGATCTGTGCTGTGTTTCCTAAATGTGATGTCAAAAACAATTTTGGGGTAAATAAATGGATTTTACACTTTTGAGTATAATGTGGCGCAAAGGTTTAAAAAATGACGCATACATGCGTCACTTTTTAAATATAGGGAAAAAAGGTACATGTTTGGGCTTTCCTGGGGAGCCTAGGTGGTGAGGATTGTATCTAAGTGTGCAGTGGACTAGGCTTCATGAAGCATATCCCTGTCTGCATTCTTAGACACAGGTGTCAATTTGACTCTTTACAATGATGTTAGCTGTGTTTTAAAACAGTGTAGGAAGCATATTGAGTTTGTTTGCATAGAGGAATTGTATTTTGTAAAATTGTGAAGCTCCATGAGAAAGCGTTAGCCTCACTCTTATTCCTGTTGTGAGGCAGGTGCAAGATTTTGCCTCAGTCTTATCCCTGCTGCGAGGCAGATGATTGTAAATAGGATCTGTGCTGTGTTTCCTAAATGTAATGTAAAAAACGATTTTGGGGAAAATAAATGGTTTTTACATTTTTGAGTATAATGTGGCACAGCGGTTTAAAAAGTGACGCATCTACCTACATGCGTCACTTTTTAAATATGGGGCAAAAAAAGGTACTTGTTTGGGTTTTCCTGGGGAGCATAGGTGTTGAGGCTTGTGTCTAAGAGTGCAGTGGATTAGGCTTCATGAAGCCTATCTCTGCTGCATTCTTAGACACAGGTGTTTTGAGGCAAAATCTTGCACTTGTCTCACAACAGGAATAAGACTGAGGCAAACGCTTTCTCATGGAGCTTCACAATTTTACAAAATACAATTCCTCTATGTAAACAAACTCAATATGCTTCCTACACTGATTTAAAACACAGGTAACATCATTGTAAAGAGTCAAATTGACACCTGTCTCTAAGAATGCAGACAGGGATATGCTTCATGAAGCCTAGTCCACTGCACACTTAGATACAATCCTCACCATCTAGGCTCCCCAGGAAAGCCCAAACAAGTACCTTTTTCCCCCATATTTAAAAAGTGACGCATGTATGCGTCATTTTTTAAACCTTTGCGCCACATTATACTCAAAAATGTAAAATACATTTATTTTCCCCAAAATCGTTTTTGATATCAAATTTAGGAAACACAGCACAGATCATATTTACAATCATCTGCCTCACAACAGGGATAAGACTGAGGCAAAATCTTGCACCTGCCTCACAACAGGAATAACACTGAGGCAAACACTTTCACATGGAGCTTCACAATTTTACAAAATACAATTCCTCTATGGAAACAAACTCAATATGATTCCTACACTGATTTAAAACACAGCTAACATCACTGTAAAGAGTCAAATTGACACCTGCGTCTAAGAATGCAGACAGGTATATGCTTCATGAAGCCTAGTCCACTGCACTCTTAGACACAAGCTTCACCAACTACGCTCCCCAGGAAAACCCAAACAAGTACCTTTTTGCTCCATATTTAAAAATTGATGCATGTAGGTAGATGCGTCACTTTTTAAACCTCTGCGCCACATTATAATCAAAAATGAAAAAACCAATCATTTTCTCCAAAATCGTTTTTGACATCACATTTAGGAAACACAGCATAGATCCTATTTACAATCATCTGCCTCACAGCAGGGATAAGACTGAGGCAAAATATTGCACCTGCCTCACAACAGGAATAAGACTGAGGCAAACGCTTTCTCATGGAGCTTCACAATTTTATAAAATACAATTCTATATAACTATATAACTCAATATTTTCTTGGGAAGCATAGGTGGTGAAGCCTGTGTATAAGAGTGCAGTGGAGTTAGACATAGGTCTGATCTTCTTTGTAGTTGTGGACAGAGCTGTCTTCCACTATATTTTTCAATACAGTCCTCACCTTTTGTGCACCACTGGAGAATCCTCACCTGATCTGAAACCCTGTATTGATCGTTTGCTTTTTGTCATTGCTTTGTTGTTTGGTAATAGTGGTCTATAATGTGCTACTGTTTTTCTTTAACACAGATTGAAATCGTTATTTGAAGAAAAAGCAAAGATGCCCACAAAGGAAAGGACAAAGAAACAACGTAACCGGGAAAAATCAAAAACAGCAACGGAATTACAGCATTCTTCCACAACAGATACTTCAAAAAACAGGAACAAAGCTCCTGGTAAGACAACTAAGTCTTTTTTACACAACATATGTACATCCAGAAAAAATAATGGACACCATGTAGAAAAAGAAAATGAGAGAGTAAAATTGAAAAGGAAGGAGAGAACTTCAAAGAATCCTAAAACTGGAGCAGGAGAGAATAATATGTATAGGAATAGAAGGCAGAATCAGTTTAGAAACATTCGTATGCGAATGTTTCGCAATAGAGTGGTTTTAAATTTGTTAAAAAACATTAGGAAAGGTAAACAGAGAGCTGCTTTTTATAAGAAAAAGAAAAGTGTAGAGAAGATTGTTGATCAGGCTTTTGAAGTTAAGAAATTTTTTTTTATTTTAATAATCAATAGAATTAGGACACGTAACAAGACAATTGATGTTTTCAAATCAAACAGTAGATGGAAAAGAGTAATTAATCGGACTCATTTTTGTAAAAAAATTTCTGGAGAATGGATGCACAGTTCAAGTTGTGAGCCATTTTTTAATGAGGAGAGTTACTTCCAGGAGAATGATTTAGTGCATGCAGTTGACACCAGTGGTCGAGCGTATGAAGTGACGGTTGTCCGATTGAAAAAGAGAAACTTGTGCCTAGAGAACCAGAAGAGGTGTTATCTGATGGAGTTTTAGGGAGACGTACTAAGGGTCCAGTGTACACTTGGAAGTGTAGTAGTATTTGTAGTGTGCGACAGGAATCAATTGATTTGTTTTGTAATTTCTTACGTATATATAGTAAGAAAAGTCTAAAGCAGAAAATGAAGTTGTTGCAAGACTTAGATCCTTGCAGAGTGAGAGGAATCACAGGTTTGCAAGGCCATTCACTGGCTTGTCTTTCTAGAAAAGTCTGTCAGAGTGTTTTTCATCATTTTAGGATGTTAGCAGTGCATCATACCAAAATGAGGAAATTAGTGAGAATGTTGTATTATGCAAAAAGTCCAGCACTTAAGCTTAAACAATTAAACAGTGCTCTTTTGCATGGAACAGAATTAGATGTGAAGAAGATTTGTGAAGAAATTGAGGTTTGTTATTTTCGTGAGCAAGAGGACAGTGTAGAAATTGAGACAGCGATTCAAGGTAATGTGGAAGACAATGTACAGATTTTAAATACAGAAAAGTTTGAGAAGGAAATTACCAGGTTTAATGTGAAATCAAGTGAAAGGCCGAATTTTACTTGTGTGTGTTGTCGATGGACTCATTATAAGATTCAGACTAGGTTAGTTGATTTATATGCAAAAAGTGAAAAGATGGATAATTATGAGTGGAAAGATTTAGCAACTTATTTGTGGGTGGAGAATTCTTTTGATTTGAGTTCTGATCAGCGTATTTGTAAATATTGTTATGACAAATTAAATCAAAACAGAATGCCTGCTAGAGCTGTTCATAATAATCTGGAGTTGATAGACATTCCCCGTGAATTGATGGATTTAAATACATATGAGTCTATTTTGATTCAATGTGTCCATCCTTTTCAGGCAATTGTTCGCATGGAGCCTAAGATAGGGAAATTGCCTCCTACAGATTTGCAGAGAGGATTAAAGGGAAGAGTTGTTTATTTGCCCCTAGATTTGAAAAAAAATATTGATACAATTGGTATAGAAAAAGTAGAAGACAAACCTTTAGTTATTCTAGTTAATAGGGTTCCAACAAAGAGTAAAAAAATCTGGCAAGATTTAGTGGATGTTAGGAAAGTCAAAAAGGCAACGTTGTATTTAGTCAAAAACAATGAGTACTACAAAGATGTATGTGTTGCAGCAGAGGAAACAGCTACAGATGAAGACAGTGATTGTTCAGGCGGCCAAATTGAAAAAGTTGATGTGTCTAGAAGTGAAGAAATATATGAACATTATACTGTTCATCCTTTGCATTCCAAAGAAGTAATGGGGAATGCAATTGAATTGTTTCAAATGAAAACAGCAAAAGGAAGTCCCATTAGTGTATGGGAAGAAAGTTTGGAAGCTTGTTGTTTTCCACAGCTATTTCCAACAGGTCGAGGTGGACGATATGACGATTGACCACTTCAAATTCCTGCATCTGAATATCGAACTGTAAGATTATATGCTGAAGATGCAAGGTTTTGTCAATGCATTCACTATTTGTTTCATCTACTGTATAAAAGTGACTTGTCTGGGCTTTCTTATGCAGTAAACCATATTCTGAAAAGTGGAGCACATCTACAAAATGTTTCGGCGAGGGACTTTATGGAGAAAGTGAATCTGCAGGATAATATTTTAGAATCTCATCTAATCAATCTCATGGCATGTCAGCGTGGTACAAATGAGTATTGGTACCGTCGCCATGGGGAATTGAAATGTATGCTAAGAAACTTAGGAACTCCTACATGGTTCCTCACTCTTAGCTGTGCCGATTATGCATGGGAGGACTTACTTCAATTTCTACGAGAGGCCAATGCTAATATACAAAATATAGAATTCAAAACACCTAGAGAACTGTGTTCTTTGGATCCAGTGAATGTATGCAGATATTTTAATCATAGATTTGAAGCTATGATGTCTTTTATTACCAACAAAAAAATCCTTCCCTTGGAGAGGTTTTGGATTTCTTTTGGAGAAAGGAGTATCAAGCGAGAGGTGCTCCTCACATACATATGTTGTTGTGGATTAAAGATGCACCCAAATTTGGAACAGATTCGGATGAGACAGTGATGAGTTTCATTGAAGAGTATTCAACATGTGCTGTTCCGAAAACTACGGAAGAAAACAGTTTAAGGCAACAAGTTTTACGCTTTCAATCCCATCGTTGTGGAAAGTACTGTAGTCGAAAATTCAGAAACAAGGACAAGTTCTACACAAAATGTCGTTTCAGCTTTCCACGACCAGTGATTTCTAAAGGAAGAGTAAATAATTTGATGTCTTCTCTGCAACATACTGTGACGAGGAAATCACCAAAAAATACATACAATTTAAAAAGAGTCCAAGTACATCAACGACTACAACCCAGTGATTTTGTCCATGTGGAATGCTAACATGGATATTCAATTCGTTGCTGACAACTCTATTGCTGTGGCTCGATATGTGACGTCTTACATCACAAAAAAAGAAAAGACAGAACTAAAGGAAATGTGGGAGGACATTTCACATGAAAAGAGTCTAAGCAAGAAATTATACAGTTACAGTCTGAAGATGTTGTCGCATCGAGAAATTGGAGCGTATGAATGTTCTGATCGATTGTCGTCAGCAAGTCTCTATGCCAAATCTAGAACCATCATTTGGGTGAGTCTAGGTCTTGCTGCAACACAAAATCGAGTTTTGAAATCTGTACAAGAGATAGAGTATTTGGCGGAGAAAGAACCAGAAAGTACAGATATTTTGAAGACAAACATGTTGGATACATACTATCCAAATAGAAGTCATCACCTTGAGAACGCTTGTCTCTATGAAGTTCTGCAGAGATATATTTATAAGAGGAACATCAGAGAAGATATCAATAATGGAATATATGGAGTCATTGGATGTGAAGGATGTCTAGTGAAACAGAAAAAAGGTCATTTGATTAATCATCGCAAATTGAGTTGTGATAATCCAGATAAAAGAGAATTTTATTATTTGGCTCTTTTGCAACTGTTTAAACCATGGCATGAAGAAGAGGAACTTCTTGGAGATTTTCTCTGTTATGAAGACTCCTTTAATGCAACGAAGGATACCATAGAATGTCCTGTTTTTCCAAATTATCTGCAAATGTTGAATGAAGAAATAGAGCAAGAAGCCACAATTGCTGCAGAGATTGCGAGAGACAGTTCTCAAGGCAGTCAGAGTTCTGCTTCATTGAGTCAGGATCCACTAGGAGGACCAATTATCCAAAATGAAGCTGCTACTGCCATGGATGAGGTGGAAAGAGCTATGGAACAAGGTCAAGATGATGAAGTTAACTTAGAAGATTTGGTGAAACAACTAAACCTTGAGCAGAAACAGATATATGACGAAGTCACAGAACAGATTGAACATGGATTCAGTCATGAGAAAAAAGAGTGCTCATGTACATCATTTAAGCCTGTCCAACTGCGCGTGAGTGGAGAAGCGGGAACTGGAAAAAGTTTTCTGATTAAAGCCATTGCAACTTATCTGCAGAAAAGGACTGAATCACCGCTGTCTTGTGTTGTTACTGCTCCAACTGGGCTGGCAGCACATAACAAAAAAGTGATTACTTTCCATCGTTTACTGATGCTGCCAGTGGAGCATGATAACAAATTGGAGTATCACAAGCTATCAGGAGATGCGTGTTCCGAAGTTTCGAGAGTCCTGAAGAAAATGAAACTTCTTATCATTGATGAAGTAAGCATGGTGTCAAATATCATGCTTGCTTTTGTGCATTTGAGGATGCAAGAAATTCTTAGAACAGACTATGATGTCTTATTTGGAGGAAAACATATTATTGTTTTTGGAGATCTTCTGCAGTTGACTCCAGTAAAAGGACAACCTGTGTTCAAAATACTCACTCATGAAGTGCTTAGGGAGCATCGGAAACGTTAATATATGGTTAAACTTTAAATATGCAGAACTGCTTCAAAATATGCGGCAGGCAAAGGATGAAGATTATAAAAATATTCTACAAGATGTAAGGATCGGAAAAGTAAGTCAGCAAGGGAAAGAAGCTTTACATGCACGATTAATTTCAAATTTGTACCCAAATGAAAACAGTCTTCCAGAGAACATATTTAAGAAAATTAATGAGAAGAAATCTGGCATATGTTTGTTGCCAACTCTGAAAGAATGTTCCATGTTCAACAACAAAATGTTACAGTTAGAAAATGAAGAGATAGTGAAACTGGAAGCTATTGATAAAATAGAGCATATGGGAGCAACAATTATTTTGTCTGAAAATTTGAAATCAAAATTGGATTCATTAGAGAAGACTATATCTAAAACTGCTGGTTTTGAAAAGACTCTGAATGTGTGTTTGAATTGTCGTGTCATTTTAAGAAGGAATTTAAATGTTGAAAGAGGTCTGATAAATGGAGCAATGGGTTATGTTGTTGGTTTTGTGAATTACAAAAATAGAGATGGAATTGAAATTTTAAAAATTAAATTTGATGACATTGATGAAATAGAACAAATTTGTCGTTGTTCAGCTAGATTTTTGCTTGTGAAAGACTTATATGTTCGCTGAAAACAGTTTCCTATTTGTTTGGCATATGCGGTGACAATTCATAAGTCTCAAGGTTTAAGTGTAGATAGCGCTTTGGTGAACATTGGAAGTTCTGTGTTTAAAGAGGGTATGGCATATGTGGCATTATCACGAGTCAGAACTTTATCAGGATTGTACTTGATTGAGTGTGATGAAACAAAGATTTGTGCAGATTTAGATTGTGTAAAAGAATACAATAGGTTAAGAAGAGAGTATGCTCCACATTTGCCTCAATATCCTCTGATTGAAAAACGTGTGGTAGGCCGAAAAAGAAGAAATGAGAGTAATTGCAGTGAGGTATCAGGAAAAATGCATAAAGTAGATAAAAGTGTAATTGTAAAGAGAAACAAAAAGGATTCTGTTGAAGATGTTGTTGGATTTCAGTTTGAAAACAGTTCTGGTGTCAACTGCTATGCTAATGTAGTAGTTAATGTTGTTTTTTTCTTCAAAATTTACAAAGACAGATTGTTGAAAATCGGGAACAAACATTGTGCTGTTTATTGAATTCTGTGTTAGACAAATGTAGTAGTGATAGAGCTAAAATAGAAAGTGTTTCAGAAATTAGAAATCTTCTAGATATATGTTCAGGTCAAAATCAATTTTCACAGAATATTCAGCAGGATTGTCAGGAATTTTTAATGTATATGTTTGATGTATTACAAGATGAAGGAGTAGATATAAAAAAATCTATTTGGCCTTTCTTATCAATGGCAACATGACTGTGATAACTGTGCTTCATCTAGTACTACTAGTAAAGACTCTGAAAGATTTATATATTTAACTTTACCAGACTGCAAATCAGTGTCTTTCAATAATCTAGTTAAAGCAGCGGATCACAATATGGTGTGTACCCAATGTAAGTCTGCAATGCTGTCCACATTATTTCTACAAAATTATGGTCACTATGTTATTTTAATGTTCCAACGATGTAGACCTGATGGAACTAAATTGACAACTTCTATTAAAAATGTTGTGGCTTCTCAGTTATCGATATCAGGAAGAACCTTTGCAACTGTAGCTATTATTTTTCATGACGGTCCTTCTACAACATCAGGGCATTACACATGCTATTTAAAAACTTCTAAAGGTTGGACCCAATGTAACGACAATCATTTGACTTTCAAACAACGTTTGCCTTTTGGCTTTATAAATTCATATCTAGTGTTTTTACAGCCAAAATTTTGGTAAAGGTAATTGGCCTATGAAGACAGGAGGAGTACTCATATATACTGATACATCTGACACTATTTGGCCAAATGGAAAGGTGCAAGAATGAGTAAAGAGTCATGACTAAAAAAAAGGAGTATATTAAAATTTTGAAAATATTTCAGATGTTCTTGGAGCTTTTCTTGTAGAAAGTCGATGAAATGGATTTCTAAGTGAACAGCAAAATACTATGTAACGAGAAAAGGACCTCCATGATATACTAATCTTTTAGATTGTGGTTTTTTTTTTCCTGCTGTCATATGATGAGTAATTTGAACTCACTGCTTTAAGTGAAATTCAATATATTCTGAGAACAGCAAAAATAAACTATGTAACATGTTGTAGAAGTTATTCTATACTTTGGATTGTGTAAATTAAAATTGTATTCCCATTCTCTGACATCCACTCTCCCTCGCTTATCTTTGTTTGCTCCTTACTTTTGACCTCTTCTCTCTATTTTTCGTTCAGTACTTCTTTGTGCTCAGTGCCTCACTCTACTTGTGTTATTTTCACTTGTGTTTATCTACCTTCTATCACTTGTTTTACAACAACTTCACTGCTCCTCTTTCGTCGTTCTTCATCCCATTTCTTTTACTCTGGTTCCGTTACTATTCATCATTTCCTTTCTTTCAATGTCCTTCTCTTTACTTTCATCACCAAATTATTTTCTCTCAGTAGCACTGTTTTAGTCGTGTTTTCCTCTCTTTCCTTTTTTTTGCTTACTTACTTTTTTTCTTTTCTCATTCATTGTACTCCACCTCACTCCGTTTTTCTCTTAGTGTGTCTACCTTATAACTTCCTCAGTCCATTTCATTCAATTGTTGTATATTATTCTGTCTCCCTTCATTCTTTCACTCTATGACTGTTCTTCACTTACTCTCAGTTATCTTGTATTCCTCATTCTTCTAAAGGCATCCTTAATTAGACTGTTTTCTGTCTCAGTCATTATCTTTTTACTTACTTCTGTTTCCTGATTTAGTTTTGCTAACTCACATTGTTTTAGTATCTTTCTTACCTTCAGTTCATTTCTCTGTTCTTCTCTCTCTTTTTGTCAGTGAATCTATATGCCTTACTCTTTGTAATTTGCTCTCCTTCTATTTCTTTTTCCTTCTTTTTGTCCTTCTACCTTAGTTTATTTCCCTTTCTGTGTTCTTCACTATAACTTTATTTCTAAATAGAGTGTTATGATGTTTTTAGCTCTTCATTTGTATCTTTTAATTTAAAATACATATTTTACTAATTATAACTTATTTTTTTTCTCTCTTTCACAGAAACCAACTGTAGTAAAAAAAATTATAGTTATATTTATTATATGGTAAGTATGACTAAAAAAATGTAGTTTGTTATCACCCTTTGCTTTAAGGTCACTAACATTTTCTCAATCTACCTCACTCCTGTGTTTTTACTCTGCTTCTCTCACTTATTCTTATTCTCCATGTTTACTCCCCTTTCATTATTTACCCTCTCATATTCAACTTCTTTTGATCCCTATTCTTTACTTCATTTACCCTCTGTTCCCTTCCTTTGCTTCTTTACTCATTCTCTTTTTCTTAATTATTTACCTTACTCCTACACATAAACCTCATCCCCCTCCCAACACATACACACACCTGTAACATACACCCCACACACATACCACACATACACCTCATACACACAAAAAAACTCCCACACACACTCCTCAAAAACACACACATATTCCATACACACACATACATCGAACACATATACACCCCACACTCATACACTTCTCAGACATATTTCACACACCCTCATTTCTACCCACACCAAAACACTCCACACAACCACACCCACAGACACACCTTACACACCCACACTTTGATCTACACCCACTAACTCCCTGTAAGTCACACACACTGCATTACTTATCTTTTTTTGCTGTTGTACTCAAGCCCATTCAGGTACTGTTTCCTTTACTCTCTTTGTCCTCTCTCTTTGTCACTCACCATGTGTTATCCTAATTCAATATTTCTCCCTCTATCACCCCTCTTTACTTTTACTATGGGTAGCGCACCGGGGAGCGTAACAAGGGGAAAACCAAGAGAAACAGTAAAATAATATTTTAGAGTGCTTTGAGGTAGGGTAGCTGTTGTGTTGTGTGGGTGATTTACTTACTGCACTCCTTCCACTCCTTTTCTCAGTCCCTTGGTTATCACAGTTCCTCATTCCCGTTCGCTGAGTCCGTCTATCTTACTGTAATTGTCTCTGTCTCTTCACTCTTTCACTACTTGTTCATTATGCTTTCTCCCTGAAGTTCAAGCACACTACGTTATTTACATTTCTTTGCTGCTTCAATTATTCCCTTCCTGTTACTTCTTTTCTTCTTTTAGTATTTTCTCTCTGTCAATCCACATGTTTAAACTTTATTCGATGTTATCCATCTTATTTCATCCCTCTTTAGTTATGCACATTACTTTTTTCTCTCTCTCCCTTACCAGTGTTATTTAAATCTGGTTCCGTTATTACCTTTTATTTGTACATCATTTTTTCTCTTTCCTTTTACACTTTACAGCCACTCACATTCTTCATGTGCCTCTGCTTTAGTATTCTTCTTCTCTCTTTCTTTGTTTCACAGCCTTATATTTTTTTCATTTTCTTTCTTACACTTTGTTATATCTTTTACACTGTTTTACTATGTATTACACAGTACATCTGTGTTGCTCTCTCTTGCTGTCTGTCTCTTAACATTACTCTCTCTTTCTCTTTCTCTTATGCTCTCCTTCTCTTGTTTTTTTTTGGTTTTTTTTTGTGTTGCGCTAACGGGGCGCTCACCGGTGCGCGTACCGGGAAGCACACCCATGAGAAAAATGAAGTCAAGAGTGCTAAAAATTTTTGTAATTTTTTTTAAATGGGAGGTAGTTCTGAAAAGAACTTTTTTTTAATGTTTTTGTTGTTTTATATATTTTTTTATTTTTCTGAACATTTTTTATTTTTTTTGTATTTTTTTAACAATTTTATTTTTTTTTGGTTTTTTTTTGGGGGGGAACAACGAAAAACAGGCATTAGAAAGGGCTCAACAGGAGCAAAAATTTTTTTTATTTCTTGGGGCGTTTTGAGCACTTGTGGTTTTCAAATGCTCTGTTTATCAAATTGATACTCATATTCGCACATGAAAGTAGGTCACCACAATAAAGGCACACTATCTTCATGTGCACAAAATTCTGTTGGATGTTTGGGACCGTCTCCCTCGCCTCTGGTCCCGATAGAGTTACTTGTGCCGATGTACTGGCCACAGGAGTTCGTAGGTTTTCTTGGAGGTGACGCATCTCTGCAACACTGTAATTAAGTGGATGCCACCTCTGCATATGGCGGTGCATAGTATAGTTACCGTAACTATACTTTTTGTCTGTACCTCTAGACAAAACATCTTTACAAATGAGGCATGTCACATGTCGGGCATTGACCTTTTTTTGGCCTTGAGGGTATGAATAAAATTGCCAAATAAAACTGTCTTTGTGGTGGGATTTCCGGGGCTCTTCACGTAAGAACTGCCTCGGCTCTACGTCTTCTTCCTCTTCTTCTTCGTCTTCCTCTGGGTTGGGAAGGAACTGTGGAGGTGGTCCTTCCTTCCTAGGTGGTTGTGGTGGTGGTGGGGATCCACCAGCTGCAGCTACTACAGATGCCATAACTAAGGTCTTCCTCTCACAAAGATGAAAGTCAGAGTGAGGAAAGAAGGAGGGGTTTTCATCATTTGGGAAAAAAAAAGTTCTAAACCAATGAAAAGTGTCCCGCTCAGCGCCCGGAGTGCTTCCGGTCTGCTGCGCTTCGCGCCTCGTTCGCGCACCGGAGCACTTCCGAGTGCGCGAACGCGGCGCGTCATAAGACGCATTACGCAGCAACGCGATACGTCGCGTTTATGCGACGCGTCACGATGTTGTTCTCGAACGCGGCAGTTGTGCAAACGGTACGTTTCCCGGTACGCGGACCGGGTCGCGGCATAAAAATGAGCTAACGGGAAGCTACCCGGTGCGCGGACCGGTAGCGAAACTAAAAAAAAAAATATATATATATATACATAAAAAAATTATATTAAATACATATAAAATATATTTTTCCTTTAAAAGAAGAATACATTTAACAGCTTTTAATATTTGCTATTAAAAAACCATTGAAATTCCCTGAAAAAACCATAGGTTATAGACCATATATAGTTAGGAATTAGCATTTACAAAACCTTGAAAATTCACTGAAAAAACCATAGGTTATAGACCATATATAGTTAGGAATTAGCATTTATAAAACCTTATTTTACTCACACAAAACCATTGAAATTCGCATATATAGTTAGTTGCACTAACTATATATTTCGCGCACCCGCAATCCACTGCTGATGATGTCACATATTACATCATTCATGACATGGTCAGTGACATCACTGATGACATCACTGATGACATCTCAAATGAATTCCTAACTATATATGGTCTATAACCTATGGTTTTTTCAGTGAATATATATATATATATATATATATATATATATATATATATATATATATATATATGTATGTATATATATATATATATATATATATATATATATATATATATATATATATATATATATATATACATATACATATATATATATATATATATGATCTGTCCTTCATGTGCCAAAAACTGAAACCCAAACCTTTCACAGCCCTGTATTACTACAGCTACAACACTCCACTGAATGTTCAACAAACATTCATATTCGCAGAAATGCGTCATGTCCACCATCTTTTATGTGTGTATCTATGGATATATATAGGGTCAGTGATACCCCGTACCTTCCATGTTAGCCATATTGTGGGACTTTACAGACATAATGGCACATTTGCGTTAAGACCCGAGTGACGGCAGCACTACAACACGGACACCCAAATCAGTAAATTTTTCATATAGCTCATGACGGAACCACACCCATAGCTCCGGAGTCATCGTTCACAGCCTTGCGCAGCACTGGCATACGTCAGTCCGGCCCACTCCGCTTACGCTTCCAGGAAAACACAACAACGATACATACATGGCCAAGATTTCCATTGTAGTGATTTCTTACTTTCAGGTCTAGTTGTCAGAACAGCACACGCACACTCCCTCATGGCTGGTATACAGCCACACCACACCCATCCAGCACATACGTCACTACACACGTGACCCTACCAATAAAAAACGGGGCGCACATGCTCTACGCCATTTTAGAGTTGCTCCCTTCACAAGCACTGTGATGGCCCGTCCTAGTGGTTCGAACGCCTCATGGAGGCCTAAACTACCGAACAGGGGGGCCTATTACCACGTGCTTGGCCTCTTTGGTCACTGAGTTAGTGGTCCCGCAAGGACTGAGCGGGTGAGGAACCTGCGATGAAGATAGGTGCACAAGTATGTCCTTTGCCATAGTGATATCAAGACTCAGCACCAAATCTGAGACTTCATGGTGGCACAGCAGGACTGCATGATGTAGAACGTACCCTGTCTGCGAAAAGGTGAGCAGTGAGGCCTGGGTGTGGAGCAGAGGAAGTAGATGGGGTGCAGCAGACTAGATACAGCAAGGCAACGCAGCGATTTAGGTATACGCAGTCGTATACTGTATCTTATTGCATTTGTATTTTTTTTCCAATAGCTGGAATGTTTTTATAATCGGTCAAATGTTCGTCGCTTGTGATGATCGAAACCAAGTGTATCATTGCGCACCACCTGCTTTCACAACTGGATAAAAAACATTACTAATATAGTAATTGTACACAAATCGAAGCCTATTAAACAAGTTGGAACTGTGCAAATAGCTGTTTTTTAAATGCGGGAGGGAAGGTGTGTGAAAGGGCGATGTAATTCTACTCCACATTAAGATAGTAACAATTACCAATCATAACATCTTTCTTTTACTATCTTTTAGATGTAAAGCTTCAGGGTGCATTAAGTCCCGGCACGTGGTGAAAGACACACCGGTGACAGAAAGGTGAGCTGTGAATATTCTTTTCAGTCACTCTTACACTTCCTCTCTACTTTGAGAAAGAAATGACGCACAATGTTAACTTCCTTTTCATCTTACAGGTTGTGTTTTACAAATTGGCGTCCCCCCCAACACCTCCAAAGCTCAACGTTCGAGGATTCTGCGATGATGCGTGGCCACCGTAACAACGTCTGAAAAGGCTGCTTCGACACGTGGTGCACCCTCTTTGAATCATGTTAATGACACAAGGTGAGCAAAGAAGCTCGTCTCCGAAGCAACGACAAGTCGCCTGTGGGCGGTAGTGTGCAGCAGCTTGACTACGTAGGAATGTACAATTACCTCCGGGCAGTGAGAATAGATAGGTTGCAATAGTCTGAGGGGCAGATTAACAAGCCCCTGGCGCCACTTTTGCGTCACTTTTAACATGGGAAAAGTGACACAAAGTGGCGCAAGGAGCTTGAAAATCTGCCCCTGAGTGTGCAAGAAAAGGCCCTCACCTCCGTACTCTGGGAGTCAATGGGGTGCAATAGTCTGGGTACGCAGTAATGAGAACTCACCGCTATGCAGTGGGAGTGCATGGGGTACAGTGCTTTGGGAGAAAAAGAGTGCACAGACACCTCCTTGCAGTAGAAGTTGATGTAATACAGTATCCTGAGTGTGCAACGATATACACCAGAAATATACTTGTGCGGTTGTATGTACTCTGTTATTACTAACTCTATACTATCTTTCAGATTACTAAACTTGAGGGTGCACTATGAACCAGCACGTGCTTGGACACACAACGGAAGCAAAAAGGTGAGCTATGAAGATTTTCTCCAGTATTAACACTACCTCTCCTGCTCCATCTATTACTTTCTCTCTCTCACACTTTTAATGTAGTTTTTTCTCTTTTTCTCTCTCTCACATTGTTTCTCTTTCTCTTTTAAAGTTATGGACGCTGCTGTCCACTCTGCCGATAAAAAAATCAAGGCGGAAATTAATACAGTCTGCAGTGTAGAACAAAGCAAAAATCAAGTTGTGAACTCTGTTCGCCACAGTGTTTACACAAGGTAAGCAGACCAGCCTAGATACACAATGCCTCAGATTAAATACGTTCGAAATAAACAATATTGTCCTGCATAATGACGTGATATCTCACCTAATTCTGTCTCATCTCTGAATCATTTTAAAGACCTGTTGGTCCATACTGTAAATCTGACGTAGTAGGCACTTCCGTACAGACACCTCTTCACCGCGGACCTATAAGAGAGGTGAAATGTATCAGGTACACTGCAGACGTGCAAATAACCTAATATTGCCAAGTGTTACCTTAATTTGTGATAATGATAATGATATGATATGATAAAAAATTATTTATACAGCGCACGTACACCAACGTTTTCTTGGCGCGACCTCATTCAGTCACATCGATCTAATTTTAAATACTTATTTTCATTTTGTTTTGCAGGTTACCTACCCTCCTTCTATTGGAGTCCATTTCACATTTTGTTTATTATACTGTTATGTTAAAGTTATGTTTCTAGTTATTTATTATATTGTTATCTTAAAGTTACGTTTCTAGTTATTTTTTGTTGTTTTAATAAAAGCTAATAAAAAAAGTTTATAAGTCTTCTTTTTCTGACAACATTTCACTATTATTTAGTGTGATAATCATATGATTAGAAAACATTAAACAATTAAAAATAGAAATGATGTTTATAACTATAAGTATAATACTGAGGCTAACTCTTTACCAGCTCTTTACCAGAGTCTGTAGCTGCGATTAACGGTTCCTATGGAAAATTTTAAAAACTCCAGCACAGTAACTGTTTGGATTAGCAACATTGTGTAGTGAACTTGTAACCTGTGTGCTTACTTAAGTGTTCCATGAACTGTTACTATGGTGACAGGCAGTAAGCAGTTGAAAAGTAGGGTTGAAAGGTACTGTACATAAACAGTTATATTTACCCAGGATCTTCTACATGACAGACAGGAAAGCAAACTAAGACAGAACACTGTGTAGCAGATTTACAAGCTCCTTGCACCACTTTCGCGTAACTTTTCCCATGTTAAAAGTAATGCAATAGTGACGAAAGGGACTTGTAAATCTGCCCCTATGTACATTATGAGCAAAAGAAGTAAAAAACTCTTCGAATTCTTTATCGATCACAATTAGACAGTGTTGCTTCACGATTCACAATGCCCTTCAATAAATACTTTGTGCCTATTTAAATGGGAGACCGGATTGTCGACATTACAAAACGTAGGGGCATATTTACAAGGACGGCGTTAAAATTGTCGGCGCTCTAACAGCAGCAAACTACAATTAAAACGGCAATAATGGACTTCAAAATCCTTTGTTATCTTACCAGAAGATTTTTTCAACATTGCTGTTTGCTATGCAAGAGTGAGAGCTGAGGCTCTCGCCCTGCCATAGCAAACCTGGGGGCATATTATCAAGGACAGCGTTAACATGTTCTGGTGTAAACCTGGGCTTCTATTGGAATTCTCAGAATTCTCAAAAGCCTATTATTAAGCCATTATGGCCGCTTTAACGACACTTTACTAACGCTAAAGCGACAATAATTTTAACGCTGTCCTTGTAAATATGCCCCAATTTCGTGAGAAATACAGCAAAAACAAGTGAAAAGTTTATTAATATAAGACTGTGGACTCAACATATCAATCCACCTCGCATATTAAACATGCTTAAATCTACTTCAGAACAGATGTTAGGATCCGTCATAAACCGCAATTAGCAAGAGTTTTCCTATCGGTCCTCAAATCCAGGGCCGCCTTGTAAATACAACGCTATTGTCATACCTCCCTCTTCCTTTTTATATTCTCATAGAAACACCTACCTTGCCACTGACAACACCTACATTGCAACTCATTGGAGATACGAGGCGAGCCCTTAGCAAACCGGCTGCTAACATGCATTAATGCATCTTAGCGTCACTTAGTAAATAGAGCGATATTATTTTTACCGCATTTTTGTCTTTTTTTTTTAAATTGCGGCGAAATGGCACTTGTTAATATGCCCTCAAGTTTGCTATGACACAGCGCAAACCTTGACTCCCCCCCTGCCATGCCAAACAGCAGTATCCCGGTGGGTAGACACCCCAAGGCACAGGAGGAGCCGCTCCTGGGGGGTGGTGTTCCCCAAGGCTTTTGACTGCTCCAGAATGGAGACCACGTGGCCCCCCTCTCAAAATATAAAAAGCACCAGAGGATGGTAATCATTTTGTAGCACCGAGGAATGGCGGTCCCCGGGGCCCCTCTGGACCCCCATCAAATGTAAAATTTTAGACCCCGGGATTTGGCCCTCTCAGGTAGCTAATTTTTAAACAAGCACAGGAGCCCCCGCTTCATTTTTTATTTTTATTATGGCGGATCCATGCACCCAACGCACTTTTCTCTGTTTTTAAAAAAAATGAAAAATCTCTTTTGGGCCCTAGGGGTCCTTGTGGGACCCCCTAAGCACATCTAGAGGGTCAAAATATTTCTTAACTGCCCCCTTTATACGTTTTAAGCACTTGTTCCACTAATTTCTGGATCCTCGCTTCTACCGAGGCACAAAATGGCTGCCAACACTTCCTGGTTTCGAATGTTGACAACCACTTCACAGCCAATCAGCATTCTGCGCGTGATCGGGATGGTGCGCTTATAATCCACGCAACATGCGCGGATCCACTGAGGCCATAGATATATATGTACTTTTAATTGTAATTTTCTCAGGAACTACAGAACAGATTTACACCATATAAGCAAAAGGCACAAGTCTGAACCAAGGACTACAACTTTGCCAAATTTGGTGTAATTCCGTTCAGCCGTTCGGGCTGTAGCTGCGGCTAAAGGTCCCTATGGAAAATTGCATGGGGAAAACACGTTTTGGGACCCCTTTTTTATCGGCCCCTGCTTCACAAATCGCCCCAAGACTTTCAGGATAGGAGCGGACCGGAACGCCCCACCAGTTTTGAAAATTTTGCGAAGATTCGTCAACCGGCGCCAAAGTTATTCCAAATAGAATGTTGCGGATTTCCTATCGAAAATAGGTCCTAACTATAACTACCTACTAACGACCGCCAGTAGGTATCCCCAGTTTCCGCAACCTTGCGGCCAAATTTGCCGAACTGATGCATTTTGGGACTTGCAGTTTGCTCCACCGTTTCACAGCTGCAGCAGGTGACACTAATCACCGCCTACGGGGAGGAGCTTATTTTTGAACTGGGTTTAACCGGGGCAGCGACCTTTTGGCAGCATTTCTACTCTCCCCCCGTCACATCCTGGGCGCTGAAGAGGCCACACGGCCGAAATGCATACGCCCGCCTACCTGCCTCATATCTGCAATAAAGGAAGCTTCGCTTTGTTCCCCTACTGAGGCCTCTGCCTTTTCTTTGGAGGAGGGTTTTCTTGGATATTACTTACACTGCGAGCCATCAGTGTGTTTTCAGGGGCCCCTGCACACAAGCTGGCCTGGCTATCGTTGGCGCTGATTCTGCCTCGGTGGAATCCTTCTTTGTTCCGTGGTAGCGGAAGAGCCAGGCCCACCATCCCATGCAGGAAGAAGAGAAGCGGTGCCGGAGTCATTGTACTCCGTCCTGGGCTTGGCACACTGCTGCCTTGCCCCCGTGGACACTACACCTGACTGTGGTGGTCGTGCAGTCAGGGGACGCGAGGAGCTTCGGTGTTGCAGAGAACAGTGCGGGTCATTAGGAGAGAGCAGCCTGAAGGATCCCCAGTTTCCGCAACCTTGCGGCCAAATTTGCCGAACTGATGCATTTTGGGACTTGCAGTTTGCTCCACCGTTTCACAGCTGCAGCAGGTGACACTAATCACCGCCTACGGGGAGGAGCTTATTTTTGAACTGGGTTTAACCGGGGCAGCGACCTTTTGGCAGCATTTCTACTCTCCCCCCGTCACATCCTGGGCGCTGAAGAGGCCACACGGCCGAAATGCATACGCCCGCCTACCTGCCTCATATCTGCAATAAAGGAAGCTTCGCTTTGTTCCCCTACTGAGGCCTCTGCCTTTTCTTTGGAGGAGGGTTTTCTTGGATATATATATATATATATATATATATATATATTGAACACAGTCTCACCAACTTTATCTCTCCATCCATTCTCGGAAAGAAAAAACACTGGAGCCGTGGCCTCGGTTTTTGGTGCAGTTTTAATCAGTACACAAAGTCCTACGCGTTTCGGAGTGTAGCTCACTCCTTCTTCACGGGCCCGTCTTACTAAACATAATTTATACGGACATATAAACGGATCACAAGAAAAAGTGGCACAAAAAATTATTAATCCAAAGGAGAACACATCACAAAATATACATATATACCACATATATATACAACATATACAATATATATACAACAGTGTACCCTAAGAAAGATAATTGAAACCTTTCTCAAAAAATCTATACGCTCCTACTTATGAGTGATATAAATCTGGAAGGAAATCCTACTAGCGCCTGAGAAGAAATTTCTCTCACAAAACTAGCTTTATACAGGGCGCAAAGAGTTGAAACAAATACAAATAACAATAAAGGGACTCCTTCAACACAAGAGTGTCTATGCTGTCGCGGTCGCGTTTCTGCCAGTAGATTCATCAGGACAGGGGTACTCGCAGGAAAACTATCGATAAACATGCCACTCCCACAGGGGGAGAGAAAGAGGAAAAATCCTCTCGTACTAATGCCCAAGACCCCTCAGGGCAATCACAAACGTACAGTGTCCACTTACCCAAACCAAAGGGGAGACAAACGCGTGGAGGGCTTAAAATGGCACAAGAAAGCAGGGCGGCAAAATTACGCTCCTACAGATCCTTAACAATGGAGTCGCACTAGCTCCCAAACCGGCAACAGCAATCCATAGGCAACAAACACCCAATGTAAAGGGGGTAGCTACCCCTGCCGTGTGCCCGCCGAAGTAGAGGCTTGGGAGACAGCTATATATTACCCATCGCCTTATGATTCAACCTCGCCTCTAACTTGACGAGATTGACTGCGCACAGACTGCCTTACCCACTAATCAGGGTTAAATAGAAGAATCGCCATGTTAATTTATCTTTTCACTATGGACTACTGCAATCAAGGACCACATTACCCACAATTCTTTGCAAGCGTTCGCGGAAATCACTGGTCCTGATCCAACCGCACGCATGCTGATTATCCATGCTACCACGCAGATTGACACAACACTATAAAACTGACACCAGTCTTTAGATCGGATTCAGCCACCATGATCTCATGGATGCTATATGACAACTATGACATCTATATATAGATATATATTGTTTTGATATTTTGTGTTGACAATTTTGTTGAGATTTGATTGCAAATCAGCTAACGCAAAATACTTGATTTGTAAATATTTAATGCACATTTTTGAAAGTCATGCAAAGAAAGGTATAACTTACGAGTAATACTGTACGAATCTTGATGGTTGATTTGATTGCATCAATACTCAAATGTTTTTCACTGTTCCAACATGGCGCCTGATTGCAGGACAAAGCCCAAACACTAGTCCGCTTTTTATGATACTGTCATTGTGTAAGTAAATGGTTTGCCGAGTACACCAACGCTGTGTGAACAAGCCACTTCGGTGGCGAAACGCGTCACGGCGGGCTTTATGAATTGAATAAGCCCCCAACTTGTTTGTACTTTCCTGAGTGGACTGCGTTTGGGTTTTCCTCTGAGAGCGAGAGTGGAACTTCGTTTTTCTTGGATTTAATTTTTACTGTGAACTTTTGCTTGATACGGAAGGGTGGGTCTCCGAGCACGAAACAAACGGGTTTCGTTTTTGCTGAGTCTTTGCGGCACTGATGCTGTTTTCCTTTATTTGTGCAAGCCCGTAACACTCCCGTGGCAGGGGAGACCAACAGGGATGACAGAGCGGAGGCATTGAAAGAGACCAATGAAACCACATCAAGCAGCCTCACTCAACACACGCACACAGCCCAAGGCAAGGGGAACTCTAGACAATATAGAGGGAGAAAACTCTCCACACGCAGAAAACAGGACAAGTACAATCGGGATCCTAATTGGGTCCGATAGTCAGGATGGATGATGAAAGAGAGCGGAAAGAAGATGCCCAGCTGCTTTTTACCAGAGCACCAGGCGTTACAGGAACAACCCAAACCAAAACCCCCACGGAGAAAACTATCATGGAGACTCTTAGAAGGTTTGAAAAGCTCCACAAACAAGAGATCTCCAAATGGTGGGAAGCAACATCATTACAAGATTACATAGATAAGACAATGGTGCCATGAGGACTCAGAATTTATATCTCATACTCTTATGACTCACCAGATCAAGATTGGTCCAACAACTCGGCCACAAGCTCAAGGAAAATGTTATAAATACTCGTGAAGTATGCCTGGTCAGACAGAGATAAAATCAAAGAAGAAATAGAGCTCCTCAAAACAATCTTGAACTCCCATGATGACCAAGAAACTGTCATGAATTTCCTCGAAGAAATGAAGAAACTTTTGAAAATAGAGGAAGATGATATCAAAAAGAGAAAACAGCGCAAACTACATAGGGACTGTGGGGATTATGAGTCGGGCAGGATTCTAACCTACAGCAAAAAATATGATCATCTATATGACCATATGTGGAGGAGTGTGGGTCAATGGTTAGAGCGGCAGTCCCTGATGCAGAGTTCTGGCCAGAGACCAGGGCTCGATTCCCACCTCGGCGGGGTCTCGGGCTCAATTTCCTCGGACCTGTTAATTCTCGCCTTGGTGCCTATTCTAATCACGGGCCCCACACTGCAACTCTGGGCAATAGCTTGCTTAGCCTCCACACCGGCCCCAACAGCGCTAAGGATGCCTGGCTTCACCCTGGGGGTGCCCAGGAGTGGACACTTCACAGGGAAAGCCGGGAGGGGTTCCACAGCGGTATGAGTATCAGCGCCAGGAAGCCGAATAGGCGACACCGCAAGGTGACCGTCTGGTGACAGTGCGCTCTATAAGTATCATGACATTTACATTTACATTTACAACTAAAACCCACTGGTGCCAAAACTCATCAACATCATGAGCAACAAGAGGAAGATGCAACTAGCATGAGTGACACTAACACAGAGAACTCTGAGAACAATAGAACTTCGGAAAGTTCCGCATCAGAAACAGAAAGAGCAACCCGGCCTAAAACAATCTTTTTAGATGAATACCGGCTAATGAAAGAGAGCTAGCAGACAAAGAGATCAATGACCCGGATGGAACAGGTGGCAAACTCCCCGAAACCCAGGGGGAGAGGGAGAGGAAGAGGAAGAGGAAGAGGTACCGGAGGAAAAGGAAAAACAGAGACCAACAAAGAAGAAAGAAAAGAGAAAAATACGGAGTACATAGGAAGACGTCAAACACGCTCCAAAAAATACCAATAATGGATGACGAAATGGTAAACCAGACTATTGTGAGCCTGAGTACCAAAACAATAAGCAACAAAGACAAAAGAACGTTATGCTTAGGACTATCTTTCTGCCCCTGAGTACCCATGAACTATGTAAACAGCAAAATAGATGTGTTTACATTTTGTAGAAAATTTAAACTTAAAGAGTGGCACAAACTGAAACCAGCTAGGAGCAGGGAACCGCACCACACAGAAGACTTGACACAAAAAGAAAAAACCTAGCAATAGGGGATATTGACACCATGATCGCCCTACATGAACTGCAAAATAATCCAGACAGCACAGACATAAGTAGTGATACCTTACTTATTTTAGATGAATTAGAAGTCAAACACAATAAAGCAGCCAACAGTAATTTTAAACCACGATCCTCCTTTGTTCCCAAAATGCCCCACGACAATATTGACACTTTTCAAGATCTCATGAGTAATGATCTCTTAAATTTTAGGCAAAAAAAATGGCTGAAAAAAATGAAAAGTTTCAGACACAATTTGACAGCCACCCAAAAAAGAGCAGTGGAAGACTTAGCCTCTGGTGAGAGTGTTGTAGTTAGACCAGCAGACAAAGGGGGCAATATTGTCATTCTACCTAAGAAAATGTACATTGTGGAAGCACTTAGACAACTGGGTGATAGCAACACATATAGTGTCTCCAACAGGTTTGAATACAACAAAAGTATCAATCTATGGGAATTGCTTCAGGAGTGGAAAGACAAAGGTTTGGTTGAATGGGAGGAGTTCTGCTTTCTGAAAAAAGATTACCCTATCTTACCGGTCATGTACCTCCTCCCGAAGATTCACAAAAACAGAGACAATCCCCCTGGTAGACCCATTATCTCGTCTAGGGGAAGCTCTCTAGAAAATATCTCATGATATGTGGACCATTTTTTGAGACTTTGTGTTCACACTCCCCTCCTACGTCAGAGACACCAAAGACTTTCTAGGCAAAATAGAGAAAGTAGTATGGGAAGAGAATTGCATTTTAATTACATTATATGTTAATTCACTCTATACGATAATTGATCACGAGCAGGGGTCACAGCATGTGTCAGGTTCCTCAAACGTAGGGACGTGAGATACCTAGACCATATCAACATGATTTTGACCATGATTAAATACTGCCTCAAAAACAACTTCTTTACATTTAACGAGGAAATCTACAGGCAAGAGCACAGGACCGCAATGGGTACTTGCTTTGCACCAAGTCTGGCAAACCTCTTTATGGGGGCCTTAGAAGAGGACATCAATACTGACATTCAATACCAACAAGCCTTTAGAAAGGTACAACTTTGGCTAAGGTATATAGACGATATTTTCATGGTATGGCAGGGAGAGGAAAGTGAGGCCTTACTTTTCATCAAAAACCTGAATGACAATGACAGACACATCACCCTGACCAGTTCTTTTAGCCAAAAAGAGGTTGAATACCTGGATATGATCCAGCGGCCTATTGAAATATGTCATAAGCTACGCTACCTAACTTCACAATAATCACTATTAATCATAAATCATATACAAGGCCCATAAACTAATATGACATATTTTGACCAACTGAATCATGTGACCTAATTAACCTATTCACAAATTATATACATTATATATACAACCGCGGTAAATGAATTCATCATATTTACAAATCCCTATGAAATAATTAAGCCACTGTGTCGATAAGATCTTGCTAATGGAAACCTAAACTCATGAAATAACAAGACCAGCTTGTTTTCCAAAGTAAAGATTTATTTATTATTTGTTTAGAAAATGCATTTGTAATTTTTATTAGAACATTTTTATTAGAATATTTGTAAAAAGTAATGTTGGTTTAAGTAAAATTTAGTAGCATGAATTAATTAGAAAACAATGACATTTTATATTATCATAATCCTAAGTCCCTAACTACGCTTACTATATTAAAGAATAAAGAGTAAAGTCTTTTGAAGGCTCTTACGTGCTCCAAGGAATGTTCATCTGCACGACACCCTTCATCAAAGGTCAGCAAGAAGCAGCCCTCTCTTCCACGGGGAAGAGTTTTTATACCTTTCTACACTAAACTAATCTAAGTAAAAGTATATTTTCTGCTAAAGTCGGAGTCCCATTGGCTGTCAAGTGACAGACCATCGTGTCACCACATTTTTTAAACATCAGTTCCGTCACTTTCTTAGAGTCCATTGTCTCTAGTTTTCTAACAACGAGGCTTCCTCCAGTTTCCCACATTAACCGAAAGAAAATCATTGCTTCCTCGGATATGAAATTGTCGCACACTCCTCTGCCGGTTCCTGGCCTTGGCCTTGCTTGACTGAGGAACAGTTAGCTCATCACAACAAATTGTTTCAGGCAGCAGGAATTTTTCCATCATGGACTCTCTCTTGCTCCGAGCAGAATTTTAGTAAACACGAATGCACTAGGCCCAAAATCACTTTCCGAAAACTATCATATAAACAAACACAAGAAAATAATTAATGCGAGAAATACAGTTAGTTCTGTTGCCACCCACCATAACTAATGATTAACCCATTAGTCTAAATTACCTACCTGAAGCATACAAATAAAGCAGCATTTATATCTACCATTCTTCATTTAATCCAACAGGATTCTTAATGCACCTGTAAAGAGTAAAGTGACACCACATAGACATGAAAGCAAAATAAGCACATGCCATTATTTAAAACAGCTGCTATTAGTTATGACATAACAATAGACAAGATTAATTTATTATTTTCCACATATATGAAAATGCTGCACGTTTATGAGCACACATGTTAATAACCCTCGTGTCTTTTGTGTATGCAACTTTTAAAACTAGGTTGAATTAATACACACACACAGCACAAATTGTTAGCATAATTAATTAAATTATGGAAGTGTGACTTCACGAGCTGAAATGAAAACATTTCTGAATCTCGCTCCATCAACTCCCTCATCTGGTGAATTCCAAATCACCACACCACACCCAAAATTAGGCAAATTTATCTAAACTGAATTTGGTTCGATTTCACTGTGTTAGTATTTCTAAAGATTTGTTTCGGCAAAATCTTTGCAACTATCATATTGAGCTCTGTGTAACTCCTCTAGCTCTATCTCCCTTTCCTGTTCCTTTCTGATTTTGTAAATTCTTTTCTTCTCCTTCATGTCCTTCTTTCTCTTGTGTAACATGCAACTGATTTTCGTCAAAACTATCACAAAAATTATAACAAACAAAGGTGTTAAAATCTTGCCAAAAACTGAACCACCAATTTCTTGAAACCAGGTTTTGATAGCTTGAAATCTTTTTGAAAGACATTCTGTAAAGTCATTTTCTTCTAAGGGAACTATTTCTGAATGCATCTCTGTGATGTTTTTAATGTACATTTCAATATTCTTGCTCTCGTCAGGGATATATGTACAGCAGTGCTGAACATGTAAAATGCCACAGACTCCTCCCTCTTTTGCTAGGAGTATATCTAAGGCAAGGCGATTCTGCATCACCATTGATCTAACCGCAATGACCTCGGTATCCACTAATTGGAAACCACCTGCTGTATCAGTGGACAATCTGTCAACAATTGTGGACAATTTTCTGATTCTTCCTGCATTCAGCGTTATACCTACTAAAGGTATCACTGCCTCAAAAATGTCTCCCAAAATTTCTGAGAAACTTTCTCTTTTGAACCTATTTACATAATTACTGATTTCAAACGAACCTTCTGCATTTCTGTCAACATGAAATATTTTTGGAAAAACAAGACCAACATAACATGTCCCATACCAATGGTCCGGGAGATTATAATAAGCTTTGTCTCCACAGATAAAATAGATCCCAGGAAAAATTGGATCTCTGCCACCTTTGAATCCCCAACCTCCCATGATTTGGTAAGTGTCCTCACAATTGCTAGCACCTACAAAGTAATTATCAAAAAGAGTATTATCTCTTCTAATGCAAAGCTTGCCACTAATTGGTTTATCTATGTGAATTGCAACATTGTCAAAAGATTTGCCATTAAGCTTCTCATCCTCTTTCTGCCAAAACTTAGATTTGGTCTGTTTGACCTTTTCATTCCTTTTATAGATTGCCCTTCTCTCTTCAACTAAGTTCAGGAAAGTCTTTTCCTCTTCTCAATTTTCAAGTTAGATTATTTCTGTAAGCATACTCATAGGTGAGTTCATTAGTAACTAAAAAAAATTCCCTCATCTGTTTGGCTTGCTTGTGTTTATTTAAAGCATTCTCAATTTTCAGGTTAGCAAAAATCTCATCATAATTTGAATAATAATACTCCAAGCGACCAGTTTGGTCAAATAAGCTAGCTATCACACTGCAGGTTATGCCATAAGTAAGAGGAAGCATATTGTATGTCACTCCCTCAGAAACAGAAGCAGGTAACTTTACACAGATGTAACAATCTTTGACACTCATAATCTTTACATATTCTCCCAAAAAGCCTCGAAAATGTATTGCTAGAAAAATCACTAACAGACCTATCTTGATGATCTTCTGGTCTGTGATCAATAACTTTGTTAGCTTTGTTTGTTGAACTATGTTTGTCTTGACTAACTGAAGCTTTGCTTGTCATATTGACTTTGTACATATCCTTATCGATCCCGAAAGGAAAAATGACAGCTAACACTAACCAGAGCAGAATTAATATGAGCATACATATCAGAGTCATCTTACAGCAATTTTTAAGAATGGAACATTTTGAGGTACTACGCTTCAAAACAACAGGCATTTTAGTTAGCCTTATCTTAGAAAAAGAAAACAATTTTTTTTTAATTATGTCTAATTTAAAAAAAAACTTTATAACAACTTTTCTTCGACCTTGCGTCACAAGTTATTTTCCAACTAAACACAGTTTCTTCGACCTTGTGTCACCTAACACAATTTCTTCAGCCTTATGCCAAAAACAGAAATCTAAATTCTAAATTATTAGTACTTCAATCGGTGTCACTATTGTCTTCTACTTCTTCCTGACTGCTGCTATTTATCTCAATTACAGGTGGAATTATAATATAAACCCACTCAGGAGATTTATACTTTTGATTTGGCTTCAAAACTCTCTTTGTTTTTCTAGAGATAACCTCAATTCTTTTTCCTTTTTCTGCTTTCTTTTCAGGATCCTCTTGACTAGTTATCTCATGTACCTGCTCCTTTGATCTCTTTATTAACCTCACTCTCAACCCTCCGTTTTCACTTGGCCAGGTTTCACCTTTTCTTAGAATTTTCCCTTTTGGTTCAGTCACATTAGATTCTGTTTTCCAAGATCTTTTTCTCACACTTTCTCTTTGACAATCTTCATCACTTTCTCCAGAATCACTGTCAGAAATTTAAATTCTTGACTCAGGATCTTTTCTAATCGGCAGCTTCACTCCGTTAGGAACTGTACTTTTTATTCCATCACTGGTACTTGGCAATTCGTCTTCCTCCACTTCATCAATTACCTTCAACTTCCCAGTTCCAGATTTCTTGTTCCTGCATTCAGAGCTTATTCTCTGCTTTTCGATACTCTCCTGGTCTTGCTTCTGAACTTGATCAGATTTTTCTGTCTTTTCAACTTCTTTTTCTTTATCTTGATCACGTTCTTTTTCCTCTCCTACTTCTTTATCAGATTCTTCTGCTGATTCTTTTTCTAGCAGATCTTCATCATTTTCAGAATCTATTTCAATAATTTTTAAATCCTTTCCAATCAGATCTCCATTCACTGAAGGTCTCTCCAGATGTCGACGTCTCTGTCGATCTTCAGAATCTGGATTTTCTTCAGCTTCTTCTTCAGAGTCTGAATCAGCTGTTGTATCACTCTCTTCATCAGAGTTTTCAGGTGTAGGTATCGGAATAGTATGACTTGGATGAATCCACCTTCTTATTCCCCTACACTTTACTGCATTTGTCGTCACAAGTATCACCTGCCTTGGTTTCTGCCACCTCGGGACTAGACAGTTTCTTCTTCGGAGAACTTTTGTTCTGACCCAATCTCCAGGTCTCAGATCATGTGTTTGCACTTTATCTTTTGACTGTACTTCAGTTCCCACCTGATTAGACACAGAAGTCACGACGTCAGACAGCTTTTTACAATATTCCAAAATTGCACTGTCATTAATGCTCAACAGTTTTCCTACTGGTATAAATGCTTGTCTCATGACTCTACCCATGAGAATATCATGAGGACTTAGACCTGTCTTTTTATCTGGTGTACTTCTCAGAGTCATCAAAACAAGTGGAAGAGCATCTGTCCACTTTATGCCTGTATCTGAACACATTTTTCCAATTCTATTTTTAATTGTTCCATTAATTTGCTCTACAACTCCAGATGCCTCTGGTCTGTATGCACAGTGCAACTTCTGCTCAATGTGTAAGGCTTCACAGATCAATTTTAACAGTCTGTTATCAAAATGTCCTCCTCTATCACTCTCTATGGTCACAGGGAATCCGTACCTTGGAATAATCTCACGTAGAAGCAACTTCGCTACAGTAATTGAATCACTGTGTCATGTTGGGAATGCTTCTACCCATCTTGAAAACAAACAAACAATCACCAAAACATATTGCAACCTGTTGTGTTTTGGCATCTCAATGAAATCGATCTGTAACCTGGTGAAAGGACCACCCTCCCGACCTATTATTCCCGTTCCCACAACTGATTTTCTGTTTGGGTTCATTTGTTGACAGATCAAACACCTTTGACAGAGAGACTCTGCAATTGTTCTAAACTTGATATTAAACCAAGTTTCCTTAAAAAGTCTAATCATTGAATCTCTCCCAATATGACCAGGGCCATGGTACATCCTGGCCATGTCAGCAATCATGCAATTTGGTAAAACTATTCTGCCATCTTTGTAAGTCCAAACTCCATCCTCATCTCGCTGTCTACATTCTGCCTTCAAACATGTGTTTTTCTCATCATCATCAGCTTCATTTTGTATATCTTTGATTTCCTGCCATGTCTCAACAATTGATGTTAGCATCAGTGAACTCGAAACAAATTCTTTGTTTTTCTCCCGATTAAGTGCATAATTATTCCTTGCACAATACTTTGCTACTTCATATGTGTAAGCATTCCCTTTAGTGATAAAATCTTCACCCTTTCTGTGAGCTGCACACTTTACCACAACAATTTATTTTGGCAACTGTATGCCATCAATTAATCTTTTGATGAACTCTGCATTTTTAATAGGTGAACCAGCCTATGTCATATAACCTCTCTGAGACCAGAGCGGTCCATAATCATGCACAACTCCGTATCCATACTGACTATCAGTAATTATAGTGACTCTAAAATCCTTTGCCAATTCACAAGCACGAATTAAAGCAATTAATTCAGCCACCTGTGCTGAACGAATTCCTTCAAGACATGATGCTTCTTCAACATCTGCCACTGTGCAGACTGAATATGCTGCTTTCAAAATACCTCCCTCTGATCTTAGACAGGAGCCATCTACAAAGTAGACATAATCTGATTCAGGCAATGGTATATCTTTAATGTCCTGTCTTGGCTTAGTACAGTATTCCATAACATCCAAGCATTCATGTTCCACATTATTTTCATCACTAATTTCAGTATCAGGTAACAGTGTGGAAGGATTTAAATTCACACACCTTGCAATTGACACATTGTCTGATCCCAAAATTATCTTTTCATATTTTGTGAGTCTATTGCTTGTCAGATGTTGCGTTTTGCTTCTTGTAAGGAGAATTTCAACTGAATGGGGAACATAGACTTTTACAGGAAATCCCATTATGATTCCTGCACTCTACTCAAGGCTAACACTAGTTGCTACAACTGCTTTTAAACAACCAGGTAAGGCTTTTGCAACTGGGTCAAGAACTGCTGAGAAATAAGCAATAGGTTTTCTCATGTTTCCATGTCTCTGAATTAACACAGACAAAGCACACCCTTCCCTTTCACTACAGTATAGCTCGAAATCTTTCTCATAATCTGGCATGCCTAGAGCTGGAGCTTCACATAGACTTCTTTTTAACTTTTCAAAAGCTTCCGATTCAATTTCAGTAAGAACAATTGGATCTTTTATGTCTGATTTTGTTAGTCTCTGTAGTGGTTTCGCAATTACTGAAAATCCACTAATCCATTGACGACAATAACAACCATTCCCAGAAACATTCTGACCTGTCTTTGTGTTTTTGGAGGTTGCATTCCCTGAATAATTTTTATTCTCTCAATCGTCACCGGTCTCATTCCCTTTGCAATTCGATGACCAAGGTATTTTACTTCTTGTTTACAAAACTGCAATTTTGCAGGGGGCACTTTATGTCCTTCATCTGCCAGATGATTTAAGAGAATAATTGTATCTGTTACACAGTTGTCTCTTGTTTTAGCTGCTATCAACAGATCGTCAATATATTGCACTAATGTCGATCTACCAGGTAGATTTAAATCTTCCAAAGATTTCTTCAACAACTCATTAAAAATAGAAGGACTCTCTGTATACCCTTGAGGAATTCTACACCATGCGAGGGTCCTATTCTGGAATCTGAAAGCAAAGATTTCCTGGCTCTCTGGATGCAATGTAACAGTAAAAAACGCACTGCAAAGATCAATAACAGTATACCATTCTGCATCATGCGGAATTTGATAAAGAATGACTGCTGGATTTGGAACAACTGGACAACAAGGACCAACAATTTGGTTAATTTTTCTCAAATCCTGAACTATTCTGTACGTTCCATTTGACTTTTTGATCCCCATAATCGGTGAGTTACAAGGACTGCTTTCAATTTCTTTTAAAACACCTTGTTTCAGCTTTCATTTTATACTGGGGAATGTTTGGAAATTCTATTCCCTGCTTCACTGTAATTTTGACTGGATAGACATGTTTCATTAGACCCATTTCATTTCCAGTCAAATCCCAAATTTCAGTTTTGACTGTCTCTTTTAATTCTTCTGGTAAATTTTCTTTTTCAAATCCAGGAAATAATTTTGTTTCACTTGCTTCAACCAACAACATTGTCAATCGGTATAACCCATCTTCTTCCATGGTTTGTAATTCAATTCCATCAGGTGAACAATATATTTTGCAATTCATTTTGCACAATGTATCTCTCCCCAACAAGTTCACTGGACTACTGTTGCAAACTACAAATCTGTGTTTGTCTTTAAAATTGCCAATTTCAACCTTCACAGGATCAGTTAGATCAGTTTTAATCTGCTGATTACTTACTCCTACTACTTGGATGGTATCCCCAGAGAGAGGCAGGTTTTCAATTTCCACTGATCTAACAGTAGAACGGGTAGCACCAGTGTCCACAAGAAAAGTGATTTCTACATCATTCACTTTTCCATTTACAAATGGACCAGACTGGTCAACCTCAAGAGTGGCTCCAATCACACACTCTTCCCCCTCTCTCGGGCACCGTCAGAAACAATCATCAGAATCACTTCCTTGATTTTCTGTCAACAAAAATTGTCCTGTTGCATTTTGCACATTTGATCTTTGAGTTCTTATTACCTGATCACCTCCTCCGAATCCCACACCTGGATTATATTTTTGACCTCCCCCACAATTAGGAAATGGAGGCTGTGGAATTTGATTCTGTTGCTGCGCTAACTGATGCTGTAGCTGTCGCTGAAGACTCAGGTCATTCAACTGTCGCTGTAGCTGTTGCTGCAAATCAACATCGTTCTGCATCTGTGGGTTTAACGATGTATTTTTAAAATTTCTGGGTGGGTTTTTACACTCACTTTTCCAATGCCCGATTTCGCCGCAATTAAAACAAGGCAATTTCTGTTTTAATTCTTCAATTTTAGCAGTAAACTTTGATTTGTTAAAATTAATTTTAAATTTTCCTTGACCCTGACTCTGATTCTGATTCTGAGCAAAATTTACATTTTTATTCTCAAGACTTGCAATTTGTTGCTCAGCCACCTTCACTTGTGCCCACATTGCTTTTTCTTTTAACTTTTTCTGTTTCACTTCTAACTCATCACTGCAGTATTTTGCTTTTCTCAAAATATCGTCAACTGAATTTGATTGCCATCCGACAATATTATTCCTAATCATTTCTCCAATTTCTGGTCTAAGACCATAAACAAATCTGTAGATAAAATGACTCATCCTTTTCGTCTAATTTTTCATAACCACTGTACTGTTTGAAAACCAGTAATAATCTTTCATAAAATGAATGAACTGATTCTTTTGGTTCTTGATTTGTCCTGTCTATTTTAACCCAATCAACTTCCTTTGGAGCAATTTTATTTTTCAACCAGTAAATCACTTTTTCATACAAATCCATTACCACTGGGGCTGGAGCACCTGTTTCTTTAATTCGCTCCGGTTCCTCTTTTGGCCAACTCATAGCAATCTTACATTCTGTCCAAAGATCTGATGGGACAACAATGTCAAAAAATCCATCCAGATCAATTCACAGAACTTTTGAAACTTTGATAAATCTGTCTACCTGTCGATACCATTTCACAGGTTTTTCTCTCAACCGAGGAAAGTCATTTGTGAAAAGCAAAATATCTTGTCTAGACCATGGAACATGAACATATCCTCCACCTGCAATTTCTCTCATAGGAAATTGTTTAGACATTTTATCAAATTTATCCAATCTTTCATCTTCCTTCTTTTTAGTCCACTTCACTCTCTATTTACTCAAGTCACCCAACTTTTTGATGTAAACAATTAATTATTTTATATGCGTTATTCTTCCCATTGTGTTAAAATTCCCAATATCCCTTTCTGTAAAATCTAATCTGTAGTGTTATCCCAAACTTTTTTGTTTGCTCATATCAATTTCCAGTTCAGCTGCCAGTTCTTCTAACTGATCATATTTATTCTTTGTTTTCCATTGAATGCTCTTACAGATGAACATGAGTTCATCATCTCGATAATACTTCAAACTGTCAGGACCAATTGTACCAATTATTAATTCTTCCAAGTCTGCTTTCAATTTCGCAACATCAAATTTTCAATTTGAATCTCTTTTCTCAGGAGTCTCAGCATCAGATTCTGCACCCATTGGTGACTGGTTAAAAGAACCTTCATTAAAAGTCAAATCAGGCATTTTAGTTTTTTCACGATGAATTTCAGATAAATCTGAATAAAATTTCTCAGCTACCTTTTGAATTTCTGCATTTAATGGAATTATCAAACCTGGCTGTTTAATGACTTTTTGCTCAAAAACAGGCTGAACAGGACTAATCGTTACTGGAACTGTTACTGCTTCCATGCCTTTAGTTATCTGTTGAATTAATTTTTCTTTTGATCGTAAATATTCTGAAGTATTTACAACTTCCTCATCTCTGGCAGCTTTTGTTAAATTTCTAGGGGCTTCTCTTTCTATTGGTGTTTCTGAAAAATTCCTGCTTTCATTATAAACTCTAAAATTTGTTCTGGTTTCTAATCTTTCTGGAGTTTCAAAAGATTCAGAATTATTTGGGTTCAATTTTGGTGATTCATTTAATGGAGGTGCACTTGGTGTGGTTCCTGTAGAAACCATCGGAGTAGACCATGAACAAGGCTGTCTAAGTGGAGTTTGCTTTTTATTCGTGGTAAAAATTTCTTCTAAGACTGCATCTTCTGATTCACTTTCTACTGCAACATTATTTTTCTTTTCAGTTCTCTTTTCACCTGGAGACCCCAAAACCATTTCTCTAATTAAATAGAGACCATCGCACATATCTCCCTGTCTCCACATACGCATTCTATCTTCATGCGTTTCTCTTCTATAACTCGGTGTTTTTGGAGTTTTTTTTATCCCACTTGCTTCTTTCTGAAGTTGAAACATTTCATCTTCCCATTCAACTAAAGCTTCAAATTGTGTTGGTCTAGGCTTAGGTATAAGAGCTGACATCTTTTCTCTTAAATTCCTTAAAATTTTTATGTTAAATGAACCATCGTCCGGCCAAACCAATACGCCGTCATCTTTTGTATAATGCTTTCATACATCAAACCACAGAACAGTATGATAACCATATTCACCTTCCATATACGCTGCAGGTGTCTTGTATTTATGAAGTAATTTACCACCTCGCGTTTCAATTTTCTTGTCAGGTGAAATAAAAAAATTTAATTTCTGAAGTATTGTAAGCTTTTTTTTCAACATGTTTGTAATAATAACTCATTTTAAAATCAAATCCACTTAATTGGAAATGATCGTAAAAGTTTCCTGGTTGTTCCGTAACACTAACCAATCCGTGCGCGAAACACACCAACAAGCCAATCAGGTTTGAGCTACATCACTACTTTGCTCGACCAATAAGAATGGAGCTTCCCATAAAAGTCAATCAGTGTCCAGCTCCACTAAGTCACGTGAGCCAATCAGAGTACAGCCTGTGACGTATGATATCCAATCACTGCGCGGACCGTGTGACGTACACAGCTGCTGCGGTTTTTCGCGTCTCACTCTCAGCGCTCACCCCTCCTTTACAAAAACTTTTCACAGCGCCATTTTAAGAACACTCTTTCAATGAAAATTAATTAACAATGACAAAAAGGACGACTCATTTGTCTGTTTCTCTAAATAAAGTGACAGCTTTTTACAGACTTACAAGAATTCTTTTACGTGGAATAGACGACGCTATTCTCACAGAATATACATTCGCCGATAAAGTAAACTTTTACTTTACCCTTCAAACAGGTAAATAACAAACGCGTTTCCCTCTGAATGCACTTAAAGTAGCAATTCAAAGTTTGACTCGAACGAAATTACAGAATCAATTACGCACTTTCAAATGGAAAGTATCCCTAACCATACACACATGAAATCTTGGCAGGACTCTAACCAACCACAGATAACATGAATCGTTAGTAAAATAAGCAACGTTAATTTACCCTTCACTCAAGCTTGAATAAATTCTATTACTTTCTCGCAGTGAGTTTTAGAACGGGCTCATTGTCCCTATACTCAAAGTTTCAATTTCATAGACAATCCTCACTATACATACACTCTATCTAACACACCTATATACCTAACATGTGTTTTACGACCACAACACTTGTGATATACGTCGATACCACAATACTGAAACAGATCAAATGTACTGTGTGACTACACTCTCGTCACACTACTCTGTACCGGTACAACTAGGATTTTTCACACTGCAGGAAAAAACCTTTCAACTACATGTAACGAGAGAACGAACTCAACATATGTTAGACATCGATCCTATGTAACTAACATGTAGTATTTTGGTTACCATAGCAACCATCAAGTCTGCTACCAGGAAATTGATCCAGCGGCCTATTGGAAATATGTCATAAGCTACGCTACCTAACTTCACAATAATCACTATTAATCATAAATCATATACAAGGCCCATAAACTAATATGACATATTTTGACCAACTGAATCATGTGACCTAATTAACCTATTCACAAATTATATATACAACCGCGGTAAATGAATTCATCATATTTACAAATCCCTACGAAATAATTAAGCCACAGTGTCGATAAGATCTTGCTAATGGTAACCTAAACTCATGAAATAACAAGACCAGCTTGTTTTCCAAAGTAAAGATTTATTTATTATTTGTTTAGAAAATGCATTTGTAATTTTTATTAGAACATTTTTATTACAATATTTGTAAAAAGTAACGTTGGTTTAAGTAAAATTCAGTAGCATGAATTAATTAGAAAACAATTACATTTTATATTATCATAATCCTAAGTCCCTAACTACGCTTACTATATTAAAGAATAAAGAGTAAAGTATTTTGAAGGCTCTTACGTGCTCCAAGGAATGTTCATCTGCACCACACCCTTCATCAAAGGTCAGCAAGAAGCAGCCCTCTCTTCCACGGGGAAGAGTTTTTATACCTTTCTACACTAAACTAATCTAAGTAAAAGTATATTTTCTGCTAAAGTCGGAGTCCCATTGGCTGTCAAGTGACAGACCATCGTGTCACCACATTTTTTTAAACATCAGTTCCGTCACTTTCTTAGAGTCCATTGTCTCTAGTTTTCTAACAACGAGGCTTCCTCCAGTTTGCAACATTAACCGAAAGAAAATCATTGCTTCCTCGGATATGAAATTGTCGCACACTCCTCTGCCGGTTCCTGGCCTTGGCCTTGCTTGACTGAGGAACAGTTAGCTCATCACAACAAATTGTTTCAGGCAGCAGGAATTTTTCCATCATGGACTCTCTCTTGCTCCGAGCAGAATTTTAGTAAACACGAATGCACTAGGCCCAAAATCACTTTCCGAAAACTATCATATAAACAAACACAAGAAAATAATTAATGCGAGAAATACAGTTTGTTCTGTTGCCACCCACCATAACTAATGATTAACCCATTAGTCTAAATTACCTAGCTGAAGCATACAAATAAAGCAGCATTTATATCTACCATTCTTCATTTAATCCAACAGGATTCTTTATGCACCTGTAAAGAGTAAAGTGACACCACATAGACAAGAAAGCAAAATAAGCACATGCCATTATTTAAAACAGCTGCTATTAGTTATGACATAACAATAGACAAGATTAATTTATTATTTTCCACATATATGAAAATGCAACATAATGCACGTTTATGAGCACACATGTTAATAACCCTTGTGTCTTTTGTGTATGCAACTTTTAAAACTAGGTTGAATTAATACACACACACAGCACAAATTGTTAGCATAATTAATTAAATTATGGAAGTGTGACTTCACGAGCTGAAATGAAAACATTTCTGAATCTCGCTCCATCAGATACACGTGTGGTAATTAAAAACAATGAAATACACACAATCTTGTATTGCAAGAGCACGGCAAGCAACACATTACTTCATGCCCTGAGCAGCCACCCAGACAATCTCACATGGAGCATACCATAGGGGGAGCTGCTCAGGGCAAAAAGAAATTGCAGTACAACATACGACTACAACAAAGAAGTCCTAGTCATGACAGAACGTTTCAAAGAAAGAGGTTATTCCTCGTGGGTGCTGAAAAAAGCAATATAAAGGGCTAAAGAGGTAGAGAGGTCAGAAACACTCAAAAACAAAGAGACAGTGATTGCTGAGGATGAAATTGAAAACACTACACAAATGATCATGACCTACAATGGAAATTCAGATCAGATCAGGAAAATGGTGAATCGGCATTGGGGTGTTCTTAAAACTGATCCCATTATAGGGAAGAACCTACCAGCTAGGCCTAGCATTACATATACAAGAGGTCGTAACCTTATAGATCTTCTGGTACACAGTGAACTGACCCAGCCCATCAAGAGGGGAATTAATCTTCACGGTTTCTTCCCATGTGGGCATTGTAAAGCGTGTGGTAACAGCAAAATGGTCACTGATTTCTGGAACACTAGCACAAACACCATGACCAACAATACCCAATTCCTTACATGTACGAGCACATTTGTCATCTATGTATTTGAATGTCCGTGCAAACTTAGGTATGTCGGAAGCACCACACACATGGCCAAAAAACGTGTTCTAGAACACATGAGGGCAATTACTAATAAAGACAGACAATATCCAATCGCCCGCCATTTCGAAAGTCACCATTTCTCTGATTACAGCAAACTAACATACTTTGCCATAGAACAAATGATACCCAAACCGAGGGGAGGCAACCGAGTACTTAGACTCAGGCAGCAAGAATCGAGGTACATTATAGGCATGTGCACACGTTTCCCGAATGGACACAATTTGGATGAGGAGATGAGTGTACACCTACAGGAAGAATGATTCTCTGTATAGTGACATGACTCACGTATCTTTGCTTTTCAGTGTACTTATATTCTTACACCCTCGATTTTAACTGATATGTTTGCATCTCTTCCCCACAGGAGGAAAGGAAGGGACTGCGTCTCAAGCCGGTGGCAACGGGATCCCTACCCTTTTCTTCAGTTCATCCTTCGGTGGTCTATATAGGTGCTGCTCTCTACCTAAACGTGGAGAGCAGCCTGAAAGGGTACAGTTTCAAGCATCGATCTATCTATCTATCTATCTATCTATCTATCTATCTATCTATCTATCTATCTATCTATCTATCTATCTATCTATACACACTCTGCTTAGGTCTCTCCTTCTGCCCTGCCAATGATTTCAGCAATCCAGAAACGAGAATAGACCTATATATATTTGTGAGAAGGTTGAAACAAAAAAAGTGTCACAAAACAAAAGGTTCACGACCACTAGAACAAGGTGATATCACCACCAACACCCTTACACAGACTAACAGTGAAAATGAAACATATCTCAATGTGGGCGGCATTGAAGCATTACGTACCTTACAAGATTTATATAGTAAGGTAGACTCAGAACCGGCCAGAACTAAGTTTAAACCAAAGTGCATTTTATATCCCAATATGGCTCACAACAACATTTATGCATTTCATGACACTATGACAAGGGGCCTCATACAATTTCGAAAGAAAAATAGTTCAACCCAGAATTTTCTAGAACACGATGGGAGATTGTCAACTCATTATCAGAAGATGAGAACATGGTTATCCACCCAGCAGATAAAGGGGGTAACATTGTACTGTAGGATAGAAGTATGTACATAGAGGAAGCACTAAGACAACTGGGAGACAACAAATTCTATGTAGTGACCGCTCAGCCCTCCATAGGGCTTGGTCGCCCCACTCACTGCTGCCGCTCCTGCCTGCCTTTGCCGCCTCCTGCCTGCAGATTCCTTCACTCGCTGCCCGCTGCTCCTGGGAATTTCCCGCTGCTCCTGGGAATTTCCCGCTGCCCGCTGCTTCTTGGAATTTCCCGCCGCTGCCTCCCTGCGGCCCCGCCCCCCTGTGATTCCATTCGCCGCCCCGCTCCCGCCACCCAGCTGCTCCTCCCTCCCGGCTCCTTACTTAAGGGGACCGTAGGGGACCACAGAGTGTGACCGCTCAGCCCTCCACAGGACTTGGTCGCCCCACTCACTGCTGCCGCTCCTGCCTGCCTTTGCCGCCTCCTGCCTGCAGATTCCTTCGCTCGCTGCCCTCTGCTCCTGGGAATTTCCCGCTGCTCCTGGGAATTTCCCGCTGCCCGCTGCTTCTTGGAATTTCCCGCCGCTGCCTCCCTGCGGCCCCGCCCCCTGTGATTCCATTCGCCGCCCCGCTCCCGCCACCCAGCTGCTCCTCCCTCCCGGCTCCTTACTTATGACGACCCCAGAGCGACCGCGCAGCGGACGCGCGCAGCAGGAGCGCCGATTGAGCGCCGAAGGTGCGCCACAGGTAAGCCCGTCTGCGCCCGTCCGCGCCTGGCCCGCGCCCAGCGCCAGGACCCCTGGCCCTCCCCGCCGAGGCAAGACGACCAGACTGACCTACGATGCCGCCACTCTCAACGCACTCAATGCCGGCCGGACCCATGCCTGCTGCCGAGCCACCCCGAGACGCACCCACGGACCCTTCACCTGCTGCACCTGCAAGTTCACCTGCCTCCGAACCCGCCCCACACCCGCCAAGACAAACACCAGCAGCAACCACCTCAAGTGCATCCTGATCAACACCCGCTCCGTCCACAGACACGCCGTGGAACTCTGGAACCTCCTCGACGCTACATCACCGGACGTCGCCTTCCTCACGGAAACCTGGATGAACGCCTCCTCTGCACCCGACATCGCCATCGCCATCCCGGACGGGTACAAGATCATCAGGAGGGACTGCATCAACCAGACCGGAGGTGGCATCGCCATCGTCCACAGGAACACCATCCGCATCACGACCGACGCCAACGACTCCTTTGCCGCAGCCGAACATCTCCACTTCCAGATTCACACCGACCCTAAGACGACCCTCAGAGGCACCCTCATCTACAGACCCCCGGGACCACGCACACAATTCAGCGAAGACATCACAGACTTCATCAGCCCGCACGCCCTCCCCTCCACTGACTACATCCTCCTCGGGGACCTCAACTTCCACCTGGAGAACAACAAGGACCGCAACACCGCCGCCCTGCTGGAAAACCTCGTCAACCTCGGACTCAAGCAACTGGTCAACACCCCCACCCACTACGCTGGTCACACGCTTGATCCCGTCTTCTCTTCCAGCAAGTACATCACCTTCAGCCACGCCACCGGACTCCACTGGACCGACCACAGCTGCGTCCACTTCAGCTTCAAAAGATCCACGACCCACCACCACCCGCAACAGAAACCTCACAGGAATTGGAGCAAGATCACCGCAGACCAGCTCACCACCTCCCTCAGCCAGAGCCCACCCGCCAACACAACGGACCCCAACGAAGCAGCCCGCAACTTCACACAGTGGCTGACCGCCTGCGCGGACGACCTCGCGCCACTAAAGAACCCTCCCAGCAGACCCAGAAGCAAGAAGGCATCCTGGTTCACCAACGACCTCAAGGACTCCAAGAAGACCTGCCGCACCCTCGAGAAAGCCTGGCTCCTCGACCGGACCACCGACAACATGACCGCCCTCAAACACGCTACCCGCAAGCACCACCAGCTCATCCGCACCACCAAGAAGAAATCCCTGAAGGAACGACTGGACAACAACGCCCACGACAGCAAAGAGCTCTTCACTATCGTCAAGGAGTTCTCCAACCCCAGCACCGGCACCAACGGCATCACTCCGTCACAAGACCTCTGCGACTCCCTCGCCTCGTTCTTCCACCGCAAGATCGCCGACATCCACAACAGCTTTGGCGCCCCACCCACGCACCCAACCGTCGAACCAACGCCCCCCACCGCCACCCTTCGCACCTGGACCACGGTGACCACCGAAGACACAGCCCGCACGATGAACACCATCCACTCCGGATCACCGACCGACCCCTGCCCACACCAAGTCTTCAACAAGGCCGACTCCACCATCGCACCCCAACTCCGGAACATCATCAACGCCTCCTTCAACACCGCCACCTTCCCGGAGAGCTGGAAGCACGCCGAGATCAGCGCCCTCCTGAAGAAACCTACAGCGGACCCCACCGATCTCAAAAACTTCCGCCCCATCTCGCTCCTCCCTTTTCCTGCTAAAGTCATCGAGAAGATCGTCAACAGACAGCTGACCGCCTTCCTCGAGACGAACGGATCCCTCGACCCCTCGCAGTCCGGCTTCAGAGCCAACCACAGCACCGAGACCGCCCTCATCGCAGCCACCGACGACATCCGGACCCTGCTCGACAAGGGGGAAACAGTGGCCCTCATCCTCCTGGACCTCTCCGCTGCGTTCGACACGGTCTGCCACCGCACCCTAGTCCAGCGCCTCAGCAACATCGGTATCCAAGAGAAGGCACTGGAGTGGATCATCTTGTTCCTCGCCGGAAGAACACAAAGAGTCCGCCTCCCCCCGTTTCGCTCCGAGGCCACCGAAGTCATCTGCGGCGTCCCGCAAGGATCTTCACTCAGCCCCACCCTCTTCAACATCTACATGAAACCTCTCGCAGCCATCGCACGCCAGCACAACCTCAACATCATCTCTTACGCCGACGACACCCAGCTGATCCTCTCCCTCACCACCGCCAGAACCTGCCTACACAAAGGGATGAAAGACGTCGCCGAGTGGATGAAGGACAGCCGCCTGAAACTGAACTCGGACAAGACGGAAGTCCTCATCCTGGGATCTTCGCCCTCCGCCTGGGACAACTCCTGGTGGCCCCCAGCCCTGGGCACCGCACCCAAGCCAACCGACCACGCACGCAACCTGGGCTTCATCCTGGACCCCTCCCTCTCGATGACCAGACAAGTCAACGGCGTCTCCTCATCGTGCTTCAACACCCTGCGTATGCTTCGCAAGATTTTCCGCTGGATCCCGACCGAGACCAGGAAGACTGTCACCCAGGCACTCGTCACCAGCCGACTGGACTACGGAAACGCCCTCTACGCCGGAACCACAGCCAAGCTACAGAAAAGACTCCAGCGCATCCAGAACGCCTCCGCCCGACTCATCCTGGATGTCCCCCGACGCAGCCACATCTCCAGCCACCTGAGGAACCTGCACTGGCTCCCCGTCGACAAGAGGATCATGTTCCGGCTCCTCACCCACGCACACAAGTCTCTCCACGACCTGGGCCCCAAGTACCTCAACGACCGCCTGACCTTCTACACACCCACCCGCCAGCTACGGTCCACCAGCCTCGCCCTCGCAGCCGTACCACGCATCCGAAGAGCCACCGCCGGAGGAAGATCCTTCTCTGGCTGCCAAGACTTGGAACTCCCTCCCCATCCACTTTCGGCTGACCCAGGACCATCTCGCCTTCAGGAAACAACTCAAGACCTGGCTGTTCGAGCAGTAGCATACCCTTCCCCCCCAAGCGCCTTGAGACCCTACCGGGTGAGTAGTGCGCGATACAAATGGCATGATTGATTGATTGAACATGCGGGAGTATGACAACAGCATTGTCAAAATCTGGAACATGCTGAGTAGCTGGAAAGACAAGGCTATATTACAGTAGGAGGAATATTGTTACTTAAAATGCGCTTATCCCTAACTCCCAAACTTTTATCTCCTGCCCAAAGTACATAAGAATCCCACTGTACCACCAGGAAGACCTATTGTTTCATCAATAGGATGTGTTTCGAAACACATATCCAAGTATGTAGATTATTTCCTACGTGAGTACGTAATGACACTGCCATCTTACACCAAAAGACACAAAAGACTTTCTGGAAAAATATTGAAAAAACTGTTTGGGAGGAAGACTTCTTACTTATCACCATGGATGTCAACTCCCTCTACTCAATCATTGACCGCACCATAGGCATTCGGTGTTGTAATAACTTTCTTTAAAAAAGTAAGAATCTGTTTTGTAGAACACAACAATGCTGTTGGAAATTATTGAGTTGTGTCTGTTTAACAACATATTTCTATTTAATGGCACACTGTATAAACAAATCCTTGGCACCTCCTTGGGACTTGTTGTGTGAACTTTCTCCTAGGAGTCGGGAAAGAGGAAATCCTCAAAGAGCTGGAAACACAAAAACACAGAAAACAAAGTCATAAAATGGCTAAGCTATATAGATGACTTGTTCATCATATGGAAAGGGAGCGAGGAGAGTGCCATAAGCTACATTAGCTACATTGAGAAACGCATTACATATAGGAAAGGAAGAAATCTCAAAGACATCTTAGTGATAGGTGATATAACGAACAAACGTCATGAAACCAGTTTGAATTTGAAGGGCTTCTTCCCCTGTGGACACTTCAAGGCATGCCGCAATAGCCGCATGCATAAACAGTACCACACTCCAACAGGGGAAAAAACAATAAACCAATTTCTTGGTGGATCTACCTTTATCATTTACTTTATTTATTTATTTTAAAGTTTTATAGAGCGCGAACCAGACCCATGAGGGTATCAGAGCGCTTTAAAAGATTGAAGGGTGGTATACAAAAGAATTGGGAGGGTAGGGTACCAATTGGGTAAAATAGCTAGATACATTGTACAAGGAAAAGCAAGCAGTCTAAAGTCCTGGATACATTTGGGATAAAAAAAATCCCAATTTACCTCTTGGAGTGTCCCTTTAACCTTCAGTATGTTGGAAATACCACCCTAGCAGTCAAGAAGAGAGTGTTGGAACACATGAGGGCCATTAACAACAAGGACCCTCAGTATCCAGTAGCCAGGCACTTTGCAGAGTATCATTTGTCCAACAGTTCGATGCTAAATTATTTTGCATTTGAACAAATTGAACGAAATATAAGGGATGGGAATAGGACACTCCACCTCAGACAAAGGGAGTCCTGGCACATTATTAACCTACAGACCAAGACACTGGGAGGGTATAGCCAGGATGAGGAAACTGAACATCCACCTACGTGATAAATAGGAATTCCTATCTGTAGGTGTAAAAGCAATAGACACTAGCCATTCCTAACTCTATTTTTCCATGCATGCTTAGAAAAGCCTATTTAAATACAAGTCTTTTTAAAAAAAGCTAGTTTTTACAATGTCTGTTTGCTTTACAAAATACTAGAACTTGTTTTTAACCCCAATCACGAAAGTAACGTGATTTTCCTTTTTTATGTAACAGAAGGAAAGGAAGGGGACGTCAAACTCTTCCCCTACCCTTTTCTTCGGACATCACGAAAAAGAGTGATGAGAGACTGCACAAGACAGATAAGAGTGTTAATGTTCTTTATTTCATATTTATTCTCAAAAATATGTAATTTGTTTAGAATTGGTGGAGGGGGTATAAAGTACAGTGTTATATATACACGTATGATGATACCTAGCTGATGGCTTTTGACTGAACAGTACCAGAACATAGATCAGGATAGCAGATAGAATTGACAGTGTTGAACTAATCATTTGTACACCGAGAAATACTCTACATAGGATGAGACATGTAGAAAAATATGACGAAACGTCTAAGGCATTATGCCGAATAGAAATGAATTGGACATGCGGAATCGAATCGTTGATGTACAATCACATGGAGGCACCATGCCGCATGAAAGTCATACAGCCCACTAAGGGTTAAAAGCTACAAGCACTGCGTAGCTACAGGCACTAGAACTTACATGTGTTTTTGTGTCTGTGTCTGTGAATTTAGAGACAGTATATACATACTAAGTCTGTCCATGTCTGTGAATTTTGACATATTGTGTACATACAAAGTTTGACCATTACAACATGGATGCTGAATTTCTTTATGGTCTCAATAGGAACTGTCAAAATGATAGGAATTACAATAACATTGAGTTATCGGTTCATCGTTTAACTAACAATATATATATATATATATATATATATATATATATATATATATATATATATATATATATATGCTACCTCAAATTGCCGCTTGCCTGCCGAACAGCTTCCAAGGCGGGTGCTTCCTTCGTGCAAACGGCAAATGCACGTGTAATATCAACCTCAAAGGTGTTCCTTTTAGAAAGAACACACGGAGCACACTTGGGGGTTCAATTCAGGGTTCTTTATTGTGCCAGCGTGACGTGTTTCGTCTATCGACTTCCTCAGACGCTATATGCACTGTTAGAGAACTGACATTGTTCTTGTTTAAAAGGTCCGCCGGGCTCCTCCTCTCCCAACAGTAGCGAAGAGGGACTCTTTTCATCGTCCTCCCCCTTCGTGGTTCTTGGTTGCCATCTTGGAGTGTGTTTTACAATGTTTTCAGTTTGCCACTCACCAATTTGTGGCCGATTCACCTTGAGTAGTCCTCCATCAGTTTGTGGGTTTGAACACACATCCATGTGATGGCATACTTTTTGTCGGGAGTTGCTTTTGGAGCCTCGGTCCGCTTCTTCCCCTTTCGCCCACCGTTCTCCGCAATTCCGTTTCTGTGTGTACCGGTGTCAGTCATCGGCACAACCATGTGTCAGTCACATACCAAACCAGATGTCGGGATTGCCTTACAACGGCGGTTCTGGCAGGCTCAGTCTTAACGATGCTACCTCAAATTGCCGCTTGCCTGCCGAACAGCTTCCAAGGCGGGTGCTTCCTTCGTGCAAACGGCAAATGCACGTGTAATATCAACCTCAAAGGTGTTCCTTTTAGAAAGAACACACGGAGCACACTTGGGGGTTCAATTCAGGGTTCTTTATTGTGCCAGCGTGACGCGTTTCGTCTATCGACTTCCTCAGACGCTATATGCACTGTTAGAGAACTGACATTGTTCTTGTTTAAAAGGTCCGCCGGGCTCCTCCTCTCCCAACAGTAGCGAAGAGGGACTATTTTCATCGTCCTCCCCCTTCGTGGTTCTTGGTTGCCATCTTGGAGTGTGTTTTACAATGTTTTCAGTTTGCCACTCACCAATTTGTGGCCGATTCACCTTGAGTAGTCCTCCATCTGTTTGTGGGTTTGAACACACATCCATGTGATGGCATACTTTTTGTCGGGAGTTGCTTTTGGAGCCTCGGTCCGCTTCTTCCCCTTTCGCCCACCGTTCTCCGCAATTCCGTTTCTGTGTGTACCGGTGTCAGTCATCGGCACAACCATGTGTCAGTCACATACCAAACCAGATGTCGGAATTGCCTTACAATGGCGGTTCTGGCAGGCTCAGTCTTAACGATGCTACCTCAAATTGCCGCTTGCCTGCCGAACAGCTTCCAAGGCGGGTGCTTCCTTCGTGCAAACGGCAAATGCACGTGTAATATCAACCTCAAAGGTGTTCCTTTTAGAAAGAACACACGGAGCACACTTGGGGGTTCAATTCAGGGTTCTTTATTGTGCCAGCGTGACGCGTTTCGTCTATCGACTTCCTCAGACGCTATATGCACTGTTAGAGAACTGACATTGTTCTTGTTTAAAAGGTCCGCCGGGCTCCTCCTCTCCCAACAGTAGCGAAGAGGGACTCTTTTCATCGTCCTCCCCCTTCGTGGTTCTTGGTTGCCATCTTGGAGTGTGTTATACAATGTTTTCAGTTTGCCACTCACCAATTTGTGGCCGATTCACCTTGAGTAGTCCTCCATCAGTTTGTGGGTTTGAACACACATCCATGTGATGGCATACTTTTTGTCGGGAGTTGCTTTTGGAGCCTCGGTCCGCTTCTTCCCCTTTCGCCCACCGTTCTCCGCAATTCCGTTTCTGTGTGTACCGGTGTCAGTCATCGGCACAACCATGTGTCAGTCACATACCAAACCAGATGTCGGGATTGCCTTACAACGGCGGTTCTGGCAGGCTCAGTCTTAACGATGCTACCTCAAATTGCCGCTTGCCTGCCGAACAGCTTCCAAGGCGGGTGCTTCCTTCGTGCAAACGGCAAATGCACGTGTAATATCAACCTCAAAGGTGTTCCTTTTAGAAAGAACACACGGAGCACACTTGGGGGTTCAATTCAGGGTTCTTTATTGTGCCAGCGTGACGCGTTTCGTCTATCGACTTCCTCAGACGCTATATGCACTGTTAGAGAACTGACATTGTTCTTGTTTAAAAGGTCCGCCGGGCTCCTCCTCTCCCAAAAGTAGCAACAATGTTTTCAGTTTGCCACTCACCAATTTGTGGCCGATTCACCTTGAGTAGTCCTCCATCAGTTTGTGGGTTTGTAAGGCAATCCCGACATCTGGTTTGGTATGTGACTGACACATGGTTGTGCCGATGACTGACACCGGTACACACAGAAACGGAATTGCGGAGAACGGTGGGCGAAAGGGGAAGAAGCGGACCGAGGCTCCAAAAGCAACTCCCGACAAAAAGTATGCCATCACATGGATGTGTGTTCAAACCCACAAACTGATGGAGGACTACTCAAGGTGAATCGGCCACAAATTGGTGAGTGGCAAACTGAAAACATTGTAAAACACACTCCAAGATGGCAACCAAGAACCACGAAGGGGGAGGACGATGAAAAGAGTCCCTCTTCGCTACTGTTGGGAGAGGAGGAGCCCGGCGGACCTTTTAAACAAGAACAATGTCAGTTCTCTAACAGTGCATATAGCGTCTGAGGAAGTCGATAGACGAAACGCGTCACGCTGGCACAATAAAGAACCCTGAATTGAACCCCCAAGTGTGCTCCGTGTGTTCTTTCTAAAAGGAACACCTTTGAGGTTGATATTACACGTGCATTTGCCGTTTGCACGAAGGAAGCACCCGCCTTGGAAGCTGTTCGGCAGGCAAGCGGCAATTTGAGGTAGCATCGTTAAGACTGAGCCTGCCAGAACCGCCGTTGTAAGGCAATCCCGACATCTGGTTTGGTATGTGACTGACACATGGTTGTGCCGATGACTGACACCGGTACACACAGAAACGGAATTGCGGAGAACGGTGGGCGAAAGGGGAAGAAGCGGACCGAGGCTCCAAAAGCAACTCCCGACAAAAAGTATGCCATCACATGGATGTGTGTTCAAACCCACAAACTGATGGAGGACTACTCAAGGTGAATCGGCCACAAATTGGTGAGTGGCAAACTGAAAACATTGTAAAACACACTCCAAGATGGCAACCAAGAACCACGAAGGGGGAGGACGATGAAAAGAGTCCCTCTTCGCTACTGTTGGGAGAGGAGGAGCCCGGCGGACCCTTTAAACAAGAACAATGTCAGTTCTCTAACAGTGCATATAGCGTCTGAGGAAGTCGATAGACGAAACGCGTCACGCTGGCACAATAAAGAACCCTGAATTGAACCCCCAAGTGTGCTCCGTGTGTTCTTTCTAAAAGGAACACCTTTGAGGTTGATATATATATATATATATATATATATATATGTATATATATGAGAACCAAGTCCTGGGAAGTAAGCAAACTCCCTTTCGGCAAACTGCCATACCAGGAACGGACCACCACAAGGTTTTTGAAGTTTTCTTAGTGCATTTTATTCCAGCCTTCACACAACATGACGCGTTTCAACCGAGTCTCCCCGGCCTTGATCACATGACGTGTTTAGGAAAAATTTCACCCATAAATACCATGAAACAATTTAGACCCTCCCATCTTTCACATAGAGAGGGAAAACAGACTAAGTCATATATAAAATGCATAATGCAATATGTGCAAACAAACGTCCAATAAATTTATTTTTGAACAAACAATGGTCAAATAATACTTATTAAACATTGTTAATGCAAAAGTTAAAATCTTGTTAAAATTAATTGGACCAAAAGATTACATTTATGTTGTAATCTTAATCAAAAAAATCCGGGGCAAGTGCCCACATTCTAATCCACATGAAGGATTACCAATATTGCACAAAATGACAACAAACAATTGATCATGGTAAAAATACCCAATGTGCAGATCGTGAAATGTGACTACTTTTAGCCATACATTATTATTAGTTAAAATCAGATGATAGTGGGGATGCAATTATTAAGCAAGTCTTATAAACGTAAAGAAAAAGATACAAAAGTTCATGTCCTGAATTACATATAGCAATAATAGAAAAGGATCAGTTCACATTGTTTTCCAAATGCATAAACACATATATACACACACATATGAATATATTCTAAAATATGGCTTTCTTAGTGGGATCATTATTGAATACCTGAATATAACTGGTATTTACAAGGAAAAATAGAAACTAGAAATCCTCTGCCAGATCGTCACTTGGTCAAATTAAGAGACCAAAATTTCACATAAATGGAACTCATGTTAAAATTCATTATTATCAATAAATATAATACCCATAACATAAAACCTAAATTCGTATATATACACACATATACATTTGATTTGCATTAGAAGACCATGATTTCACCAAGGATAAACAACACCTGAAGGTTGGTTAAGACAAAGAGGATAGAGGTCTGATGTTGAGCCCAACATCAGATATATGGACAATTCAAAGTCACATATTGCAGGTATATTCATAGAAAATGGACCAAATCTTCCCTGTATTCAGCCCATTGGGTATCTTCGTATTAAGTCTAACTATGTAATGACTCTCTAGCTGGCGGAGTTTCTTCTCTCTATCACCACCCCTTATTGATTTCGGTACAGTGTCAATTACATAGTACTTAAGGTCTTCCAATTTATTTTGGTGCACAAGTTTGAAATGGCGGGCAACCGGATAAGATGGATCAGAATTCACGATTGCCCGCAAGTGCTGGAGGATCCTATTGAATACAGGGAGTTTGGTACTGCCAATATATAAAAGATGACATGTACATTCTAAAACATATACCGCACAATCAGTTTTGCAGGTGAAATGTCCCTTGATCTTATTATTAGAACCTGAAAAAGGATCCAAAAAAGACTGTTTGTTTAAACCAAACTTACATGCACGACAAGAGTAGCATTTTACAAAGCCCCTCTTGTCAGTCAACCAATTACTTTTATCGATCACTTCAGGATTAGTCTTCACTAATGCATCACGCATCGATAGTGCTCGTCTGAAAGTGATAGTGGGTTGATTGAGAAGTTCCGGAGATAAAGTAATGTCAGTATGTAAGATTGACCAATGTTTACTGACAATTTTTCTGATGGCCTGCTCTTGACTACAAAAGGTAGTGTTTAGCCTTACCGAAGGTGGAACGGTTAGTTCAACAGGATTCACATCAGTTACTTCATTAGTCTCTAATGGAACACCTATATTCAGTTTATCAAGTGCCCACTGCAAATCTTTAGCCTTATATCCTCGATTTAAAAATCTTTCCCTAGATTCATTCAAACAGGTGTCTAGATCCTCTTTCCTATTGCAAATCTTCTGGATGCGTAAAAACTCACCGTAAGGAATACTTTTTATGAGGTGCCTAGGGTGAGCACTACTGGCATGAAGAATGGAATTTCCAGCAGTTACTTTGCGATGTAGTTTGGTGCAAATGTTCCTATGATCAACAAAAACCTCCACATCTAAAAATTCTACCTTTGAATCACTGACTTGTGCTGTAAATTCCAAATTTAGAGAGTTGTCATTGATCTTTCTGACAAAATCCAAAGCTGATTCTTTTGTGCCATTCCATATGACAAACACGTCGTCAATAAACCGCCACCATTTGATAACGTGTTTAGAGAAAACATTCTTATGGGATTGTGTGAGGACGTGCTCCTCCCACCAGCCCATGTGCAAGCACGCATAACTGGGAGAGAAGCACGCCCCCATTGCCACACCTCTAAGTTGTTGAAACAATTCTTTATTAAAAATAAAGAAATCGTTGGTCAAACACAATTGCGTCATACGGAGTAGCATTTTGTTATGTTCATTATAACAAATATTCCTTTTTGACAGAAAGAATTTGATAGCATTTAGGCCATCTAGATGGTCAATACTTGTATAAAGGGAACATGTGTCCATCACTAAAAAATGATACCCATCTTCCCAAATCACATCTTTAAGTTTTTCCAAAAAAATCTCCCGTATCACGAATGAAGGAAGGTAAGTCAGCTACATAGTCATGAAGAAAAAAATCCACATACTTAGACATGGATTCTAACAGGCTCCCTTGTGCCGAAATGATAGGACGGCCTGGCACTGGGGTAATCAATTTATGAACTTTAGGGAGTAAATATAAGGTAGGAGTAATAGGATGTTCTGTTTTTAGAAAATTGTACTATATATTATCGACTCCCAAACTCTCACAACTTCCTTTCTGGCGAAGTGAGAGTGACGGACCCCGGACTCTTAGGCAAGATGTTTCTATTTCACTCCTCACTGACGATGACGCGTTTCTGGCTACAAGTGCCCTTGTTCACATGCAGAGTGCAGTCTGCCAATGCTTTTTATCATTGCTAAGTGCACACACCCCGAGATGCCCCAGATCACATGGTAGAAAACAGGGAAAACAGATTTTAACTAGTCCATAAATATCTATCACAATATTTTCTTCTTTTGTATCATCGCATAAAATCAATCTTCGAAGACATCATAATTCATGACAAGTATAGATGAATCTTTTAAAAATACTTGTTTGCAATTTATAATTGTACATATACCCGCATCACTGCCTCCCTTGTCACATATTAAACAAGAAAAACAGACTAATGCTATTTACATTTTGTCCGTCGCCGTAATCAGCGACGTACAACATAGTAATTCATGACAGATGCAAATAAATATTCAAAATACTTGCTGCAGTTTATAACTCTATAAATACACCAAACAAAAAAAAAGGTTTATCAAATGCACAAAAATAAGGTATATACATGTAAAAAGTATAAAAAGCCTATTTATAAAATCTATTGTTTGATGTCCTCAGTCTCAATTATTTGCATAAATGCTGGGTCTCACTTCTTTGCATCAAAAGAGCATTGTTTGCGATGTTAAGTTCCCTTCTTGTCTGATTTATGGACCAATCTTATTCAACATTACTGTTATTATTTCTCTCCTCGGTCAGTAAGTATGTCTATATAAATTTATCATATTATTTTTGTATTGTTAATTCCCTGTTGTTTTCGTATAATTGTTTTTATAAAGTGCATGGGTGTTATAGCAGCAAATCTACATGTGCAAAATAGTGCAATAAAGTGCTGAATCATAAAGTGCCTGTTGTATGTGCAACATTTCTAATATGTTGTCAACAGTGGCAATTTAATTAAAACGGACACCGTTTAAAACACTATAGAAAATCTAATACAATTGAGTTAAAACTTTGTTCCACTTTACAAAAAATACGGTAGCAATCAAAACACTTAAAATCATTACTTCATGTTTAAAAGGTCTCTGTCCATTGCATCCTAAAAAACTATCTATTTTTAATTTTTACTCTATCAGTTTATGTTATTGAGCCTGTCCTATATTGTTTTGTAGGTCAACAGTGATTTCAAAGAAAATTATGCACATCTTCGGTGTTATTCAGGCCATTAGGTATTTTACTATCAAATTCCAGGATCATCCGGGTGTCTAACTGTCTTAATTGACGTTCTCTATTTCCTTATACATAACTTACCCAATGGCGCACAACATGGTGCAGGTATATCAATAAAAGGAGTATTGAGAGTGGGGCACACAGTACATCACAAGAATAATTCTTACGTATACCAAGCAGGAAAAACAACTCAGGGGCATAATCAAACAAAACTGGCCTATAGTATTATATGATCCAGTAATGGGCCACCTGCTACCCAAAACACCTTCCATCTCCTATAGAAAAACAGCTTCCATGAAAAATGCCCTAGTAAAAAGTAGCCCAGAAGATATACAAACAGGCTCTTGGTTGATTGCAAGAAAAGGGTTTTACAAATGTGCCACTTGCAAAGCTTGCGAATACAGTATTAATAAAACCACAAACCATACAGTATTTAGTGACAAAATGCAGGTCATTAAGAAACATCTAACATGTAAAACAGACCACGTGGTTTACATACTGGAGTGCAGTTGTGGCCTCCAGTATGTAGGGAACACTAAATTGCAAGCACACAAAAGGATCCTGCAGCCTACTAGGGACATAGTCAACACGGATCCCAGTTACCCGGTGGTAGGCATTTTCGACAAATCCACAAGAGCAACCTTAAGCATTTTAAATATTTTTAATTGATACTGTCTTTGCACACAAAAGAGGAGATAACCAGGAGGAGAAGCTGAGGAGATTGGAAACCAGGTATATTTTAGAATTAGATACAAAGTTGCCATGTGGACTGAATACAAGTGAGGACCTACATACATATCTGTGAATTAAAAATGGGTTTTAATGAATTGAAGTGTTTCAACTGACAGGAGAATGGCCATGTAATCATGCTAAAATCTAAAACGGTTTTAAGGTTTTAAGGTTTTGCTACAGTATTTGTACTGCCAATTTTATAATAATCTGTATTAACAAATGTGAAAGTTTTTTATATATATATTTATATATAAATTCCATCTTTATGCACTATAGCCACCTTGAATCATTGATACACATAGAAATTCATTCTTAGTATTTGATTACAAGCACTTTATATTGTTCAAATTGGGACATATGTCTATCATCGATCCCTGTGTGAATATCCTCAGACATCAAGTGAGAACTTGAATCCACAGCTGCGTTTATTTTGAACCAAATTAAGCACTTTAAGCATTATGCACTTTATGAATCCTGACTGGGAAGGATTTTAGATTCAATATGCACAGACACACTTTATAGATTAGCACATAAATTATACTGAGCTATGCAATACATTCTACAGGTATGACTACGGATGAAAAGATTATTTAAAGTAAAATAAATTTCCATCCAGATATTTTTGCAAGGTGTGACAATTAGTTGAGATGAAAGTTATAATGGAAAGTAAAAAGTATTTATACAAAGAATGTATTCTAACTAATACACTGCAAATCAACTACTTTCATATCCATAGTCGGCAATCAATATTTTATACTGTTTAAGGGTGCAATAGGAGGACAAATCCTGGTTGGGAAGGATTGGATGTCCAACACGTTATTATTGTTTATTTATGCACATATAACAATGTTTGATACATATGTGGTTAAGACGAAGTGTAGATTTAAGCAACTGCATTATGTTAAAAAAAAATATTTAAACAATGATGTTGAAGCATTACGATGAATATTCATACAGTGATTACGCCACATTATTTCATGCGATCAGTCTTTTTTCTATATTTATTAACCACATGTAGAGCACTAAGCACTTTAAATGGTGGATTGTCTCTTGTAACATTGTCATGTGATCAAGGTCGGTAAACGGCTGAAACGCGTTATGGCAGCAATAACTCAAAAAGACTAAAATAAAAATAATTGCTCTTATCGGTGGTCCGCACTCGTATTAAGGAGAAGATGCAACACGAGTTGGAAATATATATATACTTTCAACATGCACTGACAGACTAGGAAACCCCTCTTGTTTGCTAACAGAACAAATAAATCAAAATTAACGGCTATAGTAGCCGGCACCCGGCTGTTGTTGACCCAACTGCTGCTGATGCAAGATTTGCACATAAACAAATGCTGCTATATAAATAATCTCAGTCACTGTGACTATAAATTTGCGAATTGGTACATTTATAGCTGCTGTTAAATAGTGTTATTTGCACAATCTTAAGAAAGCACTTGCACTTAGTTGGTAATTTGTGAATTTGCACACTTGTGTTTGCTGCTATATGGTAATGTATGGAAGCACTTGACCCTTAAAATCAGCTAGAAACTCCAACGCTCGAAATGACATGGATTATATATGCATATCCATTTAAAGACAATTTAAAATCACTCAGCCAACCTAAAACCATTAATGTATTGTCATGGTGTCAAGATCACAGTATATGGATGAGATTACATGGGTAATTAACATGCACTGCACTGCACAGATTGACATAAGACACTCACGGGCTCGTGGTTGTGTCTGAGGATGGGACAATAAAGTTTAATTGACAAAAAGACAAAGAAAATAACAAAAAAGAAAAAGGTGTATACTTGACAATAAGTTGAAAAACAAAGGGTCTAAATATATTTAAAAAATTGCATAATACAAAACACAAAAAATAATGGAAAATAACGTTGAGTGATAAAGAAACTGAAATGTATCATTTCATGTGTTGCTTTATATCTGACCGGAGGGTTTTCTCTATGTTCATGGGAAATAAGTTAGGTGATCTGTCGTCTTTCTTTAAAAAATCGTTTTTATTAATTAACTCCTTGTGTGATCAAGGCAGGGGTTCCTGCAGAAACACGTCATGGCTCATTGCATTTGAAAAATAAATAATTCTTTACCAGAGTGTTGGTGACTGTGGCATCATCATTTTGGTGCAGGAGAAAGGCACCGGATATGTGTGGTTGATATCTATACTACTATTATAAAGGAAAAACTTTGAAGCTTTGAGGCGGGTAAACTCGGGAACCACAGCGCCAAGCCACACACCCGATACATCGTTGTAATCCTCAGGGTGTGCAGATGGACATAGGCTATATAAACGTAATAAATATACGTTATTTAAAATATTTGCCCAAAAAAAAGTAGTCCCTTGGAAGAAGCGCCGGCCGCGACGTGCGTGCCCGACGTGAGGAGCGCGGGGAGGAGCAGCGTCCAGGAGCGCGAGGAGGACCGGCGGACATGATGCGGAGAGGAGCGGTGAGAAGCGGCTGACAGGCAGTGAGGAGCGGCGGACAGGCGGGGAGGAGCAGTGAGCGGCGGATGAGGTAGGTTATTTATTTATTTATTTAGGAGCGGTGAGCGGCGGGAAAATGAAGCAAAAATGAAAATCGTGAGCAAGAGGAAGCAAACGGAGCATTACAAAAGTGAGCCAAACGCTGCATTACTGGAGGAAAAGTTACGTGTGCAGGTTACAAAAGCGTACATCGTGAGCAAGAGGAAGCAAAAGGAGCGTTACAAAAGTGAGCCAAACGCTACATTACTGGAGGAAACAGTTACGTGTGCAGGTTACAAAAGCGTACATCGTGAGCAAGAGGAAGCAAACGGAGCGTTACAAAAGTGAGCGAAACGGTGCATTACAGGAGGAAAAAGTTACGTGTGCAGGTTACAAAAGCGTAGAAAGTAAACATAGAGGTATAGGACAAAAAAGTGACGTGTGCAGGTAGCAAGAGGAAGCAAACGGAGCATTAAAAAAGTGAGCCAAACGGTGCATTACAGGAGGAAAAAGTTACTTGTGCAGGTTACAAAAGCGTACAAAGTAAACATAGAGGTATAATACTGCAATATATGGAGGAAGGCTCCGGGGGACCCACGGACAACGTCGGAGCGGGCGGGGGCCCTGAAGCCTAATTGCTCCCGGACAACGTCGGGACGGGCTGCTAGTATATATATATTTATAGATTATACTCCACAACGTCTTCGTTAGAAAGAACGTATCCGGACACCACAAGGTTGCTGGTGCAAAAGTGAATTTATTGGCAGAAAACAACGCATTTCACCATTCGGCTTGCTCACGTTTCAAACGCCATGATGCTACAAGCTTTTTTTATATACCAAGTGCATACTTAAACAAGTGACGTCAGCGAGCCTGCGAGCATGGCAGCCATTTTGTAATGTGCAATATTAACATTTAATCAATTGTAAGTATACATATATAAGGCACATTTTGTTATACAAATTGCATTATTCACCTCATAAATACAAATTGTAACGATAACAAAAATAATAGGCATGCCATATTGTGTTTGTCTCTCATTATAAAATAAACAAATCTTGATCGAAAAAATGGCAATGTTTGTCGCATAATGCTAGTTGTTTTTACATACACGATCTTGCACAGATTGTTGTACCCATCTGTACTTTTCCGCAGTAAATATAAATGGGAAAATGTCACTCCATAAATTCTTCAATAAAGTTTTCAATTCAATTCATTTTTAAAGTAAAATGTGACAATTATGCCCAAGTGCAAAAACAACAGTTGATGGACAGAATGCAGAACAATGTCATACATTCACCCCAGTACAGAGATCTGGGCCTAAATCCATCGTGTTTTTGCACTCCACACCACCCCAGTCTAGACATGGCCATATGCAAATCAGCCTTGACCCTGTGCCTCATGGGAACAGTCCAGCCCGAATTGCCAAGCCATGTCTTTCCTGGACCGGAATCAAGCATCCTAGGACCGGTTTCTGGCTATCAGCTGTCTTCAGCCAGGATAGCTTGACTCCAGTGGTGTGGAGAGCATGGGACTCACGTCTAAGCATACCCATCCCACTCGGGGTGACAAATGCAAAAACAACAGTTGATGGACAGAATGCAGAACAATGTCATACATTCACCCCAGTACAGAGATCTGGGCCTAAATCCATCATTTTTTTGCACTCCACACCACCCCAGTTCAGACATGGCCATATGCAAATCAGCCTTGACCCTGTGCCTCATGGGAACAGTCCAGCCCAAACTGCCAAGCCATGTCTTTCCTGGACTGGAATCAAGCATCCTAGGACCGGTTTCTGGCTATCAGCCGTCTTCAGCCAGGATAGCTTGACTCCAGTGGTGTGGAGAGCATGGGACTCACGTCTGAGCATACCCATACCACTCGGGGTGACAAATGCAAAAACAACAGTTGATGGACAGAATGCAGAACAATGTCATACATTCACCCCAGTACAGAGATCTGGGCCTAAATCCATCATTTGTTTGCACTCCACACCACCCCAGTTCAGACATGGCCATATGCAAATCAGCCTTGACCCTGTGCCTCATGGGAACAGTCCAGCCCAAACTGCCAAGCCATGTCTTTCGTGGACTGGAATCAAGCATCCTAGGACCGGTTTCTGGCTATCAGCCGTCTTCAGCCAGGATAGCTTGACTCCAGTGGTGTGGAGAGCATGGGACTCATGTCTGAGCATACCCATACCACTCGGGGTGACAAATGCAAAAACAACAGTTGATGGACAGAATGCAGAACAATGTCATACATTCATCCCAGTACAGAGATCTGGGCCTAAATCCATCGTTTTTTTGCACTCCACACCACCCCAGTTCAGACATGGCCATATGCAAATCAGCCTTGACCCTGTGCCCCATGGGAACAGTCCAGCCCGAACTGCCAAGCCATGTCTTTCCTGGACCGTAATCAAGCATCCTAGGACCGGTTTCTGGCTATCAGCCGTCTTCAGCCAGGATAGCTTGACTCCAGTGGTGTGGAGAGCATGGGACTCACGTCTGAGCATACCCATCCCATTCGGGCTGACAAATGCAAAAACAACAGTTGATGGACAGAATGCAGAACAATGTCATACATTCATCCCAGTACAGAGATCTGGGCCTAAATCCATCGTTTTTTGCACTCCACACCACCCCAGTTCAGACATGGCCATATGCAAATCAGCTTTGACCCTGTGCCTCATGGGAACAGTCCAGCCCGAACTGCCAAGCCATGTCTTTCCTGGACCGGAATCAAGCATCCTAGGCAGTGGTGGTGCTGAGTGATGCTATGTTGATGCAATATATAGAGTGAGTGCGATAGATAGATAGAGGGAGGATGCTAGATAGAGGGAGGGCGATAGAGGGTGGACGGTAGAGGGAGAGCGATAGAGGGAGGGAGGGTGATAGAGTGAGGGAGGGTGTTAGAGTGATGGAAGGGTGATAGAGTGAGTGAGGATGGTAGAGTGATGGAGGGCGGCAGAGAGTGCACAAGAGGCGGGGTTGGAGGTTAAAGTAGACGGCTGGGGAGGGGGAGATACGGGGAGGTCTGGGTTGGTGCAAAAGGAGGGATCCGGGAAAATGCTACTGAAGAAAACCAGTGGACGAGGTAAATGGAAAAGGAGCGGCTAGTGAGGGAGAGCAGTGGGAGGAAAGAGTACAACATGGGAGAGGATGGTGAGAAAGGGGGGGTTGCATAGAAGGAGGCTAGCGAGGAGGGGGGTGAGCGCTGGGGAAAGGAGGAGGCTGGTAGAGGGATACTGTGGGGGGCAGAGGCTCATGACAGAGCATGGGGAAGGAGAGGAGGCATTTCAGGCAGCTCGAGTGAGAGGGCGGGGGTAGCGGGCACAGAGGAGGCAGGTGAGGGAGAGCTCATGAGGGCAGAGGATGACGCACGCTGAGGCTGGCGAGAGAGGAAAGGGGCACACAAGGAGGCTCTGGGGATCAGCACACAAGAGGGGGCTGGCGAGGGGAGGCACGTGAGTGGGTGGTGTGGGAGAGCAACGTGGGAGGGTGCAAACGAGGTGGCACTGAGGGACAGCAAGATGCTTAAGGTACAGGAGTGAGCTTGCGAGGGCAGAGAGGAGAGCACGTGAGGTGGCTGATGTGAAAGAGAAGCAGGGAGGGGGTGGGGAGGAGGCTCTGAGGCAGAGCAGGCAACTAAAGCTACAGGAGGAGTGAGGTAGTGAGGGACTGCCACAGCGTGAGAGTGCAGAAGAGGAGCCGCGAGGGGCTAGTGTGGAAGAGCAGCAGTAGAGGGGGTGGAGAGCAGGCACCGAGGGCGAGCAGGAAACCAAAGCTAAAGGAGTGAGCTAGTGAGGGACTGCGACAGCGCGAGAGTGCAGAAGAGGAGCAGCGGGGTGCTGGTGTGGAAGAGCAGTAGTGGAGGGGGTGGTGAGCAGGCACTGAGGGTGAGCAGGAAACCAAAGCTAAAGGAGTGAGTTAGTGAGGGACTGCCACAGCGGGAGAGTGCAGAAGAGGAGCAGCGGGGTGCTGGTGTGGAAGAGCAGTAGTGGAGGGGTGGAGAGCAGGCACTGAGAGTGAGCAGGAAACCAAAGCTAAAGGAGTGAGCTAGTGAGGGACTACCACAGTGCGAGAGTGCAGAAAAGGAGCCGAGAGGGGCTAGTGTGGAAGAGGAGCAGGGGAGGGGGTGGAGAGCAGGCACTGAGGGTGAGCAGGAAACCAAAGCTACAGGAGGAGTGAGGTGGTGAGGGACTGCCACAGTGCGAGAGTGCAGAAGAGGAGCCGCGAGGGGCTAGTGTGGAAGAGCAGCAGTGGAGGGGGTGGAGAGGAGGCTCTGAGGGAGAGAAGGAAACCAATGAACACCTGGAATACAGTGAAGGGGGAGTAGGTGAGGGCGTGTTTAGGTGGGCGGGGTTAGCGAATAGATGGTTCTACCACGAGGAACGTGATGGAGGCAAAAGGGGGGGAGGGGCAAATGAGACAGCAGGTGGAGGGCAGGAGGTCCTAACGAAGTTTGTGAGGGAGAGCGGTTTGAGGCGAGAGATAAAGAGGAGTAGTGACATGGTCTGGGCAGGGGGGTTGCTAGGGGGAGCCACAAAGGGGAGAGTGCACATGAGGCGGGGGTGGAGGTTAAAGTAGACGGCTGGGGAGGGGGAGATACGGGGAGGTCTGGGTTGGTGCAAAAGGAGGGATCTGGGAAAATGCTACTGAAGAAAACCAGTGGACGAGGTAAATGGAAAAGGAGCGGCTAGTGAGGGAGAGCAGTGGGAGGAAAGAGTACAACATGGGAGAGGATGGTGAGAAAGGGGGGGTTGCATAGAAGGAGGCTAGCGAGGAGGGGGGTGAGCGCTGGGGAAAGGAGGAGGCTGGTAGAGGGATACTGTGGGGGGCAGAGGCTCATGACAGAGCATGGGGAAGGAGAGGAGGCATTTCAGGCAGCTCGAGTGAGAGGGCGGGGGTAGCGGGCACAGAGGAGGCAGGTGAGGGAGAGCTCATGAGGGCAGAGGATGACGCACGCTGAGGCTGGCGAGAGAGGAAAGGGGCACACAAGGAGGCTCTGGGGATCAGCACACAAGAGGGGGCTGGCGAGGGGAGGCACGTGAGTGGGTGGTGTGGGAGAGCAACGTGGGAGGGTGCAAACGAGGTGGCACTGAGGGACAGCAAGATGCTTAAGGTACAGGAGTGAGCTTGCGAGGGCAGAGAGGAGAGCACGTGAGGTGGCTGATGTGAAAGAGAAGCAGGGAGGGGGTGGGGAGGAGGCTTTGAGGCAGAGCAGGCAACTAAAGCTACAGGAGGAGTGAGGTAGTGAGGGACTGCCACAGCGTGAGAGTGCAGAAGAGGAGCCACGAGGGGCTAGTGTGGAAGAGCAGCAGTAGAGGGGGTGGAGAGCAGGCACCGAGGGCGAGCAGGAAACCAAAGCTAAAGGAGTGAGCTAGTGAGGGACTGCGACAGCGCGAGAGTGCAGAAGAGGAGCAGCGGGGTGCTGGTGTGGAAGAGCAGTAGTGGAGGGGGTGGTGAGCAGGCACTGAGGGTGAGCAGGAAACCAAAGCTAAAGGAGTGAGTTAGTGAGGGACTGCCACAGCGGAAGAGTGCAGAAGAGGAGCAGCGGGGTGCTGGTGTGGAAGAGCAGTAGTGGAGGGGTGGAGAGCAGGCACTGAGAGTGAGCAGGAAACCAAAGCTAAAGGAGTGAGCTAGTGAGGGACTACCACAGTGCGAGAGTGCAGAAAAGGAGCCGAGAGGGGCTAGTGTGGAAGAGGAGCAGGGGAGGGGGTGGAGAGCAGGCACTGAGGGTGAGCAGGAAACCAAAGCTACAGGAGGAGTGAGGTGGTGAGGGACTGCCACAGTGCGAGAGTGCAGAAGAGGAGCCGCGAGGGGCTAGTGTGGAAGAGCAGCAGTGGAGGGGGTGGAGAGGAGGCTCTGAGGGAGAGAAGGAAACCAATGAACACCTGGAATACAGTGAAGGGGGAGTAGGTGAGGGCGTGTTTAGGTGGGCGGGGTTAGCGAATAGATGGTTCTACCACGAGGAACGTGATGGAGGCAAAAGGGGGGAGGGGCAAATGAGACAGCAGGTGGAGGGCAGGAGGTCCTAACGAAGTTTGTGAGGGAGAGCGGTTTGAGGCGAGAGATAAAGAGGAGTAGTGACATGGTCTGGGCAGGGGGGTTGCTAGGGGGAGCCACAAAGGGGAGAGTGCACAAGAGGCGGAGGTGGAGGTTAAAGTAGACGGCTGGGGAGGGGGAGATACGGGGAGGTCTGGGTTGGTGCAAAAGGAGGGATCTGGGAAAATGCTACTGAAGAAAACCAGTGGACGAGGTAAATGGAAAAGGAGCGGCTAGTGAGGGAGAGCAGTGGGAGGAAAGAGTACAACATGGGAGAGGATGGTGAGAAAGGGGGGATGCATAGAAGGAGGCTAGCGAGGAGGGGGGTGAGCGCTGGGGAAAGGAGGAGGCTGGTAGAGAGGACACTGGGGGGGCAGAGGCTCGTGACAGAGCATGGGGAAGGAGAGGAGGCATTTCAAGCAGCTCGAGTGAGAGGGCGGGGAGGCGTTATTAAAGACAAGCCCGGAGTTGTGTTTAAAGTAAACAATAAACGAGACACGGCCTCCCGGCCGTGAAAGCCCGGAGTTGTGTTTAAAGTAAAAAAAAAAACGAGACACGGCCTGCCGGCCGTGAAGGTGAAAGTACGGCCGGCCGTGAATAATTAAGGGAGGAGAAATCCTTTGAAGAGCTGCTGTCGGCACCAAGCTGGGGAACAGATGGCTGGCGATTTGATGCTGTGCACGCGCATTTTAACTCATTGCGCTTGTGCATTGACCTAAAAGCGCACGTGCACTGCATCAAATCGCCACTTTGGTTAAACTCTGGATAAGCCCCTATATCTCTCGCCAGCTCGAATGCGCAAGCGCATCGGCAGGCGAGACCTAAACAACAGTTGATGGACAGAATGCAGAACAATGTCATACATTCACCCCAGTACAGAGATCTGGGCCTAAATCCATCATTTTTTTGCACTCCAAACCACCCCAGTTCAGACATGGCCATATGCAAATCAGCCTCGACCCTGTGCCTCATGGGAATAGTCCAGCCCAAACTGCCAAGCCATGTCTTTCCTGGACCGGAATCAAGCATCCTAGGACCGGTTTCTGGCTATCAGCCGTCTTCAGCCAGGATAGCTTGACTCCAGTGGTGTGGAGAGCATGGGACTCACGTCTGAGCATACCCATCCCACTCGGGGTGACAAATGCAAAAACAACAGTTGATGGACAGAATGCAGAACAATGTCATACATTCACCCCAGTACAGAGTTCTGGGCCTAAATCCATCGTTTTTTTGCACTCCACACCACCCCAGTTCAGACATGGCCATATGCAAATCAGCCTTGACCCTGTGCCTCATGGGAACAGTCCAGCCCGAACTGCCAAGCCATGTCTTTCCTGGACCGGAATCAAGCATCCTAGGACCGGTTTCTGGCTATCAGCTGTCTTCAGCCAGGATAGCTTGACTCCAGTGGTGTGGAGAGCATGGGACTCACGTCTGAGCATACCCATCCCACTCGGGGTGACAAATGCAAAAACAACAGTTGATGGACAGAATGCAGAACAATGTCATACATTCACACCAGTACAGAGATCTGGGCCTAAATCCATCGTTTTTTTGCACTCCACACCACCCCAGTTCAGACATGGCCATATGCAAATCAGCCTTGACCCTGTGCCTCATGGGAACAGTCCAGCCCAAACTGCCAAGCCATGTCTTTCCTGGACCGGAATCAACCAAGTGGGCACAACACTGCGGATTTGTTCTCAACCAAACAAACAAATAATGCCCAAGTGGGCAAATTTTAAATTAAGGCACAGATATGGTGTATCCACTTCAGAACAATGCAGTATCCTTATTTCATTGTTACCATGACTGAAGGGTCGCTCACAAAAAAACTAAAATTAAATTAAAAACATGTTAAAAACTAAGGCCACAGATCTGCGTTCATCCCCTTAGGGATTTTTGAATCCAAAAGAATTATATATCTTGATTCTAATCTTCTGTCTGATGGCTGCCTATTACCTCCTCTGATGTTTCTGGGGCTACTGTCAATCATGAAGAAAGAAAGTTCTTGGATTTTACCGCCATGGCATGTGTTCATGTGTCTCGCTACAGGATATGCAGGGTCATCATGGGTGATGGCCCTAAGGTGTTGTAATATCCGCACATGTACGGGGTGTATGTTACTTCCCACGTACAATTTACCACATGTAAATTGGAGGATGTAAACTGTGATGTCTGTTTTGCATGTGTAGCTGCCTCTGATTCCAAACGGGGTCTGTCTGAGCGGTAAAGGGACGGTTCTGGTATTTACGTCGTGTTTACACGCTTTACACTTGAAGCCTTTATGAAACCCTCTCTGTGGTTTGAGTCAGCCACCTCCCTTATTAATTGATGGTGCATTACGGACTAGTTGCTGGGGCATAGATTTGGCTCTTCTGAATGTTATCTGTGGAAGTTTCATACACTTGGGGCCTAGGATAGGATCATTGCGAACTAGTTGTCATTATCTATGTAGTATTTTCTGCAGGTTTACATGATAAGCATTAAACCCGGTAATTAGTCTGGGGGTGGTTCCTATGTTTTGTTTTGTACTGTTTTTGTTACCACTGTTAGAAGAGAATGGAAGGTCCTCTCTTTGGTGTTTTCACATTTCTTTTCTTCATTGGTTAATGTTTTAGTGCTGTAATCCCTGTTTTTAAGTCTCTTAAAGAGACCATTAGTAGATTGTTTAAGTCCTCATAAGTGCTACATATATAACTTACCCAATGGCGCACAAGATGGTGCAGTTATATTTAGGACCACATTTCCATAGGAAATTGTTCTTTAAGTTTTCTAGTAACTTTGGCATCGTTGCACAAATTTTCACAAAACTTTCCAAAAATAGTCTAATCCACCTCTGCTCCTTCCTAGATAGTTTTGGGTGATCAGTCAAGGGGGTGCAGAAAAAGGAGGGGAGATTTTGAGAAATTAATGTTTAAAATGTATGTATTCCTACTGACACCTGGCATCCACAGATCCAAGAGATTGAAAGATAAGACTTGATTGGCAGCGACCACATCAACTAAGATATGGTGGCAGCCATTTTAGGATTCGGGGATTCAGTCCTCTGTCCTAAAAAAGAATAAAAAACAAACATTTAGGGGACAGGATAGGGATACCCTGACATCCTAGGCCTGGTGGGGGGTGGGGGGGGGTGTGGGTTACAGGGGAAAGCTCTCTGGGGCCATATTTTTTAAACAGTACTTCGGATGCATGTAGAACCTGTGGTGCCATTTAAAAAGAAAAATAGGCTCATGCATGTGGTTCCCAATATCTTTTATTCAGGGGGAGAAGGAGTGCGCCCCCCTCCCCGAGACTCCGTAAGGCCCCAGAGACCCCATCGCTTGGGCAGATTATATTTTTAGGGGGAAGAGACCATATCACTCTCTCCCTCTGCCTCTGGGAGGCCACAGGGATGCAATCCCCGGATCAAGTGTTTTTTAGGGGAGTGGGCATGTCACCCCCCCCCCCCCAAGCCTCAGAGAGGCCCTGGGGACCCTATCTCCCACAGCCAGTGTTTTGTTTTGGAAGGGTTCATCAGGCCCCCCCTTTCCGACTCGTAATAAGACCCTGGGGACTCTATCCCCCGAGTCCTGAAAAAAGCAGTTTCCCGGGGACACTGCTATTCCCTGCCCGGGAGAGTGAGGGCAGGGAATACAAATTTAATTCCACACCAGCACTCTCCCGGGCAGGGAACACAGCTTTGCACCCACTCTCCTCTAGCAGAAAAAAACCTGTTACCACCCAGACAGGGGAAAGCAATGGAGCCAGCTTCCACCGTACCCAGAATAAGTGCTGGATGGGGAGCTCCCCCACTCCTAACATTTGACCAGGTTGTGGGTGCCCTGTGTGCGTACTGAGGCAACCACTATAAAATAATGTGGGGCTTCCACTTGCACACAGTAGGGATTCTGGCAGAGGAGCCTTCCAGGGCCTTGGGAATCTCCTTGTGGCCCCAAAGTTATTAGAAAGAGCAAGTGCCCTGAGTGGGCCAGAAAATCCATAAAACATTTTTAAAAAGAATAATAATAAATGAGAGGCAGGAGTTCTTCATTTACTACTCACTGCTCCAAGCAAGGTGCATCCCATTATGCGCTGCGAGAGAGTTTAATTTTTGGATCCTGGTGGTGGCCCTAAAAAGGGCAGGAGCACCACCAAGCATTTTTTTAATGCTGTGGAGGGCTGCAGGGAGCATAGCAGCCTCCCATCAACAATAAAAACATACAAAGTCTCCTCAGGCATTGAATTCTTGATCCCATTAGAGCTTGACACATTTTTTTAAGTTCTTTGAGCCGTAGCCCTATGCTCTTCAGATGGAGTGCAAGAGCCCCTTGTGGTTGGTGCTATGGCTAAAGTTTCTGGTCTGAAAAATGTTAAGAAGAAGCCTCAAAGACATGTTCAATGGTTTTCTTTTCAAATACTTTATTGAAAATGTTTTGTGACAATCACAATTTAAAAATATTGCAATATATGAATCTTTCAAATATTCATTTGAACATAGTAATTGTTGTTTTGTTGACAAAATCTATAGGTCTGCTTTATATATGTTGGTGTGCTGACCCCATGAAAAAGCCTATATGCCTACCCTTTTTATATATTAGTGTTCTGACCCTTTACGAAAGCTAGTAGTTCTGCCTTACTTAAAATGAGTGACAGCATTTATATTGTTACATGGCATAGTAATTTGTGCTCGCCCATGGAGTTGGGTGCCTGCAGGGTGGTAGGTTGGGGGCACAGCATGGCTGCAGTCAGACTCTGCTTGCAAACCCACCCCACACGTGGTCTTCGGCTGTGTGCAGCTGGGGGTTGGGTGCCTGAGAAAGGTTGGGCCCTGTACCCAACCCCCAGGCATGCCCAGCCAAAGGATGTATGTGGCTGGTGTTTGGGTACCCAGGGGGATGGGCAAATGGCCTGCTCACTGTCCAAGCCCTGCACCCAACTCCATGTCGTGCACAGTGATGAATATGTTATTTTACGTTAAAAAAATTGAAATTCACTGAAAAAAACAAAGGTTAAAGTGACGTTATAGTTAGTAATAGTTTCACCATTTTACATAGGGGGACTCTAGTATAGCTTACTCTATGTAGTATTTTGATTTGTATCAGATGGTGACATGCTTTGATTGCAGCTGCTATGGGGAATTGTAATGCTTCCCCTCAACCTTCATCCTCAATTACTCTCACATCTTCCTGCCGCTTTTGAGGTGCCCTAAGTATCTTTGAGTGTTTCTCTGCAATTTTTGATATGTGAGGGCTATCGCCTTAGCGGTCATATGGCCGTCCAGTAGTCTGTTCTCCGGGGGGAGGTCTCCATAGTTTCCTCGTCCTGCAGCACTACCAGTCTCTGCATGTGGTGCAGTTGGAGGTACTTGAACACTTGGGAGGTCATCATGTTGTATTCTGTCACAGGATGGTCAAAGGGACCACAATATGTGCATTCCATACCTCAGCTAGGGTGGTGATACCAATATCATTCCATTTCGAAATCCCAACAATTTTGTTACTACGCCGAACTTTGTGCCCAGCCATAGAGGGTTTTTTGGTGTGAGCCATCTGTGCCATCCCATTTCTCTATTTATTGCATGCCTGGTAGTAAGTACAGTTCTTGTTGCCAGAAGGTCATCTGTGGATAATCTAACTCCATATAATGCAAGTATATACCCTTTTTCCCCCAGGGTTGCCCAATCAAGTCCGTAAGCCGGATCCTCCAGCGGTGCATATGCCCACTCATTAACCATGCTAACAGGTGCTGCCTCGTAATATTTTTGTACATTCAGAAGTGCAATGCTACCTTTGTATGTTGACTGTTGGAGGGTACATACTACTATCCTAGGTGGGCCTTCCTGCCAGAGTAGTGTTCTTAATGGAGCATTTATAGCTTGAAAGAACAACTTGGGTATGACGGTCGGGCTGTTTTGAAGTATATAGGTAAATCTAGGTAGGGCAATCATTTACATTTTTTATCTCTTCCCATCAATGAGAGTCGCAGTGTCTTCCAATATTTTATGTCTGTCTCCAGCCTCCAGAGAAATGGGATTTGATTGTGCTCGTAGTGGGATTTCTTCCCTCTGGAGATCCACACAGTTAACATTTGAAGTGGCAGTGTTCAAACCTTAGTGATATGGGGAGTCATAGATTAGCCTTCCACCTGCCCATTGGGAATATCAGACACTGCTCCCAATTAGTTTTCAGCCCTGAGTACCTTACATAGATGTGAAATAATCTCATTATCTCACCAGGCATTGATCAGGGTTGGCTAAGTACAACAAGATGTCATTTGCATATAGTGATATGCAGCCTTCCCACTTAGGGTCACATCTCCAACCTTCTATCTCAGCGTCAATCCACACCAATTCAGCAAGCAGTTCCATCGCCAATGCAAACAGCATCAGCGATAGAAGGCAGCCCTATCTCACTACTCTCCATACAGAGAAGTCTGGGGAGAGAATCCCGTTCACTTTGAGCCTCACTCTAGGATTAGAGTATAATAAGTGGACCCAGGCTAACAATATTGGCCCGAAGCCCATTTTCTCTAGGATTATGAACAGGAAAGGCCACTCCACCGAATCAAATACTTTATGGGCGTTGAGAGTGACCAGAGCCAACAACACCTCCAACTCTTTTAGCACTGCTATATATCTAGGGAGTCTATAAAAATGGAGCCTTGCCAGTCTGTAGGGTGTAAACCCATTTTTGACTGAGTGGACGAAGTCCAATATTACTCCCCTCGGCCTGTTAGCCAGGGCCTTAGCTAGGATTTTGGTGTCTGTATTTAGGAGGAAGATATGTTTGTGTGAGTCCCAATTCTCTGCGAGGTTCCCTTGTTTAAGTATTGTTATCACCATTGCCATTCTTAAATCTCTGGGGAGTTCCCCTTTCCAGCGGGACTCCACATATAAATGATGTACTGGGGCTGAAATTTTGGTGGACAATTTCTGCATGAGTTCTGCTTAAAAGCGACTTGGGCCAGGGGCTTTCTTGCCTTGCAGCTGAGAGATCGCAGTCTGTATATCACACGCAATCAGGTCTGCTTCCATCTCTAGCACTTTCTGGGGCTCCAGAGTCCTGCATGGGCAGTCTCAAAGTCCTGAACTCTGATGCCTAGGTGGGTTTCTTCCACAGCTAGAAGCATTGCATATATTTCGCCATTACCTCCATTATTGCTTTGCTTCCTGTGACCCTCTCTCCAGGCTATATTATTATTAGTGCGTTCTTCTGTGGGTGTGTGTCCTCCAGCAGCCGGAGGTCCCTTTCTGCCTCTAAACAGTCCCACTCTCTATGTCTTTTTTCTCCTACCTCACCTGAGATTATCTTCTGGCTTATGTAGGAATCCCATTGGGTGGCAGCATCATCCACTCATATAAAATATAATGTTGTGACTCTATTCAGCCCTTCAACTTCTACAGGAGTTGTTAGTCACCAGGTTGCCTTTCGCACCAGAATAATAGGAGTATCCTCAGCGCAGTCCGTGTAGTGATCTCTGTCATGTCGGGCCTCAGGCCCACATTATGGAAATGATGGACACAGACACCAGGTGATTGTAGTGCAGTAACTGGCCATGAGCACTTGCACCCAGGCCCTTTTATTAACATGCTCACATCACCCATGATGCCTGTGAGGGATACGTGTGGGGGTGCAAGTGTGCCCACTCACATTGGGGGAGTGGCTACTAACTCTGTCTGTCAAGACACTAGAACGTGTCTCGCAGGACACAACAATCTCCAGACATCTCCCAGTCACATCGCCTGGACGAAGCTCTCTGATTTCCCTAGGAGGGATTGTTGCACTTGACGGGTGTGAGTTCTGTCTAGTTGTGGGTACATGAGCATGTTAAAGTCACTCCCCCAGGATAGTGGTCGCTTGTGGCACGTTCACCATGGTGCATCCACCGTGGGCAGAGTGTCTGTTTGCAGCCCTGGTAGAACATACATATTTAGAAGTGCCATTACCTCTCCTTCCCAGTTCCCCATAATCACGGTATACCGCCCCAGGGTGTCTGTCCAAACTATCATTACTTCGTGTGCTATGGATTTTTTAACTAGTATTGCCACCCCTCTGGAGCCAGTAGTGAATCCTGCATGGTTGTTCACCCAGTATTTCCTTTTCTCTAGTGTTGGTGCATTATTACCTTTCATGTGCATCTCTTGAAGGAACACCACATCTGCTGTGTATCTTGCAAGGGCTTTGGCCATTAGTCCCCTTTTAACTTTGTGGCTGAGAAAACTGACGTTCCAAGTTAACAATTTATGGGTGTGCACCGCCATTCTCATTGGTGCATGTCTGTCAGTCCCTTAGTTCCGTCTGTATTTAAGTTTGGTGTCCCCCATTGCTGTTAACCTGAGAATAATAACATTCTGAACAGTTGAACTGTTCCCCAACTCCCACCCCTCTCTACCTTACCATGGTGCAACCTTGGTATTGCACGCCACCCCAATTCAAGGTACATCAATTTCCCCTTCAATACATGTTTTCTGCAGTATCAAACCCTATTTGTGATTCTGTAGCCTATTACTGAATCGAAAATTCGGTTTCCAATGTGGTGTTAAGAAAAGGCGTGTTTAGAGTGTCTCTTCATAATACTGAATCGCAGTGGTATGTAAGAATGGTTTGCGACTGAGATGTGGTCAAAAAACATTCACATTTTACCACCAACTCCAAGATTGTGGTAACCTTCACAAAAGGGAAGGGGTCCCTTGAAGGGAAGGGGTCCCAAGGGACCCCTTCCCATTTGAGAATGGCAGTACAAAAATTTTTACTACAACAAACCACTGCCTGCTCTTAAAAAATGAGTAGAAATCTTTTAATTTTTCTTTTTTAAATGCACCCGTTTTCCTTTAAGGAAAACAGGCTAAATTTGTAAAAAATTATTGCATTTTTAAATGGCAATTATGGACATTGTGGTCTGCTGACCCCATCAGGCCACTATCCGTGTGATTTTATCGATTCCAAATGGATTGCAAATTGCGACCTCCCTCATTAATATTCATGAGGTAGGTCTCTTTGTGATCCACTTGGAATAATTTCGTACATTAGGAATAGACATTACCTAACTGCTATCCGCAGAAAATCACAATTAGGTAATCTTTATTTCCAATATTGATACATGTGGCCCATAGTGTTTGTGTATATGAGCAGCAAAGCCCTATGCTTTTGTATTGGAGCTTGCATGGTTGGGTCCGATGGGAGTGTGATTTCTCTAAGCAAACACAAAGAGATGAGAGTGTGATTTCTCTAAGCAAACACAAAGAGATGATGGAAGGAGCGATGAAACTTTTCAGACATTCACCCCCAGTCACAGATCTGGGTTGAATACATCATCATTCTTTAGCTCACTTTGCCACCTTAGTTCAGACCCAGCTATATGCAAATCAGTCTGACCCATGTGCCTCATGGGAACAGTCCAGCCCGAACTGCCAAGTCAGGTCTTCCCTGAACCAGAAACAAGCATCAAATGCGATGCAGCGCGCACAACGAAATTCATTTCATTTATTTATATGTTTACTTACCTCTAATAGGCCGTAATCTGTAGTTTACTACCCCCCACCCTACCCCTCCCCGCCCCATGTCAGCGCCCAGCAGCACTCCCACCACGGGTCGCTACTGGTGCAGACTCTATTAGATGTAATACATGAGGAGAGACCAGATTGTACTACCTTCCAGAAAGCATGAGAGTCTTTAGTTTGACAAGCATGCGCCAAGGTTTCCCATTTTTCAACCTTCGGTCTTTCCCTTTTTTAGCGCCTCCGTTTATGTCGTCCTGTAGACTTTTATTGCTTCACTACCCCCGGGGCTAAGCTTCAGTTCCCTTCTGAGGCCATTATTTGCTTCTCTAGATGCCTTATCAAACCAAGACGTATTAAGGTCCAACCTATTGCCTATGGGCATAGTGAGAAAATCCCTAATACATGAGTTTAACTACACAAAGCTGCCCAGAATAACAGCAGGGCCACCTTCCTCTGATAAACAAGAATAAATCAGGCCTGGCAACCACCCACAATTTATTGACTTATTGGTAGCTGCCATCAAATTAAAACCCCTAGCCCCCCTTTCGATTGCGGCATGGAAGTGAGAAGTATACAAATGGGCGCCAGCCGAAGATGACACCAGCAGTTCCCTTACATAAGGCTGGGAGGCCTAACACTGTGGCGCGGTGGACCTCGATTCTGCTGGAACTCGCACCCAAATCTGATGACATGTCACCATAGTCAGGGTGTATCCACACTATACAGCAATTATTCTCTATGAAGGGGAGGGGACAGACACACACACAAGTGTTAAGACGAGAACCCTCACTCACCCTAAGTTGACATGCTTCATCATTGGGTTCCTCTTGCACACTGAGACCGCAAAGTAACCAGTGTGGACTACGACTCTCCCGTAGGAGAGGAGCGTGAGGTATTTGGAGTCCTCCAATGTTAGGTCGAGAGAGGGGCAGAGTGCAAAAATCAAAAAGTGGTTTAACACAATCTCCTGGATGACAAAGTAAATCCTTTATTATTGTCCCCAGTGGATAAAAACAGCTAGATCTCAGACCCATAGTCTGGGTACTGCTCTTCCCCAGCAGCTCCCCTGTACGGTGCCCTGCCTCTGACCCCTCCCAGGCAGGGTTCGAGACTACACTATGCCTCACACACCTTGCTGGTGCCCATCCCTGTGCCTGCCCTTCTCACCCTCCTTGCTGTGTTGGTATTGCCTTTGTTTTTGTTTTGTCCCTGCCATATTGTTGTATTGCATATTCCTGTTCTGTGCCCTTGCTCAGTGGTGATTTAATTCTGTTTTTTCCGTGGTCTCACCCTTCTCGCTGTGTTGGTACTGTTTTTTTTCCGTTTTTGCACCTGCTGTATTGCTTATTTGCTTATTTCTGTTATTGTCTATTTACTTGTGGTGTTTTTATTCTGTTTTCCACCTGTGTTGTGCCCCTGATCGATTGTGCCCTCCGTTTTTTTCTCAGCTGTGCCATCAGCTGTTCCTCCCTGTTTTTTTCCTGCCGAATCCTCTGCCCCCGTTGACCCCGCCCCGCCTCCAAGCTGCATGTCCCTCCCCCTTCCCCTACTTAATGGTGGCCGATGCACTGTTGCGCCAAAGGCCCACCTATGGCAAGCCCATCTGCGCCCGTCCGCGTCCAGACTGCAACTAGCGCCAGGAACTCTGGCTCTCCCACCATCCATCGCTACGACACCAACACCCTCTCGCACTCACTACCGGAAGACCCAGAGACTGCCAACAGGCCTCGCCTAACAGGATCCATGGCCAGTTCTCCTGCCTCCACTGCCGCCAGACCTTCACCACAACCCCAGCTTCCAATACCACCAACACCAGCTATGGCGACACCCTCAGATTCATCCTCCTCAATGTACGCTCTGTACACAAGCATGCCATGGAAATCCAGATCCTACTCGACTCCCTCCTGCCCGACATCGTCTTCCTCACGGAGACGTGGACCAACGCCTCCTCCGCCCCTGACATCAACATCGCCATCCAGGATGGATACAAGATTCAGAGGAACGACCGCCCCAATCACCCGGGAGAGGGCCTCGCCATCAACTTAACTCCACCCTCACCCTTGACAACCACACCTGGACACCCAACACAAACATCGCAGCCAGAGAACTCCACACTTAGACCTCCAGCTGCGCAGATGAGCTTGCACCGCTGTGTAACACCGACAAACAGCACCCCAGGAAAGCCACACGGTACACCACCGCCCTTCAAGAAGCCAGGTGCACCTGCAGACGCCTGGAGAAGAACTGGAGAAACTCCAAAACAACCGAAAACTACTCCACCTACAAAGACGCCATGACGGACAACCACAACCAAATCAGAACCACCAAGAGGAACTTCATCCACAACCACATCATCGCCAATTCCGCCAACCCCAGGGAACTCTTCAATGTCATCCAGGAGTTCACCAACCCACGCAGCGAAGTCACAGACATCGCCCCATCCCAAGACCTCTGCGACAAGCTTGGAACCTACTTCCACCTCAAGATCAAAACCCTCTATGACAACTTCGTCGACCATCCTCCAGATGCCACAATCCCCCCCCCCCAAGGACACCAGTCAACCCACCATCTCCAACTGGACACCGATCACAACCTAAGACACCGTCTAGACCATGAAAGGCATCCACTTGGGGGCCCCCACTGACCTCTGCCCTCCTCACATCTACCACAGAGCCGTAGCAGCCATCGCACCCAAACTACAACAGACCATTAACACCACCTTCAAAACAGGCACCTTCCCAGATGAATGGAAGCACGCAGAAGTCAGGCTCCTGCTCAAGAAACCCACTGCTGACCCCACCGACCTCAAGAACTACCGACCCATCTCGCTCCTCCCCTTCGCAGCCAAAGTGGCAGAGAAAACGGTCAACAGAGAACTTACATGATTCATTGAAGAGAACGCCATCCTCGACCCATCCCAATTCAGATTCCGAAGCAACCACAGCACCGAGACCGCCCTACTCGCTGCCACAGATGACATCCACACCCTCCTGGACCAAGGCCACTCCGCAGGGGGAACATCGTTTACAACGCGGTGAAAACACCGCGTTGCCTTTACAACGCTGCCATTACAACGCAAGTCGTTACTACGACTTGCGCTGGATGGCGCTGTTGTATAAGGAATATTTTAATTTTATATTCCAACACCTTCCCTACTGTTACGTGGACTGGTGTTGGAATATAAAAATTATAATATTCCACAATCCACGCCCTACAACGCAAGTCGTTGTAATGACTTGCGTTGTAATGGCAGCGTTGTCATGTACCGCGATCTAAAAGATCGCGTTGTACTGGCATACATCCCTCCGCAGCTGTCATCCTACTCGACCTGTCAGGAGCCTTCAACACCATCTCTCACCACCCGCTAGTCACCAGACTGCACGACGCCGGCATACGAGGAACAGCCCTGGATTGGATAAAATCATCACAACACAAACACATCAGCCAACACCTGCGAAAGCTCCACTGGCTCCCCGTGGAGAAAAGAGTCACCTTCAAAATCCTCACTCACCTCTACAAATGCCTACACAACAACGGACCCAAATACCTCAATGACAGAATCAACTTCCACGTACTCAAAAGAAACCTCCGATCTTCCAACCTCGCACTGGCCGAAACCCCGCGCATCCACACAGCCAAAGCAGATGGAAGATCCTTCTCTCACATGGCAGCCAAGACCTGGAACGAGCTACCGGCAGACATCAGACACGCTCCCTCCCTGAATACCTTCAGGAAGACCCTCAAAACCTGGCTCCTTGGCTAAATGGACCTGCGGACCCCCTCCCCCAGCGCCTTGAGACCCTCACGGGTGAGTAGCGCTCATAATCCTCTGGTTGATTGAAGTGTGAAATAGAGATATGGATGGTCCCTATTAGTATCTGGTCAACATGTTTCTGCCTTGTTAGACCTAAACGGTTCTTGGCATTCCTCAGGACCAAAACATTTCGTGAATCTGCTCAATAATGTGAAAAAAAGAAAGTGAAGAACTTATGTGAAAAGGCCATACATTAACTGGTTATGTATGCCCATGTCACATGATCTCCTACACCAAGCATGCCGCCCAGTCTTGCCCACAAAATGCTCACACACAGAACCTCTACTGAGTAGATTGGATTTTTATGATGTGATCACAACTTTAAATCAATATCCTCCACGACATTGTACCTGTATCTGTTTAGGTTTTGAAATTGTTCTTGCTGTTAGTGCTGTCTTGTCAGCATGGCCTTTGGCGTGTACCGGACGGGTGTATTTCTAAGTTATAAACGGTGAAATGTACACCACAGTTTTGTCGATTACCTTAATATATGCGAATAAACCCAATAAAGAGCATTTTAAAATTCTATTGACAGATCGAAGTGAAAAGGTAATAAAGGGTATCACTGTCTAGCCTCCCTCATGCCACAAGCAGCAAACAACCAAGACTAGAAGCAACGACCTGGGAGCGGTTTAACCCCCCGCCGCCCCCTCCCCCCTTCTCTCTTCTTCCTCTTTTCCTCCTTTCACTCTAGAGGCCTACAGAGACACCGACTACCTACATCAGTAACCATGCCTATAAGCCGATTGTTTACCACAATGTGCCTGTAACTCATCTGTATGTGCCCCCGCATTACCACTGTACTGTATCTGTATTATATCTGGAAACATTTCAATAAAGAATCTTGAAATAAAAAATAAAAAAATATATACAAGCGTGATTAAGCAAAAAGAAAAAGAAAGACTCCTGTTTTCGACCCAGTGTTTTTGCTGGATGCAAAATATAGAGGCTTAGCAGACCCCTCCGTTCTGCAATATTGCTTTTTAGGGGAGGGGGCTTGGAGGGGGGAGGAGAGAGCGGGTTGCAGTCTGTATGTGTGCATAGGTTACAATGTCAGTAGTTTGTGTGGGGTTTAGGTAGTCGGTGAGGTCTCGGGTTTGTGGATACTGTTTTCCTATGGACGCTTCAGTGGAATCCATAGTTGCACCATCGTAGCCCCTATTTGGATGGAGGGCAACAATGAAAGCTGTCAGAAGGGCACATCCAAAGGCGACAGTTCTAGGGTCACCACCTTACTAAGCACGAAGAGCAATTCGACATCCAGCAGGTGATAATCCCAAGTTTATGGGGATAACACCCAACAATGAAGAGAAGGGGACAGGGTGGGGCTGCCAGGTTCTAGCTGTTGTACCAAGCCTCTAGGGGACCTCCATCTATTCTCTTTCTTTGCTCTTCCCTCCTTGCAAATTTAGGACAAGTCGCAGCACTTTTGAAAGTCGCGTCAAGGTCAGAGTTCCATCATTGTCTTTCTATCCAGTTATTTGGTGTCCAGGAGTTTGCGTGTGTACATAGCGTGCACAATGGAGCCTGTAAACGGTGCACAGTACAGGCGAAGTGTATCCTGGGCAAGAGGTCGCCCTTTTCTCATCAGAAGTGAATTTAGCACATGAGCTGCATGAAAAGGGCCGTCCACAATCGCTCGTGTTGGTTCTTTATCCATCCGGCTGGAAGAGCAGAGGGTGCATGGCTCAGGAAGGCCAGTAGGGGGCAGTCAGAGCCAATGCTGATTCAGGTGAGCACAGAGGTAAGAGAGAGGGATGGGGAGAGCACAAAGCTCCCAGCCCAGGCCACTTTCATTTGTAGGGAACCATGACCAGCTCTGTGTTTTGTAAGAAAAGTTCACGCTAAAGCCGCATGTTTTTGTCAGTAGGCTTTCTTTCTAACCCGGAGAGGGCGAGACTAAAGAAAGGACGAGGGCAGGAGGTGGGGGATGGGCACAGGCTTGGAGAAGGCAACATAGGTAGAACGAGCCGGGCACGGAGAGGAACGCTGGCGCTGCGGGCTCAAAATGGGGGTGGGGAGAGCGGGCAGTCAGTAAATGCTTATTAGTTGCACAGTTTTGAGAGGTTTATGGCTAAAGAGAGCGCTCAGAATGTGAGAGAAAGCTGATTAGAGTTCTCTTTGGGAGTCCATATACCTGCGACAGGAGCTGATAAACCATGGTGGAATTAATCCCATCACGGAATATTGTCATCTAGAAAATCTCACCTTTGGGAATATTGTAGCCTTTACATTAGGCCTTCACGGGACGCATCGCCTCACACACCTTCAACTGTTTTCAGGGTTCATGGGACAACGAACAAGCTACCACCTATGGACGCGTCACTGGTGGAGACGATGCACACACATTGGGAGAAATGTGAGGCACACACTGGGAGAGATGTGAGGCACACACTGGGAGAGATGTGAGGCACACACTGGGAGAGATGTGAGGCACACACTGGGAGAGATGTGAGGCACACACTGGGAGAGATGTGAGGCACACACTGGGAGAGATGTGAGGCACACACTGGGAGAGATGTGAGGCACACACTGGGAGAGATGTGAGGCACACACTGGGAGAGATGTGAGGCACACACTGGGAGAGATGTGAGGCACACACTGGGAGAGACGTGAGGCACACATTGGGAGGAATGTGAGTCACACACTGGCAGAGATGTGACGTGAGGCACACCCTGGGAGAGATGTGAGGCACACATTGGGAGAGATGTGAGGCACACACTGGGTGAGATGTGAGGCACACATTGGGAGAGATGTGAGGCACACACTGGGAGAGATGTGAGGCACACACTGGGAGAGATGTGAGGCACACACTGGGTGAGATGTGAGGCACACACTGGGAGAGATGTGAGGCACACACTGGGAGAGATGTGACGCACACACTGGGAGAGATGTGAGGCACACACTGGGTGAGATGTGAGGCACACACTGGGAGAGATGAGACGCACACATTGGGAGAGATGTGAGGCACACACTGGGAGAGATGTTAGACACACACTGGGAGAGATGTGAGCCACACATTAGGAGAGATGTGGGGCACACATTAGGAGAGATGTGGGGCACACATTAGGAGAGATGTGAGGCACACATTGGGAGAGATGTGAGGGACACATTGGGAGAGATGTGAGGGACACACTGGGAGAGATGTGAGGCCCACACTGGGAGAGATGTGAGGGACACACTGGGAGAGATGTGAGGCACACCCTGGGAGTGATGTGAGGCACACCCTGGGAGTGATGTGAGGCACGCACACATTAGGAGAGCTGTGAGGCACACATTTGGAGAGATGTGAGACACACATTGGGAGAGATGTGAGGCACACATACATTGGGAGAGATGTGAGGCACACACACATTAGGAGAGATGTGAGGCACACACACATTAGGAGAGATGTGAGGCCCACACTGGGAGAGATGTGAGGCACACACTGGGAGAGATGTTAGGACCACACTGGGAGAAATGTGAGCCACACATTAGGAGAGATGTGGGGCACACATTTGGAGAGATGTGAGGCACACATTGGGAGAGATGTGAGGCCCACACTGGGAGAGATGTGAGGGACACACTGGGAGAGATGTGAGGCACACACTGGGAGAGATGTGAGACACACATTGGGAGAGATGTGGGGCACACACATTGAGAGAAATATAAGCACACACTCATTGGGAGAGATGTGAAGCAAACATTTGTGGAGGATAAGAGACTTAAAGTCATGTTGATGGATATCCCAGACATGCAGGAATGTTGAGAGACATATTAGTGGGTGATAATAATAACAGTTATTTTTATATACTGTTTGTTATGGCAGTTTCATAAAGCTGTGAATAACAGCTGATGGCGTTACCTAACTCAGTTCATGTTTCTATTGATTGCATTTGGGAACATAAAAGAAACAGATGGATACTATCTGAACCACTCATTGGGGCATATGAGAGAGTTTACCACATTTCGCTAATTTCTGCTGTGCACTAGATAAAAAAAAATATAGGATAAACTATGACACTTATACGGAAAATACGGACTGTAGAAGGAGTAATACAATATAAAAGGAAAATAAAACGTCTAACATTTAGAGATCACGAAACTCGAAATACTCATTTAAATCATGTTTTAGTATTTCAACATTTCTCTTTTATATTTAATCTATAACCTCTAAGCATACAACTGAAACATTGCTCCCCAAAATTAACACAAACACATACACAAGCATGCCCTTTTACCAACAGCACTCAACTTGACAGTGGCATAGCAAGGGTGCTGTGGGCCCCAATGCAAGCAAGGATCCCCGTTGTTAGCAAAGAATCTATAACCCAGGTGCAATCAGACACCCGGCCCCTCGGGTCAGTGCACCTGCTGCACTCCTGCACGCGCACACAGCTATCCATCTCACACACACATATTTCTCCATCACACACAGACAAGCCCAGCCAGATTTCTCTCACACACACAGAGACCCACCACACACATCTGACACGTTTCTTTTGCACACATACTCTGCCTTGACCCCCTCTCACGTCCACCCTGCTCCCAGCGGCCGACGCTGCCGCCTCTCGTGCTCCTACATTGACTTACTGCCTGGCTGCGTCCCGGCGTGCTGACCTTATAACTCAGAAAAGCAAACAGACTCTTTACCGATCTGCCAAGCGTAATAGCTGGTGCTTAAATGTTAGCAGCCTCGATGTTATTGCTGTGGGAGGCAGTAATCCTTGGGGGGATTCATTTCTTTGAGCAGAGCAGACCTTCTTTGCTGGAGAGACTCTCTCGCGCCTGTGGAGAGAGGCCCTGCCCCAATCCACAAAGCATGTTCTGTGCACACGTGAGATGCACGCATGGGAAAGTCTGAAATCCGTCATGCAAAGCTGACGTGACTCAAAAAGCCACTTTTATAAGACTAGGAATCATTAATATGTGTGAAAATATTGCTGGAGTGCTCAATGTATACCTGCCAGGGCCGTCGCGAGGAGACCGCTGCAGTGTACACCATCTTTGCCCCTGCCAGCACTGCCAATGAGAAAACCAACACAACTACAAAATATCACACTCCTGCAAGTGTGACAATTATGAATATTCCATGCACCCAGATCTATAAGAATGGGTTGGGCGGCACATATTGGTCATTTTAATGTATTTCGAATTAATAAATAGCTGCTATTGTCCTCATCTCTAAATTAAACAAACTAAGTCAGCATGACCAGCTGTCTATGAAAGACCCGAGCCCAAGCTAGGGCAAAAAGGCTGTGGGATGAAAATCAATGGCTGGATCTAAAAAAGGCCTGCGCAACCAAGCAGCAAAAAGAGTTTTGGGCAATCATAAAATGGGATAGGGGTGGAATAGCGGAATGCCCAAAAACCATGTGGCAAAGGAATCCTGGATTGATTTTTTCAAGCCACAATATGCTTGTAGTTTGCCCCTCGGGCTTCACCCTTCCCCCCCTATGGTATTTTATAAAGATGAAGTGTTTACACTGGGGGATGTAAATGTAGCACTGGACGGGTGACAAGAGGGAGGGCCCCAGGAATTGATGGAATACCGGCCGATGTATTTCTATGTGACCGGGCTAACTGGTGCCAATATTTTGTTTGGCTTGCGAATTCCATCGCACAAGGAGCCTTGATACCTGCCTCGTGGAAGAGAGCGGAGATCATTCCCGTTTTTAAAAAAGGGGATAAGGCTTTACCAAGTAATTATAGACCCATCAGCCTTATTGACTCTGCACAAAAACTGATGGGTAGAATGATACAAAATAAAATACAAGCCTGGATAGATGATAAGGATGTTCTTTCCTCGTACCAAGCTGGTTTCCGCCCCCTAACTAGCTCTATCGACCAGATATTCCATTTTTTAACTCTTTACTGGAAAAATGTGACCCTGGCAAATGGCCCATTGTATGCCGTTTTTGTTGACCTAAAGTCAGCATTTGACTTAGTGCCTCGTCAAAAACTATGGACTGTCCTTAGTGAGCTTGGAATTAGCCCCAAATTATTGACATTACTAGTCCGTATGCACGAAAACAACTACTCCAGGATTAGGTGGGGTGTGGTATATAAATAAATAATACCGGATCTATTTTTGAATGAATAAATGAATAACAGATAGCTCAATAAATAAGAGTCAAGATTCGAGGTAGTAGGAGTTTTGCAGGTTTATTACAGCATAAAGGACAGGAACAGGACAACCTGCATAGGAATAGGATGGCAGGGCCCAGCAGCTGCTGGGGCTGGATCTGGAATGAGCGCGCTAGGAAGGAAGGATAACTTTTTAATAACAGTACATGAGCATATATACATAACGCAAACACATAGCATTACATCGCAATAGGCGTAGCAGTGGGAGGAGCAATAGGCGTGACGCGTAGCAGTCGCGAAAGATAAGGGTGAAAAGAGGTGTAACAGAGGCGTATACATAGACATGTGATGCAGACGTAACAGAATATGTCATGAATGGGGCGGAAACATGGAGGGGGCTACCTAAGGAGCCGGGACCTCTAACCTAATGGTGCGCGCAAACTGGCAATGACGTGTTACTAGGAGAAACTGGGGGCTTCGAACTCTGTGCTAGGAGCAGAGACTGAAGTCTGGAGAGTCAGGGCGACATGTACCTAAGCAGTATCTAGTATCTGATGTTTAGAGAACATGTTGATATAAACTAGAAGTCAGGAGGGGAAAGGCTAACTTGATTCTAAGACTGGAGCATGCAGTTTTCTACATGTAGTGCGTGATGAAGAATATTAAATGATCATTAATACAGTATTTCTCTAACGTGGAGACGTGAAGGCTAGACAATGACGGAAACTATTGATGCGATTCAGTAGCTTTAGGAATGCAGAGAAGGAGGGCTGTACTGATATCTCGAATCATAACATACTCTTGGCAGACTCAGAGGCAGAGCCAAGCTGAGCCGGGCACTGCAAGGCAGGAAGTAAGTGAAGGGTCGAGGATACAGGTGGGGGCTGTATCGCTCCTCAGCGAGGGCTCAGGAGACAGGAGCTGAATCTGATGTCCAGGCCCTTTTGAGGCCTAGAAACGGGGACTTTACAATGGAATAACGTGCACACTGAGAAACATGGCAACGTAGCTTTACATAGGCCTGATATTCGTAGTATTCACGAGAACTGGGAACTGACATACTAAAGGTGGACACAACTATAATTGCGTCATTAATCGAACATGGGGAATAACATATGCATATTAATCATGCACAGATAACATATGATGGAGGACGCGTAGGGACACAGAACATGGCAAAATTTACTTTTCCACATTCCCTCCTTGTCACTACGTTTCCTTCAGGAAACATCAATATTCATGATACCATCTATCATTTCATACAGTATCATTTGCTCGTCTCGAATTTTCTGGGAACGTGTTTTAGAACGGGGCTTGGGACTAGGAATACAAGATGTAGCACAAATGCCGCAAATCGCAGGGCCACATTGTATACAGAGGCAGCAGCTAAATATGATCGCTATTGCAATACCTAGAAAAGACAAGACTTTCCATCCCCAGGCGGAAATTATATCCCAGAACCAACCGGACCATGTCCAGGTGCCTGGATTTTGGTGTAACAGATGGGCAATTTTATGGAGTCTGGTTATAGCTGAATAAACAGACGGCGCGTTATTTGGAATGAAAATGCAGCAACTAGATCCGATGACTCTACAGGCCCCGCCCCTATCGGCCAATATGACGTCAAGGACGAGACGATTCTGTAAAACGACAAATCTCATAGCAGATTGCTCTTCGGTTAAGTTACCTAGAGCAGAGGCAGTCTCATTGACAACTACTTCAAGGGTTCTTGTTAACCTACGGATTAGCTTACTATTCTGGATAGGTCCTATAAAGAAGAAGAAACCTCTATTGAAATCTGTATACTGTTCTAGAGCAGTTTCAGTATAATCGACAATTTGGGGACTCGATCTCCCTTCTATGTCTAATGTGTACTAGATGTGTGTTTCTATGATAATCGGGTGGGGCTAGGAAAACTGGTGGCAGTAGGAAGGCAATGTAACAGGTTCCCTCCCAATCGAGGGGCAGACGAACATATGCGGTCTGACCACAAATAAAATAAGAATGACGTGAAGCTTTGAAAATAGATTTCCCACTGTCACTATACTTGACAATAGTAGTACAATCACTATGTCCTACATGTACGGAACCATTATTTCGGACACATAATTCGCCTTTGACTGGTAGTACTGAAATAGCAGGTAAATCTGGAGTGGAATCAGACTGAACATTCAGGACCATGAAATTCGAAGAATAATTACCTAAATTGTACACTTCATTTTCTAGATCTAACCCGGTTCTGTGGGGGAGACCTTGCTTGTCTGGAAAACATGTACTGTTAAGAAAAGACATATCTGTTGAGGATGACGTTAACGTGGACCATGCTCCACACGAACCATTATGTGAAAAAGGATAAGGAAAGAGTGGCAGAACTCCCTTCGGTGTCTGAAAAGGGGGGAGTCGACCACACACCCAACAATTAGTGGCATTGCTGGTCTGGTGTGAATAATGTAACATGCGGATGAAAGAATTATTTCGCATAGCGAGGCGGTAAGAGAGTTCATGAGGAGGCAGATCACTAAACGTGTGTTCTACCGTAACATTAGAAGACGTATTTACATGAGAAACTGGAAAATACAGGTAAAACGCATAACTGGTGCAGGAAATCATAATACTGAGAAATAATATGAAACATAGAAAAACGATACATCGGATTGAGTTTTGACTAACTCTCTCACTATGGGGGTCTATTTTATACATGTCAGAAACAGTCTAACCGTTTCACCTAGGGGAGGACTTAGACAATCAAACTGGCTGACTTATTTTACTAGACCGGAGTTTCAACTTATACTCCTGCTGCGGAGTTTTCTCTAACTGGGAAGGGTTCGTAGCAATGTCTTTTGCGGGACAGTCCTTAAAAATAATACTTTGGCAGTCCTTTGAATCCTGGAAAATGTTCTTTGAGACTGGTTTCAGTCCATAAAACTTCTTTATGTGCGAAAGGTGCACCCAGCCTTTGCGACCCTCCAACTTCACGGCTGTACGGGTGGCGAGGAGGACCTGTCGGGGCTCCTTCCAGCGAGGCTCCAGCGGACTTGAGCGGTCAAAATTCCGGACAAGGACCATGGATCCTGGAACGATTTCATGTGGTGCCACCTCGGTGTTGTCTGGAAATGCGGCGGCAACCTGTGAACGACAAGAGTTGAGGGCAGACATCAAGGAAGCTAGGTAATCTGTCAGCATATTACTTGAAACATCGGTAATACTTCGGGGTCTAGGAGTACCCCACATGTTAGGGGGGCGGCCGAAAACGACCTCATACGGGGACAGACCTGATCTGGAATGTGCGACCATGCGCATATAGAACAAGGCAACTGGCAGAGCTACTAGCCAGTCCACACCTTTCTCTTTACATACTTTGGCGATGCGAATTTTCAGGGTCTGGTTATGTCTCTCTACGAGACCTGCTGCTTCAGGATGGCGTACACAATGGAACTTCCACTTGTACCCTAACAAAAGGGAAACATGCTTCATGAGTTCAGATGAGAATGGCTGGCCGTTGTCAGAATATACGACTCTAGGGAGTCCATAACGGGGGAAGAACTCACGAACCAACTGCTTGGCAGTGGTCGCGGCGGTGTAATCTGGGACTGGATATGCTTCTGTCCACCTGGACAAAGCGCATACAACTACAAGGACATACTTGAAACCTCGACATCGCTCCATCTGAATATAATCCATCTGGAGGACTTCAAAAGGGTGGTCAGGGGGCTGGAATCCACCTTGTTCCACCGGGACACTTTTACCTGGATTAAACTGACAACATATCATACAGGTACGGACTTTCTGCTTGGCGGCAGCTCGTAAATGCTTGTTGAACCAAAGGTTCTGGATACTGTCTAACATAGCTTTTTCTCCTAAATGTGCTGGACTATGTGCGGTATTGATAATGACTTGAACCATAGAGTCGGGGAGAAACCAAGTGGCTTTTCCTTTCGTTAACCATCCCTGATCTGTCTGGACCCCTCCTTGTTCGGACCATTTCTTGATTTCTTCGGGAGTAGCATGTAACTGGATATCTATGACATCTTGAGTAGGGTCCTTAACTGTCATACATGTAGTCGGATCTGGAGTGTGTGTCATGTTAACTGGGATGTCTGGAGTCTGTGCTGTAAGCTTGGCTGTGCGATCTGCTAGATCGTTTCCCTGGGAAATAATGTCAGTAACTTTCGTGTGTGCTTTGCATTTCATGATAGCAATGGATGTCGGTAAATGTATTGCATCTAACAGAGCTTGAATAAGGAGACCATGCTGAATCTTGGTTCCATGAGAAGTCATGAAACCTCTCTCCTGCCATAGCACTCCAAAGTCGTGTACGACTCCAAATGCGTAGCGCGAATCTGTGTAAACATTAACTTTCAGGTTCTTGGCGTGTATGCAGGCTTGAGTCAGAGCAACTAGCTCTGCTGCTTGAGCGGACAGGGTGTCAATGCGGTGTGTTTCAATAACTTCGGTGTCGGTAGTCACTGCATATGCGGCGACTAGTTCTCCTGTACTTGTTCTCATACATGAACCATCCACATAAAGTGTCAGGTCGGGATCTGGTAATGGAATATCTGTCAGATCTTGTCTTGGTTTTGTCGTAATATTAACTACTTCCACACAGTCGTGTGTGTCCGGACTTAAAGTAACTGATGGTAACAGTGTAGCAGGGTTCAGGATGTTGCAGCGTCTGATTTCTATGTGTGGCTGAAACAGTGTCAATTCATAACCTGTTAAACGTGCAATTGTCAAGTGCTGAGTTTGTGTTCGGTTTAAAAGAACTTCCACAGAGTGTGGAACTTGTACTGTCAGGGAGTGTCCTAACACTATGGAATCACTTTGTCTGATAGCTAGTGCTGTGGCTGCAACTGACTTGAGGCACGCAGGCAGAGCCTGGGCTACAGGATCTAATGTGCTCGAAAAATAAGCACAAGGCTTGTATTGTCCTGCTTGATCTTGTGTGAGAACAGATAATGCTGTACCTTCACGTTCTGTGACGAAAAGTGTAAAAGGCTTACTGTAGTTCGGTGTAGCTAGAACTGGAGCTTGACATAGGGCTTTCTTTAACTCATTAAAACTAAGTGTATGTTCAGATGACCAAGGGAGGACAGTCGATACGGCGGCCTCCTGTGTCGTTAACTGTATCAGTGATTTGGCTAGAAATGCATACTGAGGAATCCATTGTCGGCAATAAGAAGTAAGGCCGATAAAAGCACGTACCTCCTTCTGGGTCTTGGGCTGAGGAAGACTCGCTATTAACTGGATACGGTCTGGTGTCAACTGCCTACCCCTCTTGGACAGTAAGTGTCCTAAGTAGACCACTTGCTGGACACAGAATTGAAGCTTCGAAGGGGACACCTTGTGCCCCATCTCGGCTAGGAAATACAATACTGTAAGTGATGCTCGCTCGCAAGCACGTTCAGAACGGGCTGTGATCAGGAGGTCATCGACACACTGGAGCAGGGCAGTGTCAATTGGCATGTGAATGTTGTCTAGTTGTCTCTTAAGTGCTTGACTATAAATACTAGGACTTTCTGTGAAACCTTGAGGAGCTCGTGTGAACATATAGCTCCTTCCATTTAAACAAAATCCGAAAAGGAACTGGCTGTCTGGATGAATGGGGACACTGAAAAATGCGTTCTTGAGGTCTATGACAGTGAAAAATGAAGCTTCGGAATCAATGGCTGTCAATAGGGAAGAGATATCTGGGACCACTGGATACTGGGGAATAATACATTTATTAAGCTCTCGGAGATCAATCACTAATCGATATACTGGGGGTGCATTTGGATCAGTACGTTTCATGACTGGAATGATCGGAGAATTGCATACATTGGAGTCAGTTTCTACAACTACTCCTTGAGCCATGAGCTCGTCAATAATTTTGGATAAGGCTGCTACAGCCTCAGGTGGCAATCTGTACTGTCTGATTCGTGGTAACACTACACCTGGCTTGAGAGTCACACGATGGGGTGTGATTTGCATATAACCAACATCAGTTGGACCTTGCGCCCATAAATGCTGCGGGACATTGGACAATCTTGGATCAAAATCTCGTAATACATAGTGACCCTTGAAGTCACGTAGGAACAATCGTATTCCCTCTGGGGAACAGCATATAACTGCACCCAACTCTTTCAGTGTTTTAATACCTAATAGATTTTCTGGACATGACTTAGTAAGTAACAGGTCAGTAGTACGGGACAATGGACCTACTTCTAGAGTAACTGGCTTTGATATTTCATTTACAATGGGTTTTCCTGAAAATCCAAGGGAAACATTTCTTGAGCCTGAGAGCGGAGCCCCTGGAACTTCGGCGTGACTTATAGTGGTCCTACTTGCCCCTGTATCAATCAGAAACTTTCTATCTTTCCCTAGTACTTGACTGTGAACATAGGGACCTTCTTGATCTACAGGTATCTCGATGAGAGGCAAGCCTACCTCCCTCTCTAGGCTGTTTCATGAATATGGCTGATACTCTGGATACTCAGACTGTGCATACTGGTACATCTGCTGTGTAACGTGCTGTGTTGCAGCGATGGGCTGCGGTGCTGTAACTGTCTGTGGTGTATTCTGTGGCTGAGGAATCTGTGAAACTTGTTCTTGTCTAGGCGGACGTGGTCTTTCTTTAGTCTTACCAGTAGCTATGTTGTGTTTCAGAACTGCACACTCGTTTATAAAATGACCTGGCTGTTTACAATAATTGCAGTTCCCTTTAACGGGAGCTGCGGGATGACTGGCTTGATTTGGACCCCTCTTCTGACTGTCTTGAGGAACAGATTGTGCAACTAGTACTTTCATTTTCGTGTCTTTCATACGTTTTCTCTCGTGTTCTTGCTCTTCTCTAATTCTATTCTGGTGGTATTGGAGCATCTGTAACATCTGGGACGGGGTATTAGCTTGCCAGGTACTTTCGACTTTCAAAACTCGATTTTTAATTTGTTGACTTGAATTCTCGACTAATTTAGTAACAAAAAGATGAGGGAATGACTCACTACTTGTCTTGAGGCCACTATTGATGCTAAAACATTTCTCAAATCTAGAATAAAAATCACTAATGTCTTCGTCTTGTTTCTGTTTACAGGCTGAGATTGCATCCCAGTCTTCTTTTCTAGTTGTCAATAACCTAGGCAAAACTTGTATTAATAATTCAGGTAATTCTTTACATTTCGCTCCAAGGCCGGTACCTGGTACTCGTGCCTTGTCTTCAGCTTCTAGAACTGCCCAATCGATCTTTTTCTCTCCCACCTCCCATTCTTTTTCCTTGAGCTTTTCATACACCCCTGCGGGCAACAGGACCTTTAACATTTTAATTATATCTGGGTACGTGTATTCTCCCATACGGAGCATGTCTTTTAATTCTCGATGGAACCCTGCTGGATCTTTATCGTGACAGGGAATTAATTTTTTCATCTCTAAGAGTTCCATCTTTGTGATCGGGGTGTAAACAAACACTCGTTCTAGTTCGCCACCCGTTCCTCTAACTGGGTGGACTTCTCGTAACGGATTCTGTCTCTCCATGTAAAATGGTTTACTTTCTGGGGGTGAGACATGAACAAAATGCGGGTTTAAAAACGTTCTATATTTATGACGCTGTTCTAGAATGACACTAATTAAATTGGTACCTAAACCTTTCCATCTATACTGGAGTAACTCGTTCAGGATATCATGTAACGGGCCTGGATCAGAGTGTTGACCCTCATACAATGTAATGAGGTGCTGAATCATATACATACCCGCCAGTCGTTGCTCGGCTGGGGGCATTTTCAGAAACATTTGTGCCACTATTTCGTCTGGAAAAGTGGTAGAATCAGTAATCCATCGGACTGCTGATCGGGCTAGTTCTTGTTCATGCATAGTACTTAACTCGCTATAACCGATTCGTGATTTCAGAATGTGATCGGTAGCTTGAAACACTTGTTCTAGAGAACCTTGTTCTGGTGCTGGATGATGGAAAGTTGACTTGTGTTCTAGGCGTAAATGGCGATCTGGAAATCTAGATTTTCCTACATACGCTATTCTGTCGGGATTCTCGTCATCTACCTCTTCAGTATCAGAGTTACTTTCTTTCTCGCTTACTTGTGCTGCTTTACGTTGATCGTGTAACCTTATTATTTCTTTACGGATTTTCTTGTACATACTTTCCATAGCACTGATGGTCCTGTGCTTACCCTCGGCTATATTATCACTCCACTTTGTCAGGGTTCTCATTTCGGCTTGATCTTTGGACGGGTAATCTTGTTCTCTTATTAAACAATTAATCATAAACTTTAGTATCATGAGCTGGATCTCGGCTTTTCTTTGAGACATGACTTCGCCAATGCTTTCTGGATCATCCCCTGTACGGATGAACCGATATATTCTGTCTAGATCTTCTTTCATATTTGGTAGGGTGACTAGATACTCGGTCACCTTTCTTACACGTAATGAATATAAAACCATATTATCCTCGCCTGGGACTGGATCATAGCCGCATTCATTAAGGGCTTTTCTTATTTCTGCTACAGACTGATGTCTGGGCGTACGCTGTGACGCTTGTGCATGTAATTCGGCTGTCGTTAAACGCTTATGTGGCGGCGGGGTCTGAGGAGGACCTCCTCCTGCGGCCCCTAAACTAGAATCATCGACTGATGCTCTTCGTCCTGGCAGAGTGGGAAATGGAAATGCAGGCTGGACTTGTATGGCGGGCTGGACCGGGGGTATCGTAACAGGTACTCCGGTGTCTGGAGGAGCGGGAAGTGCCTGATTTACAGGGACTGGCGGAGCGCGAACAGGATTTGCATATTCTGGGACTGTGTCGTCCAAATAGGACGAAATGAAAATATCAGCTGCGGTCTGTTTGTGACGTAGCTTGGTCGGAACTAATGGTGGCGGAAAGTTACTGGATGCCTCTGGGGTCGCTTTTGGCAAGCCCTCGGCAAGAAGAGGATACATACCCTTAATAAGAGCATGCCTCTGTCTGTCTGACTGTTCGGTATTAACTCGTTCACCAATCTCGATTAATTCCCTTTCTTGGGCTCGTTCCAAGGATTCTCTACTTAATTCTGACTTTCTGATTTCTTTTTCGGTTCTTTTATGAGATTCTTTGCGCCATAACTCGATGGCATCTTTCTGTGACTGTCTGGCTTTCTTTTTCCATAATGCTTCTTCTACTCCCATGATGCACTCGGCATCCCATGTGCCTGATACAGGCCATCTATACTTTTCCTCTAACTGTTTGGTATACTCTACCCATAAATCTAGATACAATATGGCGCTTATGCCATGCTTCTGATACATAAAATGACCTGGACTGTCCCTAGGCGGGACAGGAACTGCTGCTTCCAGCAGACCCTTTCTAGTTTTTAACTGACGCAGTTTTGAAAAGAGCGGCATGACTGAACTATGATCTGGACACAATACGATACACAATAAACACGATAACTACTTCACACTCATTCCACGACATCAAGATACATGAATAACATTCAGAATAACAGTTCGAACAGAATACTACCTGGAATACGGAAAACAGAATACATGAATTTTCTCGAGAACAGAACTGACTAGAACAGGAACTAGATGCACTGCTGAAACAGTACGAAACTTACCGGTCTCATACAGAGACACGTCAGGACCCGCATCCACCGAAGTGGACACTTCGTTTGTGGGACTGTGTACCACCAACCCACGGACCAGAGTCAATTAGATTGACCCTGTCTAGATACTACCCCAGCAACGGTACTCACCGGGCAGCAAGAACGGAAGGCCTCAGACTGGACTGGACTGCTTCGACGCCGGACGGACGAACTTCGGACTTCTGTTACGGGTGGACCTCCGGATACCTCGGACCTTGGACTCTCGGCTTGGGCTCTGGTCGGGACTCGCCGCGTTCCTCCACCGCCTCGTCTGGATGCTGGACCGCCTCCTCCGTCTCCTCCGTGGGCCTGAGGGATACTTGAAGCAGAAATATCTGCACGTGCACGGTATGGTTCCGTCACGGCTGCAGAGGGTCAGGGGGCCGGCGTGGCTTCACCGACGCGTGGGGAAAGGGCAAGTCCCTGTTCGGGCGCCATTATGTGGTATATAAATAAATAATACCGGATCTATTTTTGAATGAATAAATGAATAACAGATAGCTCAATAAATAAGAGTCAAGATTCGAGGTAGTAGGAGTTTTGCAGGTTTATTACAGCATAAAGGACAGGAACAGGACAACCTGCATAGGAATAGGATGGCAGGGCCCAGCAGCTGCTGGGGCTGGATCTGGAATGAGCGCGATAGGAAGGAAGGATAACTTTTTAATAACAGTACATGAGCATATATACATAACGCAAACACATAGCATTACATCGCAATAGGCGTAGCAGTGGGAGGAGCAATAGGTGTGACGCGTAGCAGTCGCGAAAGATAAGGGTGAAAAGAGGTGTAACAGAGGCGTATACATAGACATGTGATGCAGACGTAACAGAATATGTCATGAATGGGGCGGAAACATGGAGGGGGCTACCTAAGGAGCCGGGACCTCTAACCTAATGGTGCGCGCAAACTGGCAATGACGTGTTACTAGGAGAAACTGGGGGCTTCGAACTCTGTGCTAGGAGCAGAGACTGAAGTCTGGAGAGTCAGGGCGACATGTACCTAAGCAGTATCTAGTATCTGATGTTTAGAGAACATGTTGATATAAACTAGAAGTCAGGAGGGGAAAGGCTAACTTGATTCTAAGACTGGAGCATGCAGTTTTCTACATGTAGTGCGTGATGAAGAATATTAAATGATCATTAATACAGTATTTCTCTAACGTGGAGACGTGAAGGCTAGACAATGACGGAAACTATTGATGCGATTCAGTAGCTTTAGGAATGCAGAGAAGGAGGGCTGTACTGATATCTCGAATCATAACATACTCTTGGCAGACTCAGAGGCAGAGCCAAGCTGAGCCGGGCACTGCAAGGCAGGAAGTAAGTGAAGGGTCGAGGATACAGGTGGGGGCTGTATCGCTCCTCAGCGAGGGCTCAGGAGACAGGAGCTGAATCTGATGTCCAGGCCCTTTTGAGGCCTAGAAACGGGGACTTTACAATGGAATAACGTGCACACTGAGAAACATGGCAACGTAGCTTTACATAGGCCTGATATTCGTAGTATTCACGAGAACTGGGAACTGACATACTAAAGGTGGACACAACTATAATTGCGTCATTAATCGAACATGGGGAATAACATATGCATATTAATCATGCACAGATAACATATGATGGAGGACGCGTAGGGACACAGAACATGGCAAAATTTACTTTTCCACAGGGGGACCCAGGGCGAGGTCACTGACTCTTTCCCCGTAGAGCGTGGGGTGAGACAGGGATGTGTCCTGGCTCCCACCTTATTCTCCCTTTACATCAACAGCGTAGTGGACTATTTAAAGAAATCACCAACTGATGCCCCAATACTTAACGGGGTGTGGGTCCCAGTATTAATGTTTGCTGATGACACACTTCTGGTCTCGCAAACCCCTAGTGGCTTACAAAAGACAATTAATGCATTTGGGGATTTCTGTCGGATTAGGGGCTTGGAACTAAACACCACAAAGACCAAGTTTATGAACATGAATCCTGCAAAACAATTCAAGGGCACAATAAACTTTAATGGGGCAGCGTTAGAAGAGGTGGATGCCTTTACGTACCTTGGTATTTCCTTACAGGGCAATATGAATTGGAAATCTCACATTGACTCGGTGGTCTTAAAGTTCCACCAGCTTTCTGGGGCCATAGCACTGAAACACAAATCTTCATTAACAAAACCTATTCATCCTGTCCTGGAGATTTATAGTATGAAAGTGCTGGGTGCATGTCTTTATGGAGCAGAGCTGTGGGGTTTCGCCAATGTGAGTGTGCTGTCAACTGCAGAGAATAAATTCTTACGCCGATTGGATGGAGTCCCGCAGAGCACTCCATCGATCCCACTTTTATATGACTTAGGGAGGAAAAAGATTGAGGATTTGGCTCGGTTGCGCCCACTGTTATTTTGGAGGCGCATAAAGACAACACCTGAACTGGGCCACTATGCATCCGCACTCATGGACATTATCAGTTCAGACCGATTCCACAAAATAACTTGGCTCAATGAAATCAGGAACTTATTACAAAAACTGCATTTTAGACCACTTATGGTCTATCACTGACCCTACAGCCTTTCCATCTAAGGTGTTGTTGAAGAAAATGTACTGGGACATGATACACCAATCTGTTTTGTCTTCCAACCAGCCGTCTATGTTGACAGTTCAGTATCTGGAGTCCAAAATAGCCCCAACTTGCGAACAATACTGGGATTTGATCACAAAACCCTTGGACAGAAAGCTGTATTTTCAGTTCAGAGTTGGTTGCCTACCTCTAAATGCTTTCACTTTAAATTGGTCACCCAGTAATGTTAATACGTGTTGCCATTGCAAGGTCTATTCTGAGGACATTCCACATTTTTTGTTTGTATGCCCCCTTTATGCCGTACCAAGAAGTAGATGGTTAAAACCAGTGTGCAAGAATCTGGGGATAAGAAGATGCCAAGAAGCACTTAGAATCTTAAGATCAAATTGCTCCCCTTGTCTTGCAATTGCTCTAGCTAAATACTTGGGCTGGGCATGGATTATTCGCACCCGCACTTTAACTTCAATGAAATGTGATTGATGAACAGTATTATGTTTTTAGCTGGTTTTATTATCATGTGTACTAGATATAGTGACTCTGTATTTTTAGCTGTAAAATCTTCTTTTTAAAGCATGAATTCGCCAGCATTCTGTATTTAATGTGTATTTTAAACTGATTGTAACTTAGTATAGTATTTATTCATGTTTAGATTAGGGTGAAAATGCTTTTATGACAATGCTGTCGAATAAAGCTTTGAAACTTGAAACTTGAAAGACCCGATCACCTCCACCTGTGGCACTTGTTTCGGCATATTGCGCCTTATTAGGGGAATCTTTGGTGACTTCCTTTGAGTTTCCGAATGACCCTCACCCAGGCATTAATCATTAGTTGCCCGGATTATGGCAATGCCCTAATTCTTGCATCAAAGGAATCCCTTTTATGCCTGTTCACCTATCTGCCGGTCACAGAGTCGAGATGTCCATTCGGGGCTGAGTCATTACGCTATACCAAGAACCATATAACATAACATAACATAACATAACGTGGCAGACTCTCATAAGTGCCGGTGTTGAGGATTAAGTGCCGGTGCCGGGTACCCCAAACCACCGGCTCAAATTAAGCACTGCACTGAAGTGAACAGCAACACAGTTGTAACTTTGCATAGTTTTGTAACATTTTTATGGCACCTTATATTATTGAGGTCCAGAAGCTCTTTCGTAGGGGGTTGGTAGGGGTTGATTTAGATGCTACTCTGGCGTGAGTGATAAATGAGTCCTGTTGATATAATCACCTGGGATTTTTCGCTTTTTGAACTACCTAGTTCATGGACTTCAACTGTGGGTGAATGTCTCTACCTGAGTATCACACCTTATTAGGTCTGTTATAATGGATTAGGAGTGCTGGGTGCCAGCTTTTACAACACAGGGCCTCATTTACAAGACCAAGCTTATAAATCAATTATTCTGCTTTTTTTGTTACAGCCCACACATTAATCAGACACTGGCTCGGGTAAAGGGTGAGATGCTTCACAGGTCACCTACATCAGGCATTATAATACATCTTTCCAGAATTGAGCTATTATCTGGCAGTGCCATACCATGTGGTAGACACCTGTTACAGCTTCTGTGTGCTATGGCAGCCAGGTGAAGATCCTAGGTAAATTTGTATGATTCTCTTCTGGTATGATCCTCTTTAGAGTGAAATACATGTGGTGCACACTGTGTAAACTGCAAGGTAGCATTTTTTTAGACCTGCTTTAACGAGCTCAGGCACCTACTCCATATGTTGCTTGGAAGAGCCCCCTCCAGCTTCCCTTCCCACATTCTTTTTGCGCCCCCCTTTGATCAGGTGGCTGCTGCATCAATGCTCTATATAGATATGTAATCACCTTTCTGTTTCAGCCTTGCGTCAGCATCACAGACATTTCCCATGTTGGGTCCGGCATGTCTTGAGTCATTCTCCACATCTGGCTGATGACCGCCTATGCCTCCGTCCAGGTGGTAACCTGGTAAGATGCTGTCATCGGCCACAACGAGAGATCCCAAATCAGCAATTTGTCGGGTGTATAGAGCGTTTATGGGGTTTCCATGCACATATGTTCTCTAAACCCACCTGACCGTGGCCATGAGCACACGGTCTGTTCTCTGGACTGAGTGAGGTGACAGGAGCCTTTAGAACACATAGGGGCATATTATCAAGCAGGGCGTTAAAATTATCGCAGTTTTAGCGGCAGAAAACTGCCGCTAAAGCAGCGATTATGGGCTTGATAATATGCCCTGGAGAATTCCAATAGAAGCCCATGTTCACACCAGAACATGGGTTTCTTTTGGAATTCACAAGGCCATATTATCAAGCCCATTATCGCCGCTTTAGCGGCAGTTTTCTGCCTCTAAAACTACGATAATTTTAACGTCCTCCTTGATAATATGCCCCATAATTGCCTCCTAACTCTTTGAGCACATCGTCACATTCCGGGTAGCCCCTTCACTCAACCACCACAAGGGCCATTGTAACAGCGCTGCAGCATAATATAATGTGTAATGTCGTGCCACCAGGCCTCCCCAATCAAGGGTGCATACATTTTCGATAACACAACTCTACACCTACCATTGCCTATATCAGTGATGTGAAAAGTTTTTGTTACTCTCTGAAGAACGATTTCTTTTAAATTACTGGAATGGCAGCAAACAAATAAAGAAATCTAGGTAGGATCACGGTCTTTGAAATTGCCACTTTGCCCATCGGTGTCAGCTGCAGCTGGCACCAAAATGGGAGATACGGATGCATCAAAGCAATTGCATTTCCATTGTTTCTGTCAATCAAGCCTTTTTCCGAAATGTATATATATACACCCAATTATTTTACAGTATCCAGCTTCCACTGCAGTTGCATAACAAGAAGCACACTCTGCTGTGTATCTGACAGTTTGAGTAATTGGTACAGGCAAGATGTGTCCCAGTTAATTTTTAGGCCAGAGACTCAACCAAAATCGTTCACTTGTCAATCAGTGCAGACACCACATTGGCGTCCCCACAGAGATGTAGGAAGACATTGTCCTCGTATAGTGACACAACATGCATCTGTGAGCCTTTCTATTTTTCCCAGTTTGGGCTCCTTGATTGTAGTAAGCAAGTCAGGGGCTCCATGGCTAATGCAAAACGTACAGGTATGAGAGGAATACCTTATCTAGTGCCACGTTCAAGGCATACCTTGTCAGAAATCACCCCACCCGTGAAAACTTGTGCCACAGGTTCCGTGTCAAGTAGTGACACCCACTTGAAAAAATCCAGGCTCATTCTCAATTTGAAAAGCACCGCCATATGGTAAGGGCAGCCCAGTGTATCAAAGGCCTCCTCAATGTCTAGGGAGGCAACCCATTGATTAGCTTTTGTCTGTCTGGCCCAATCCATGAACCTGAACAGCCCACCATATGTTGAGAAACATATTTCTACCTGGTATACACCCATTTTGCTCCGGGTTGACTATGCCTTGATTTATTGAAATAAACCGATTTGCAAGTCTCTTACCAAGCACCTTGTAGTCAAGGTCCAGAAGTGATAATGGGTGATCTGAACTAACAGTAAGCGAATTCCGATCAGAGTTTGGAATAACCACTGTCAGAGCTTCTTTCATGGTGTCCGCCTTTGGCCGCAATATATCTTTCCAACAATGGCAGTGCCAGGATTGTTTAAACTACTGAGCTCTATTTACCAATCATTATATCTCTGGTGCCAATGCAAATATGTCATTGGTCCCACGAAAGATTAATTTCTCAAGCCTTTTTATTTTCAATCTTTAGTCTTATTTTTCAATAAATACATACAAATACAAATGAATAAGCGATGAACATAATACAAATAATACAACACACCATTCTTTCCCAATTCGACTATTTAACAATAGACACCACAATCACTCAATACTCTCTAACAACCATTCCACAATCACTCCTGACACATTACCCACTTCACACAATCAACAAGTTCACCTACGGGTAAAGCCCACAGAGATTCACAATTATTTGAAAAGGCTAAACCCAAAAGGGGACTAGCTTAAGTTGACCAAAGTGTTGCAGTACTCTAATTAGTTCTGTCACGGGCACCTTGTTGGTGTATTCATGAAGCCCTCACCCACCAACCTAGTTGGTGGCATGCTTCATCATCGGGCCCACCCAGTGACACCTAGTATGTCCCGGGTGTGCTACGACGCCTGATTACAGCGGAGCTGGTATATTGCTGAGAGTGCAGTGAGTGAGGTTGAGTGAGTTGTGATTTAAAACGGCTTGGTGGTGGTCCCAGTACCCGAGGGTAAATTAAATTTTAATAACTTGGCCGTCACCAGCGGTTAAAAGTAAGGCTACAGGACGCGTAAGGGTGGCGAGTTACTGCCCCCTGCGTCCTTCAGATGGTCGACATGTTTCAGCCAGTGCCTTAGAGTATTCTGGCTTTCCTCAGGACCGTTTTATAAAAGGTGTGGTGAAATAAAACAGACTTAGTGTTGTGGTACAGACTATGTGATACACTCACTAAGGCGTTTTTTGTATATGTGAGAGGGGGATTCCCTTCTCATGCATACCTGTACAAACAAACATTAAGGACAAGGACAAAACATTTATAGAGAGAGTCAGTAGTCAATTTAGACATATGGTCAACAATGCTTTGGTGGCCGGATCTATAGTGCAAGGTGAGAGGACTATAGTCGGCTAGGTGTGATGGTACTGGTGGTGCCATCAGAGTGAAAATACGCGACTAATTAGGAGCGTGGTGTGGCTAAAGCACGAAAATCACACTGTAAGGAGTTGACTTAGTGTGGCAGGGCGCAAGAAAATTGTTCTTATGCTTTGGGTTATTAGCCAAGGCTTCCTGGAGGGAAGCGGTAAGGGGATGATCCTATGGGAGAAAAAGAGATAGGCTGCAGGGGTTAGGGACCTGTAAGGAAAGAAGCCCTTACCCAGTTTGTTGTTTGGAGGCTTGTCAGGTTTGTCATACTCACAGTCTTTCTGGTCAGTGCCTGCCTTGTACCTGTTGTCCCGCCGTCGTCCTCTGGTAGAATGAGCCTGTCGACGTGTGGGCTTTTTATGCTATAGTTAACAAGGTAATGATGAGCACCTGTGGGAATAGTCAGGGTGGAAAGACTACCCCTTTGTGTTGTTGCTGCTCATGTTCGTGGTTTGCACACTAGTCTCTCGTGCATGCTCAGTATGATAGCGCGATTGTTATGTTACTGCTCATGCTCATGATTTGCACACTAGTCTCTCGCACATGCTCAGTATGATAGCGTGATTATAATGTTACTGCTCATGATTTGCACACTAGTCTTTTGCGCATGCTCAGTATGATAGCGCGATAAAGTAATTAAGGTACATGTAGCAACTATTTAGCAGGTAATATATGCCGCCGTTGGTACGGGGAAAGTGGCAACACCCGTGTTAGGTGTGGCGTGGTCTATCTGCGCAGGCGCGAAGGGATCAGTGTTGGCCACGTATGCGCTAATGTTGGGGAAACATGCCTGTGAGACGCGCCGCGTCCCAGAGTGGTTCGGCCAGTTAATCACTGCGTAATGCACATGCGCTGCTGGGCGCTGCGCGCTAAAGTTGACATGACAATATTAAGGGGGTTTAAGCATGTGCCCATGATTATGGCAGCCTAGTGGTGCACATAAAGGGGGAGCATGATCTATGTCTATGTACAGAGGGACTATGGCACGGGGGACTCACCACTGTACAAAGGCGAGGTAACTGTGATTAGTGTAGGTCTAGGGTGTGACTGAGTTCCACGGTATGGAGTCGTTGAGGCCATTGGTTTGGGTGGATAGTCGATATATCCAGCGTTGTTCCTTACTGAGTAATTTCTTCTCATTATCCACTGCCAGTTCCGGTAGTTGTTCGATGATGGTCCAGGTCAGGTCATTGGGGGTGTGTCCCTGGGTGATGAAATGACTGGTCAATTTGCTAATGTTCTTCTTGCACCTGATTGTGCTCCTGTGTTCTGTGACTCTAGTCCTTATTTTGCGGGCGGTCATACCGATGTATCGGAGGCCGCATCTGCAGGTAAGTAGGTAGATCACGTTACGTGAATTACAGTTTGTGTGGCTGCGTTGAGTCCACACTTTGTCTGGTTCTAGTATCAATGTTTTCGTATGGCTGGTAAGATGGCACACGCTACAGTCATTGCATGGATAATGTCCAGAAATTTTAGGTAGGCCCCACGCATTCAGGATAGTGTTGGGTTCTCTATTGGTCAGGGGTCTGGGGCGGGTGCTCACGAGTTGGTCTTTCAGGTTGTTGCACCTTTTGTAGGCAAACCTAGGGGTTTCCCATTGTCGTTGTCCAGAGTTTAGGATCTTCCAGTTTCTGCGTATGAGCTTCGCCACCTCATTGGAGGCTGTGTTGAATGTGGTGACACACGTGATGGGTTGGTCACTCTTGTCCTTGGGTACAGTTTCCAGAAGGGCCTCCCTATTTTGGTACCTAGCTCTTTTCTTGGTTTTGTTAATAATGGCCCGGGGGTAGCCTCGTTCCTCCAGTTTCTTAGACAGGTCTGCCGATTGATTTTTGTAGTCGGTTGCTTGAGTGCAGTTTCTGCGTATACGCAGAAACTGCCCAAATGGTAAGTTTTCCCTTAAAGGGCGGGGATGGAAACGTGTGTAGTGGAGGAGTGAGTTCCTTGAGGTAGGCTGATAATAGGTGGTAGTGATCAATTGGCCATCTTTGGCCCATATGTTCAGATCAAGGAACGCCAAATGGCTTGCACTTGAGGTGCTTGTGAATTTCAGGTATGGGTCTCTTTCATTGAGCCAAGTGAGGAAGAGTTGTAGAGTTATTTCTGATCCCTGCCAGATCATAAGGATGTCGTCAATATATCGAGGATATTCCCGGTATAGGGATTGGTGTTGTGGGTGATGTGGCTCTTCTCAAAGAGGTGGACATAGAGTCCTGCCACGCTGGGGGCGAAGACGCTGCCCATTGTAATTCCGTTGGTTTGGAGGTACAGGCTTCCCTCATACTCGAAATAGTTTTCCTTTAGTGCTATTGTGGCACATTGGAGGATGAAGTTGGGGTCATCTATGAGCATGAGCAGTAACATAACAATCGCGCTATCATACTGAGCATGCACGAGAGACTAGTGTGCAAACCACGAACATGAGCAGCAACAACACAAAGGGGTAGTCTTTCCACCCTGACGATTCCCACAGTTGCTCATCATTACCTTGTTAACCATAGTATAAAAAGCCCACACGTCGACAGGCTCATTCTACCGGAGGACGACGGCGGGACAACAGGTACAAGGCAGGCACTGACCAGAAGGACTGTGAGTATGACAAACCTGACAAGCCTCCAAACAACAAACTGGGTAAGCGCTTCTTTCCTTACAGGTCCCTAACCCCTGCAGCCTTTCTCTTTTTCTCCCATAGGGTCATCCCCTTACCTCTTCCCTCCAGGAAGCCTTGGCTAATAACCCAAAGCGTAAGAACAATTTTCTTGCACCCTGCCACACTAAGTCAACTCCTTACAGTGTGATTTTCGTGTTTTAGCCACACCACGCTCCTAATTAGTCGTGTATTTTCACTCTGATGGCACCACCAGTACCAACACACCTAGCCGACTATAGTCCTCTGACCTTGCACTATAGATCCGGCCACCAAAGCATTGTTGACCATATGTCTAAATTGACTACTGACTCTCTCTATAAATGTTTTGTCCTTGTCCTTAATGTTTGTTTGTACAGGTATGCATGAGAAGGGAATCCCTCTCTCACATATACAAAAACGCCTTAGTGAGTGTATCACATAGTCTGTACCACAACACTAAGTCTGTTTTATTTCACCACACCTTTTAAAAAACGGTCCTGAGGAAAGCCAGAATACTCTAAGGCACTGGCTGAAACATGTCGACCATCTGAAGGACGCAGGGGGCAGTAACTCGCCACCCTTACGCGTCCTGTAGCCTTACTTTTAACCGCTGGTGACGGCCCAGTTATTAAAATTTAATTTACCCTCGGGTACTGGGACCACCACCAATCCGTTTTAAATCACACTCACTCCACCTCACTCACTGCACTCTCAGCAATATACCAGCTCCGCTGTAATCAGGCGTCGTAGCACACCCGGGACATACTAGGTGTCACTGGGTGGGCCCGATGATGAAGCATGCCACCAACTAGGTTGGTGGGTGAGGGCTTCATGAATACACCAACAAGGTGCCCGTGACAGAACTAATTAGAGTACTGCAACACTTTGGTCAACTCAAGCTAGTCCTCTTTGATTAATCACATATAAACCCTCGGGGACTCGGACTAGCTATCTAGTTCTCTCTCTCCCTCTTGTTACACGCATAAACCCAAAAGGGAACACAGATCTGGGTTTAATCCATCACCGTTCTTTAGCCCACTCTGCCACCCCAGTTCAGACATGGCCATATACAAATCAGTCTGACCATGTGCCTCATGGGAACAGTCCAGCCCGAACTGCCAAGCCATGCCGTCCCTGGACCGGAAACAAGCTTCCGAGGACCGGTTTCTGGCATTTCAGCCGTCTTCAGCCCGGCTTGCTTGAATCCAGTGGCAAAGTGAGCAAGGGACTCACGTCTGAGCATACCCTGCCAACTTATGGCAAACAAAGTGGTACAAAAGGGGGTGGTGATGGACGGAGCATCTGAACCAATCAAACACTCACACCCAGTCAACAGATTTGGGTTTAATCCATCACCATTCTTTAGCCCACTCTGCCACCCCAATATGCACGGTCCTAGAATGCTTGATTCCGGTCCAGTAAAGACATGGCTTGGCAGTTCGGGCTGGACTGTTCCCATGAGGCACAGGGTCAAGGCTGATTTGCATATGGCCATGTCGGAACTGGGGTGGTGTGGAGTGCAAAAAAACGATGAATTTAGGCCCAGATCTCTGTACTGGGGTGAATGTATAACATTGTTCTGCATTCTGTCCATCAACTGTTGTTTTAGCATTTGTCACCCCTGGCTGGCCATCCAAATTGACACAACTGGCTGATCACTCTGCTGGGGCAAGGCTGTGTAATCACCCCTTGCCTAGGTACAGTATTCCTATACCTACCATTATATATAGACACATATATACCTATAAGTGACTCCTATGGCAGGCCTTAACATTCCTGGAGGCAGAGTGCTTGGTTTTATTTGAGATGGTGCTCTAGCATGAGCTGAGCCTATCTGCAGCTTTTGGAACCATGTCCTTATAGCTGTTCTATGATATAGCCATACCACATACTCTTAAGTGCATTAGAATTAGGGCTCCCGGTTTTATGGTATTTATTTATTTACAATTTCCGTCTGTATTTATCCATATTTATTTTTTGGCAATCCTATCAGCTCCCTATATGTTTCAAAGACCCTAATGAACTCCAAATAGGAGTTAACCAATAGGACCTTCTCACATGTGAACAGCTGATATTGGGGTTATGGGGTGTCTGACTTCAACAGCTGTGCCAAGAGAGAACCAGCTTCATTGCCAGCCGCATGCTGGCATGTTAGATGGTCCCTATAGTCCGGGATGCACAGCCTATTTCGCACCTTTTTTATGATCCAGTTTGAGGCCAAAACAACAAGTGAAATAGCACCGGATGCATAACTCTAGCATTTTCCAGCTCTCATAATTCACCCTTTTTTTTCTTTAAGTCATCCCTCAGTGCCTTTTTTCTGCCATAATCACTGTCATGCTGTTTTAAATGTGTCCCATTCTACTGCCGTGTTAGTGGCAGTACCTGCATTGTCTGTAAAGTAATGGTCGATGGACTAATGTATTTGTGCCCGAAAAGCCATGTCTTTTAATGCCTGTGTAGGCAGTGCTTTAAATGGAAAAAAATAAGTGCAGGTACTCACCAAAAGGAGCAGTGGCCTGGTGTGTGGAATGTGGGGAGGGACTAGGGGTGGAGCTAAGGGCGGAGCTAGGGACGGGGCTAGGTTTTCAACCTTTCCAAACTTTCTATGGAAGAAATCCAAGTGCAAAGTCAAAAAATCGGAAGTATCTATCCTATTGTTATGGCCCTAATATTCATTTATAATGCATTTACTAATAAGCGTATGTTTAAAACCGTCTCAAAATTTTGCCTCAAAGCTTTGCATGCTCAAATTTTTAGAAACACTTACTTATAATGAGAAAGGAGAACTACGAGTCACAGCATGCAAAAGCATTACCAGCTAAAATCTAGAACTGCCTAAAAGTCTAAAGCATTCCATGGAGCTGCCTGGTGCATTTGGGTTAAACGTGGTTTCCCTTATGAAACAAGCGTTTTAAATGCACCAAACCAAAATAAATTGTGTTGCCTTTAAAGTGTTTTTTTCGTTTGAAGGTAATCATAAAATTGGCAGCAAGGGCAGGGATTTACATTCAAGTAAAATGCCTAATTTAAATTGCTGATGAACACTTATTTACAGTAATTTAAAACAAGGGCATGCTAAAAAGTTGTACTGCCCTGAAGAATGCACCCCACGCCCTCGTCCATTCCTTTTATGGTGGACTCTCAACTCCTACTGTGCAGGATCAAAGGGTAAACAAAACCCCCTGCTGCCTCACCCCTGCTGGAAGAGTTGCAGAGAAGCACGCTAAGATTGCTGTATCCCGGTAACAAGAGCTGCTGTCCTGCCGCTCCTGTGCGATCTCAGGTCAGGATTGAAGAATAAAAGCGGCTCCTGTGAAAAGTGCTGCGGAGTCTCGAGAAAATGAGGAGCATCACGTGTGTCTAGGCACGGCCCCCATGAGTACCAGTACTCTCCTTGACCTAGGAGAAGTTCCGGTACTCAAGGGGCAAAAATAAAAAAGTGCCGGTACTCAGTCCCAGAGTGCCGGGCCATTTAAAGCACTGTGTGTAGATAGGCACCATTCGCGCAATAATCAGGCCACACTGTTGTTAAGCGTAAAAGGCCATTTATTAGGACCAGGCTGCACAAACATAAACACCAAAATACAACAATCAACAACAACTAAATCTCCCCCCAACAACAAATCCATCTTCATACACTCCAGTCTCTCTTTTCATTCCACTCCATGCCACATTCCGTTCTTCAACCTTTCTTCCACTCTTTCTTCGCATCCTGGCACTACTCTCATGCCACCAGTCGCCCCCCCATCATTTACTCCTCCCCCCCACGAGAGGAGGGTGCGCCCGCTAGTGACTCCCCCACCCCTCCCAAATACCGCCAACCCTGCAGCCCGTCCTAAATTGGCACACTCTGTCAACCCTACCCCCGATCCCTAATAACTGTAGGGTGGGGGGGTGGCCGCTGAAAAACTGTTCCCCCACCCAGCAATGCCAGAATGCAGGAAGAGGAAGTCGCCTTCCTCTCCTGCATTCTTATACCCACCCCCAAACCACACCCCTTCTAACCCAGCCCGGCCCTTCCCCGCGCGAACGACCCCAGGGGAAGACTAGACTGCATCTTCGTTGTCCCCTGGGGCCCTCCAGTGGGCATCTTTAACCGGGAGCTACCCCAACTGAATGCAAAGTTTAGAGGGTTGTGAACTGATTGTGTACTGCTCGGACACTCGTCAGTCACTTCTCTACCGCCAGCCATTGCTGTACAATGAGCAAGGCCAATTCTAATGTGTAGCACCTGTACTGGAGAATAATATAAACATTCTTTTGTTTCTGGATGCATTTATCTCCATCTGTCAGACACTTGTATGTTTTGTTGATAAATGTCGGCGATGGCGAGTAGTAAGGCAAACTTGTGCTCTCGAGCCCGGTGGGACAGACATATCTAAATCCAGATCCCGGATGCAGGTGAAATCTAGATGGTAGGGACCTGGGTGTTATACAGGAGAGAGGGTGTAGGAGACTAGGGTCTGCTTCCTATGTTCACCCCCACTTTTTGCTCTGATCCACTAGTTTTTCAACTCTAGTGTGGCTGTGGGACTGCTAATCAGACCCACAGCCCAGCTGTTCTCTCTCTAAATTCATACCATGTACTTTAGGTACATATCCAATTGGGTATTGGATCACCTTTGTGAGCCCCTGTATAGTGTACCATAGGTACCCAGGGCATAGGTGCATCCAAGGCCTACCAGGGGCTGCAGCATGAATTATGCCACAAAAGGGGGTGGTGATGGACAGAGCATCTGAACCAATCAAACACTCACACCCAGTCAACAGATCTGGGTTTAATCCATCACCGTTATTTAGCCCACTCTGCCACCCCAGTTCAGACATGGCCATAAGCAAACCAGTCTGACCCTGTGCCTCATGGGAACAGTCCAGCCCGAACTGCCAAGCCATGCCTTACCTGGACCGGAAACAAGCTTCCGAGGACCGGTTTCTGGCATTTCAGCCGTCTTCAGCCCGGCTTGCTTGAATCCAGTGGCAAAGTGAGCAAGGGACTCACGTCTGAGCATACCTTGCCAACTTATGGTGAACAAAGTGGTACAAAAGGGGGTGGTGATGGACGGAGCAGCTGAACCAATCAAACACTCACACCCAGTCAACAGATCTGGGTTTAATCCATCACCGTCCTTTAGCCCACTCTGCCACCGCAGTTCAGACATGGCCATATGCAAATCAGTCTGACCCTGTGCCTCATGGGAACAGTCCAGCCCGAACTGCCAAGCCATGCCTTACCTGGACCGGAACTAAGCTTCAGAGGACCGGTTTCTGGCATTTTATCCGTCTTCAGCCCGCTTGCTTGAATCCAGTGGCAAAGTGAGCAAGGGACTCAAGTCTGAGCATACCCTGCCAACTTATGGCGAACAAAGTGGTACAAAAGGGGGCTGGTGATGGACGGAGCATCTGAACCAATCAAACACTCACACCCAGTCAACAGATCTGAGTTTAATCCATCACCATTCTTTAGCCTACTCTGCCACCCGAGTTCAGACATGGCCATATGCAAATCAGTCTGACCCTGTGCCTCATGGTAACAGTCCAGTCCGAACTGCCAAGCCATGCCTTACCTGGACCGGAAACAAGCTTCCGAGGACCGGTTTCTGGCATTTCAGCCGTCTTCAGCCCGGCTTGCTTGAATCCAGGGGCAAAGTGAGCAAGGGACTCACGTCTGAGCATACCCTGCCAACTTATGGTGAACAAAGTGGTACAAAAGGGGGTGGTGACGGACGGAGCATCTGAACCAATCATACACTCACACCCAGTCAACAGATCTGGTTTTAATCCATCACCGTTCTTTAGCCCACTGTGCCACCCCAGTTCAGACATGGCCATATGCAAATCAGTCTGACCCTGTGCCTCATGGGAACAGTCCAGCCCGAACTGCCAAGCCATGCCTTCCCTGGACCGGAAACAAGCTTCCGAGGACCGGTTTCTGGCATTTCAGCCGTCTTCAGCCCGGCTTGCTTAAATCCAGTGGCAAAGTGAGCAAGGGACTCACGTCTGAGCATACCCTGCCAACTTATTGCGAACAAAGTGGTACAAAAGGGGGTGGTGTCGGACGGAGCATCTGAACCAATCAAACACTCACACCCAGTCAACAGATCTGGGTTTAATCCATCACCGTTCTTTAGCCCACTCTGCCACCCCAGTTCAGACATGGCCATATGCAAATCAGTCTGACCCTGTGTCTCATGGGAACAGTCCAGCCTGAACTGCCAAGCCATGCCTTGACCCTTGTCTTCACGCAAACGAAGATCGTCCAACATGGTCAGCAATGCAGTCTCTGTGCCATGTCCTGGACGAAAGCCATACTGGACCTCATCCAGTATATCATTACCCTCAAGAAACTGGGAGAGTGCCCTACTCACAAGGCGTTCCACAATCTTCGCTGGGTAAGGAAGAAGTGAGATTGGCCTGTAGTTTTTAAGACAGGCTGGATCAAATGAGAGCTTTTTCAATAAGGGAGAGACAATTGCTTGCTTCCAACAGGAGGGAACTACCCCACTGTTCAGGGATTGATTGCACAGCTGTCTAAGAGGGGGGAACAGTTCAGCCTGTCTACAAGCAAGTTTAAAAACTTTCAAAGCGGTGTTGTACCAGTGGGCAGAGGGTTTACCGTCTCTTCTCATCATTTTTTGAGGGGCAATCAGGTCAAGATGGTCCGTAATGTGTGAGCAGAAAGCGGCATAGTTATCCTCCACATGTTTCCCTGGCTCAAACAAGCCCTCAAAATGAAGGCTGTGAGATGTTTAGATTCGTCATGTAGCTTGATTTGATGGTATGCATTTTTCAAAACTAGTTTGAAAATCACTTGCCTCATTTCAGTAACTGAATCAACTCATTTATATCAGGCAAGGGATAGGTTTCAGTTACAATATTCTGGTTAACAGACCTCAGGCCCACACAGAACCTCAAACGCCTATCTGCTTTGCATATGATCACCACTGGAGACACCCAATCGGAGGCCTCTACAGGCTTGATGACACCTTCTTACAACATTTCATTAATCACCTGCTTTAATTTATTCCTTACAATAACTGAAACCCTCCTAAGTTTGTGCTGAACAGGGATGGCATTTTTTTAAACATTATTTTATGCACATAACCTTTCAACATACCTAGTTTGTTATCAAACACTTTATCCACTGAACTTCCAATATCAGACACAGACTCATTGTTGACCACCATAACCTGAGAAGGTGCCCTGGGGTTCACTATAATGTGCAGGCAGGTCATATTGGTGTAACCAACCTAAGATCAGAGGACTATGTTCAGCCATATAGAGCTTTCCTTGTGTACTCCTCCCTCCAAACAGTAACTCTGCGTTGATGTAACCCACAATATCTATAGTCTCCTCTTGGTAACCTGTTGGTGAAATATCCTTGAGTTGTAGAGCTACATTGCCCCACACTCACTCAAACATGGCCCTAGGTCCAATCTATACATTGAGCCTGTGTCAACTATCAGTTGAACTTCTTTTCCATTTACTGTAAACACAGCCTAAGGCCTATTCCTTCTTTGATTTTCATTCACCTCAGTATCGTCCTCAACACATAACATTCTTTCAAGCATTTCTGTTGCCTCAGTGATAGCATCAGATACACATGTCACCCATCCACGACAAGCACCTCTACACACCCTTGCAAAGTGGCCAATGCAACCACAATTCCTACACTCCCTGTTACTGGCAAAAGAAAACTTTGATTCTGAAACATGGTTCAGACTACCACACCTACTACAACCTCTGTTTCCTTGGCTGGATGGTATAAACCCTTCCCTCTGAGAATTGTTCGGTTTAGTTGTAGAAGAGGATTCTTGTCCACATTTGCTCACTGCTCCTGTCTCTGAAACGACCTCTCCCAAGGTTTTTTTTTTCACTTACTCCTTCATGCAAAGGTCTGACTGCTCCACAACTTTAGCTATCCCTATGGCGTCACCTAGTGTGGATTTTTTCGCTGCCGACAGCCTCTCCTGGATTTTTTTGTTCCTGCATTGTACAATTAACTGATCCCTGGTAAGTTCATCTGTCATGGGTCCAAAACGACACTTGGTAGATAATTTGCGTAATCTAAATACAAATTCATCAATGGTCTCCTCTACCCTTTGATGTTGTGTATAAAACTTATACCTATTCATACCTAAGTTCTCCTCCTTGGCATAGCAGGTTTCTAATCTATGCTTCATCTCTTTGAAAACATCAAATATGGGTTGACCATTTGCTTCAGTAGCTATGGGCAAGTATCTGAACACTCTTTGACCTTCGTTACCCAAAGCACTTAAGAATAAAGCCTTCTTTCTAGCAGATCGGAATCCTTCACCATCCAAAGCTTCTAAATAATTATCAAACATTAGGATCCAACCCTCCCTGGGCACAGGCGGAGAACCTGGTTGCATTAAAAAATAAGGTGGGGGTATGACTGAAAATGGGCAGGAGTGACCGAAGAAATTTCACTGTGCCCATTCTCAGAAACTTCCATGACCTTTACACAAATGTTGTAAATGAGTGCAATAAACATTTCTACAACTTATATCCAACACACTTATGATGATAAGTTACAGCGTAATTGACAACATGGTGTGCTTTGTGCCGTGTCCCTTAAATTGTATTAAGTAATCAAATGTAAGTTTTCTCAAAAACAAAGTAGCTAATCTTGGTAACCGAATGTAACTGCTGCTGTGTGCTATTCGTTGTCCACAAAGTTGCACAGGTCTTGTATACTTTATGGTGTGCGCATCACTGTTTCCATCAAAATGCATGCACTAAGGTGAGCGCATCACTGTTATTTTCAATTGACATTTCCTATGCTGTGTGCACATTGAGGTGTGTGCCTCACCGTTGAAATTGCCTACTCCACAAAATCACTGCAACGTAGTTTGACGTCTTCTGTTTCTGCAAAACTAGAGTGCCAAACTCATGAACAGATGCAGCCTTTCATTTATCCCTTTCAATATGGCCACACGTCCACGCTGCGTCATCCATGGTTCAACAACTAGACCTGTACGACGGACCTTTCACTCTCAACACTCCTCACTCAAGATGGCCACCACATTCTTGCCATGTACAGACTGCACAGGTTATACACTCAACACGGCTGTCATAACACACATGTAATGCTACAGTCTCTCTTTCGGATATCACGTTGCTCCAGGCTCAGGCTTACTTCCTGACTACGCAAACTTCACCAGTAGGACAGCAACCGTTATATCTTCCGCTGCTTCTCCAACTCCGTTGTCATGTACTGCCACTCCTCCTTGGCTCAATCTCTCTGCTGGAATCTCACACTGGCCAGGTTATCTATTGTCGCCAAAATAGTTGTAAATGAAATGAGGCTCATCACACCAGGTGGATGGAGGTAAGTGGATTTATTACTATGGACAACAGTCGTAAGCAGCTCCCCCTTCGCTGGCCATTGTACAACTGTTCAACTCAGAACTCTGCCCACAAACGTTCGTATGGAACGCAGTGGAACCAGAGTTCCACCGCATTGGAGGCACTAGGCAAGTGCAGAACTGTGTGCTCGTACGTTTAACCACAAGCAATATACAACATGTAGCTACTCTAAAAGGGTCAGCTATAACATGTAGATTTGAATAGTTGAATGGCTTTTCAATAAGAGACCAGATAGCGCATTGTGCTAGCAGTAAACAAATAAAAGAGAAACTTTTTATGAGAGAACATACTCTAGAGGAAGCCATACAGATAGCGAAAGGAATGAAACATACAGTCTTGTGGGTAAAAGAAATGGAAAGTACATCAAATATAAAACAGGCCAAAATCGAAGTTGTCGAAAGAAAAGTTGAGAAAATAAAATATGTGGAAGTAAACAGTGATTCAAGAAAACTACAAACAAAAAAACAGAAATATTCCAGTCAGAGACATTAAGTGTTTCCATTGTGGTTCACTGGGGCATATTGCTTCTAGTTTAAATTGCCTTGCTAGAAGTGTACTGTGTAGAAATTGTGGGAAAAGGGGGCATTTTGCAAAAGTATGCAGGACCAGAATGCCAGAAAGGAAAAAAGTATAAGAAGTTGATGACGACGTGTGTGAGAATGTACATGAAATTGGTTGGCAGTTGAAGAAATTAAAAATAATTTCATAGATAAAGGCATTAATGTGGTATCGGAGAAAGTGTGGATAAACTAGACAAACCATATTGTAATGTTTCCCGCTATTATGATAGAGATCATCTTTTTAATACTAATAAAAACAAGACAGAGTGCAAATTAGTTTGTGTTACAAAACACTTGACATTAAATAGTCAAGTTAAACAAATTATAAACTCGAATTGGCATATTCTAACAGTAATAGTGACCATAAGAAAGATTACTAAGCATCTCTTTGCACATCGTCAAAATAAAAATATCAAAGACCACATAGTACATTCAAAAACAGCAGAGGTTCCCTTCGTACAGAAAACCATTGATGGCAGTAAAGCCATTAAAGGAACAATAAGGTGTTCCTCATGCAAATCCTGTGACAAAATACTGGAAGGTGAAAACATGATATTCAATAATTCCAATATAAAAGCCCAAGGTCTCTGGAACTGCAAATCAAAGAATGTCATTTACCTTCTCCTGTGTCCTTGTAACCTAGGTGAGACATCAAGGCCAATTCAGACCAGATTGACGGAACACCGGTCAGCTATAAAAACTGGTAGAATTGTGGCACCCTTGGTCAAGCATTTTGTAGAGTTTAACCACAAACCTGATGATATTCGCTGGCGAATATTAGAGAAAATTAATACACCAGATGAGAAAGGTGGACTACGAACCTGCAAAAAAAGAGAGGTATTCTGGATTTTTACGTTAAACACTTTTAAATCTGGCCTTAACATTGATCTGCCCTGGGAGAACGCTATTAAGATCTTTACCTTCAAATTTCTGAACAGTTTATATCATTTCACCTGAGGTTGCCCGATAAATAAGTAGCTTCTTTGGAATCTATTTTTATTCTCGAATTTCTGATATCAATAGTACTGGCACAATGATACATCAACTGCTTGCTATTTGGATATAAAGCTCTATAAAGATAAAAATGATCTCTTATATTCAAGATTAATTTCCTTTCCTTAAATTTAATATTTAAATACTGTATTGTTTACATATAGATAAATAATGTATCTCTGCATTACAACACTTTATTGATAGTTTTAAGAAATTATCGTCCCCTATGACTCCTTTTTAAAAATTAATTCAGCAGATTGTTAGATTATCTGAAAACTAGGGAAAGTCCGTAGATATATATATATTTGAAATTTTTTCGAGATTAGTACAAGGTTGGGGCATAGTTCCGGAAGTCTATTCTCTATTTTCATTAGCATCTTATCATGCATTGTCCCGTCAGTCCATTTTCTATTTTGATTTGCTTCGAATCTGACACAATAGAGGACGGGTCCATCTAACAAAAAAACAAGGCGTTTTAACCCCTTCAGTGCTAATGACAAGGGTAATTCGTCATGGAGTTTCCATTGATTTCAATGGAAATTACATTGAAGTGGTACCAGATGCTTAGCATCCAAGTGGTTAATAGATCACGTGACTTTGCACACGAACATTAAGCGCCTACTTATACGGCAGGCATTTTAACCTCATGGCTGCTGGAGCGATTCCCCTGCAGGGCTGGGCCGTAATAAAAAACGGGTGTGGTCATGACGAGCTCAGCTCGTCATGAGCACCTGAGAGGTATATGCCATGACGAGCTGAGCTCGTCATGAGCACCGAAGGGGTTAACTTCTGGGTCGACCGCGCGATATCCACGCCAGTCTGAACCGAATTGCTCTTTACTTTGGAGGGCTTTTCCTACAACGAGGTATGCCGCCCGGTACTCCCGTAATCTTGGCATCTCTGTGGTTGAGATGGCATCTTTTGCTCTCTTAACTCTAAGCTAATTCGATCTTTTTGCCCTGTTGTCTACCTTTTCAATAGATTGTCATGTAACAGTGCCCTAATTAACATATGCCCAGACTCATACCTTGCATTGGGAAGTCTTGAAGATTATATAAAGTATTTAGCATACTCTCTGTTGTTTTAGACTATCCTCTGTCTCATTCACAAAATCCACCTTATGATAACAGTCAGGTTATTATCCTTTGTTTTTTTAGTCAATAATTGAACCACGCAAATACGCAAGATATTGGGTGGGTTTTCCAGCAACAATCCTCATTAATCTAAGGTAAGCTATTCAAGCACCTAAACCTATAGATAAATGTTATGTTTAGAGATATTTGTTTTAATCAAATTCGGAGCCCTTGTTGCTATAATTATATGAATCTCTTTAAAAACAATAGAGAGTACCTATCTATAATAGCCATATGGGTATCGCCCCCCTGCAACCCTCCCCGCCCCCAGATCCCCATCCTCTCCTGCCCGCCCCCCTTTTTAGGAACAGCAAACCTAAAATCATTTCTTGATTATATTAATTTGTTTTCCGCCTTTAGAAAGCCTTTTTATACCTTTATCCTTCACCAAGAATTATCGTGCCATCTTGAACTTCAGTGGTTGTTTTAGTGAACCTCCAAGTAAAGTATGTCACTAATATCACTCTTTCACTAGATTTATTTACTGTAACATATATCCTTATGGAATAAGGCAGCTTGCTTTTGCTTTTTCTATTGGCTTGTTATATCTAGATCATTGTATTACAAGACATGACCTCCTCATCAAGTCCCGAGGTCCTGGTTAAGAAATATATCCTACATCAACATTAAGAAAATAAATTACAAGTAAGCCTTACAACCAAAAATAACTAATCCTCTATGGAATTCTACTCATGGCCGCACACCTATAAAATGTATAAAGTAGAATTTAAAGTAAAGGACTTTTTGGGCTTTTCTATCACTTTCACTATTTTTTCTCACTATTTGCAAACCATACTATCTATGAAAACTTGATGTAATTAATCTTACATGCAATGTTTGCATTTCATGACAATTGTGTATCACCTGTTTAGAAATATTTACAACTGATTCTCATTTAATACATCTAGTTGTCTTATAAATCTATGGAATTCTATATATTTCTTGACAGACTGCAACATAGTCCTTTGTATGTATAAAAATTATATGTATATATTGTAACAAAATTATAGGAATGAGTTCGTAATGAATTTTAAAATTGTTGTTTTAAATAAATCTTAGGTGTATGGTTGGCTACTTCTGATGAAGACACCTTGTGTGTCGAAACGCGCGTCGAAGATTTTATTCTTGCCACCGATGTGTTTTTATGAGATGAAATATAAATGCTATTGAAATGTATTGTTTATATGAATGAATTTTATATTTTTGATTAAAGATTGGTAATCATTTTATTTTGTTGAACTCATTTCTTCTGCATTAGTTACAATTATATTCTTTAAAGTTGCTTGGGAATGATACTTTCCATTGTCTTTCGAAGGGAATGACACACAAAGGTGTTAGCAGATTTTGGAAGTCTGTACACTCTTATATCTAACAAGTCCTATGAGGAGAATTGGCCTATGGGAAGTGGTCCACGGTTGAGTAATCCTGACATTTGATCAGTAGGTTATGCAGGCAAAAGGATAGAAATTGCTGGAATGTGTTTGGAAGACTATAAGGTTTAAAGGAGAGGCTGTCAGAGGAAGAGTCTATATCACAAATTGTGGTTTGAATGATTTGGGGGAGTGCCAACAAAAGGATGTGAACATATTAATAGATTCTAATGCTAAAGAGCCTGTGATGGTGATAAAGAAAACGAATATGGGGGAAGTGAATGATTGTACTGAAATGGTAAGAAAGTATCCCAAAGTGTTCAATTCAAAGTTGGGTTTATTAAAGGGATTTTCATGTCAAATAATCTTTAGAAATAATGGTAGACCAGTGGTCCATAAAATAAAACATTTTCCTAACATGATGGTTGAACCAATAAGTCAAGAACTGGAACATTTATTGGAACAAGAGATTATTTAACCAATTTAGGCATCGGAGTGGTTGCCTCCAATTGTGATAACTCCGAAGGAGGGAGGGAAAATTCATCTTTGCATAGACTTGAGATATCTTAATAAGAACATTTGGGTTGATAGGCAAACCCTCCAGGATATATCTGAAATGTTATCTACTATGGAGGAAGGACACATCTTTAGTGTGCAGAACATGTCAGCTGTCTATCATCAAATTAAATTACATGAAGAATCAAGACATTTGACCTCTTTTGCTGCATCTTTTGGTGCTTTCAGATACAGAAGAATGCCTTTTGGTTTAGCATCAGCCTCCACCGTATTTCAAAGGGTAATGAAGAATATTTTAGGAGGCATGAAACAAGTGTGGTGTTTCCAGAATGATATCTTGGTTGTAGAGAAGGATGTATGTGACCATGATAGATTGTTCTGAGACGTAATGGAGCGATTGGGAAGGCATGGTCTAACTATAAAAATTGACAAGTCCCAATTGAAGAAAAAACAAGTGGATTACCCTGTGCATGAAATAAGTATGTATTGTATAAGACCGAAGAAAAATATTATGAGAGCTGGGGCCATGGCTCCTGAACCATTGAATAAGGATGAACTGAGATCTTTCTTGGGATTAGCAGAATATTGTTGTAAATATGTGGAAAGTTTCTCAGGCATTGTGGAACCTTTAAGGGAGATAATGAAGAAAAATGTGATGTTTATCTGGAACGACGAGGGTAAACAGGGTTTTGAGATGATTAAGGAGAATGTCAGTAAGGCACCTATTCTGGGACATTTTGATGTTACAGGTAGAACCTACCCTACTACTGATGCTAGAGGTGTAGGAATAGGAGCTGTATTGATGCAAATTGTGAATGGAGATGAACGTATTATTGGGTTTGCGTCCAGAAGATCAGGGTGCAGAACATTCATATTCAGTCTTTGAGAGGGAAGCTTTGGCCTGCTGTTGGCTGATAAATAATTATAGATTTTAAGTGTGGGGTCTTCCATTTAAAGTACGTATGGATCAGGGGCATGGTCAAGCAACATGGCCGACAGGACGTGAGCCTCCGAGCTTCCCGGCCGGCCTGCCCAGTAATCCTTCTTCATCCTTTCACAGCGATCCTTAGACCAGCTGAAAGTACTCCAGGCATGACCCTGCACTAAGATGAATCAGGGATCCCGACCTCAGTGACCCACTGTGTCAGCGGAAAGAAGGATCTGGTGGCTTCCGCATAGAGAGCTGCGTAATATAACCACTGTGCTCATCTCTGCAGGCCTGAAATGGTGCGTCATTATTCTGGTGCTCTGCAGGGGCAGGGGGGTGATTTGGAGGTCCAGGTGTACGACCTTCGGGTCAAGATGCGTGAGCTGGTGTGGGAGGACCGGCGCTGGATTGGAGCGTGAGCCTGGCGCTGCGGCAGAGTTCCCGGGAGCCGAAGAGTCCTAGGGCGGAGGCTGCAACTACGGCCCTGGTAATTTGTCAGTCTGCCCCTCAGTGAGTGGGGCAATAGCCAGCTAGTGGTCCCAGTGTTCCTCGATGTGTCCAAATTACCACTCTGATGGTTATTTTGGTGCCTTGCAGCATACTTCATCTAAGCGACTGCAGTGTTCACGTATGGGAGGTGGCTAGAAATCCCTGCACATCCACGGCAGTGGAGGAGCAAGCAAAGGGGGCAATGTAGATTAGGGTGTCCGGGGACTCCAATCTCAACCATAATGAAGGTCACATAAGCAGTACCTGAACATATACAAGCCCGGTCAGTAGTGGGCATGCATGTCTCCCCCCTCTGCTCACCTCCCAACCATGCAACATGGCAGAGCACACAGCCCCACCCACAGCCCTACCATGGGCCTACAAATGCAACCCGAGGTGCCCTTGTCTGCTAGGTTAGCCTTTTGGGCCACTACGACCAAGTCACAAAGACAGTCCCAGCGTGGGCCTCTGGCCTATGATTCCAGAGATAAGCTCAGGGCACAAAGACATCCCGTTCTGTCAGAGGCAGTGTCATGTGACAAGGGGCCAGTCCAGTAGTATTTTCTCCTTGGCTGCAATGCAGGAAGGCATGCAGTATGATGTAGGGTGCACATAGCTCTACCTCACATCCCATCCGCATGCATTAAGAGCGGGCCTGCCCACAGAGCTGTCCATGAGTTGGCCTTCAGACCATCTCTTGTTGCTCCTCACTCACTCAACTCGTCTGGCCAGGCATCCCCTGCACTCACCAGCAGGCCAAGGTAAACAGGGAGTGCTGTAAACATGCCTGTTCCCAGGACTACTAGGGAAACCTAGCCCGAACTCATATTCAACAGGTGTGGAGGCGGTCACAAGCCCCACCACTGTTGGTCACCCAGCAGGGTCAATACCGCAACCCAGGACCCAGTTCCAGTGGATGCCCCTACTCAACTGGAGTAATCATCTTTCTTAGGCCCCGGGAGGAGTTCATCGCTACTAGATGGAATAATTGCTTGGGCTTTCGTTCAGATTTCGTGACTACACAGCTTTCCCGATTGCCATCTTGGCCATGCTCCCCTGTTTCCATTGTGACCATGTCCAAAACACCTCGTCATGCCAGTTTCCAAGTCTTCCTTCATGTACATAAAGCACTGTCACCATGCCAATTTCAAACCCAAGCCTCTAAATGTCTAGATGCACTAATTTTGCATGCAATCTGGATCCACCAGGAGTAATGGTAGCTTCCATAGTTTGCCAAACTCATAGCCAAAGCAACACTACAGTTTGCAGTAGACCTGGAGAACAGTGATTAGGACAAGAGAGCGGAACAGAGAAATGGATATCATCTCATTTCCGGGTGCCACAGGCGCAACTGGTACAGGTAAGAGCGGTGGGGGTAAGTCGGCAGGCAGAAGACAGGATAGGGAAAATAAATAAATAAATAAATAAAACCACTTACCTTGCGCTCATCGCATCGTTGAGTCAGCGATGCAGCGAGTGCAAGGTAAGTGGTTTTATTTACTCATTTATTTTATTTCCCTATCCCGTCATCTATCAACTCCCACCCACCCACCCCGCCCCACCGCTCTTACCTGTACTGGCCGCGCCTGGCCACAGCTGGGCTTAATCTGCACTGTTGGCGTATTGATTTCTAAATCTGAAAAAAGATCTTTAGAATATTTACAGTATTGACCTTGATGTTCAACTTATGATATAATATATGATGTACCTGCAGAAACTCTTTGCATTTCCAAGTCTCATTTGTGAAATGAAACTTGATATTTCTTTTGAGATTAAATGCACAGTTGATTAAAAACAGTTGGCTTTAATCAACTGTGAATCACACTCAGGGTTATTATATTTAGTTTGCTAAGGAGAGCTACCTTCAATATTGTCAAATACCTTTCTGTAGTTCTGTTTACATTCAATGTTAAATGTTGATAACCGTGACATGAAAAGCATTCATTAAAATGGTGCATTTAATCGGATCACTTGGTATCACATAGTTACAGTTATCATGTCTGCACACCATACTTTGAGCCACCATAATTCCGCTGAAGTTTTGCAATAATGATTGGTTTTTAACCGCTTGGGTAACTCGTTCTGGAAAGTGAATAAGTGTAATAGAGGGGCATATTACCAACAACTAGCGATAATTATCGCTATGTTGGCTTAGCGGCAATATTTTTATCGCCGAGCTGTGGCGATTTTTATCGCTTAGGAACCTTGCTATTATCAAGGTTTATCTCCTAAGCGATAAAAATCGGCCGAAATGCATTGATATCGCTGAAAAGTCAGCGATATTCATGCATTACCGAGCTAATGCTCTTAGCCATGTTATCCACCTACCATTGGATAACATGGGTAAGAACTGCTCAGGGGCAGGTGTTAGCTTTTGGAGATATTCGCGCTTAGCGTGAATATCTTCAAAAGTTAATAATAGGAGATAGCGGTGTTAGCGACTGTTTCCAGTCGCTAACATCTTGGCACGCCCACTTTGCATGTCATTAGTGATAAATTTCACTGACATGCAAAGCGGGGCCCAAGATGGTCGCTATCTCCTACTAGCTGTCGCAAACTGGTGTTAGCGACAGCTAGGTAATAGGGAGATAATTTTATCTCCGCTTTCTTGGCTTTTAAAGCCAAAAAAGCGGAGATAAACCCCCTTGATAATATGCCCCAGAGTTCCTTATCCTAAGCGATAACTCCTGAAAACAAAAAAGTGCAGTAGCGTTTGCATCCTAATAGAGTGCTACTTGTGAAAACATACTGCAAGACTACATACTTGGCTAGTGTGATGCCCGATACTTCTCTGGTTTCAAAGATGCATTCCATTGACTTCATGGAATAACATGCATCAAGGATTTCAACAACACGTTCCTGCTCAGCAACCATGTATAGCGATAGCCTCATAGATGCTCTGGACCATGAGGAATTAATACTCTATATATCCAAGATGCCTGCCTTCACTGGCAATTATTGTGAGACTTCTGTGACTTCATTGGACATTTAGTCTGTCTTAGCTTTACTCAGATGGTTGACGGGCACATCATTCTGAGACGTGAGATGTCAATCCGGGCCATGTTCAAGTTTTGGCTACCTTTCCACCATCTTTTGATACTAAAGAAGTGCAAGTTCAGGAGCATCAAAGTAGTGCATCAAATGGAACCAATGTGTTGAGGTAAGGGCGATTTGCATTGCATCCTTTCACTAAGACACTATTTTAATGCCAGTATTTATATTGCTCCTATATGAAGAGTAACATTGTCTGCATAGTTCTAAAATGCCACTGTTTGTTAAGCACTGTGGCATTACTACTCTGCCCTCTTCCTCCCTCCATCTGTATTGGAAGAGGATTGGTGGCATTGGAGATCATAAAGCAAATAAATTTTATGTCAAGTTAATCACTTTGTCACAGGTGATAGAGTCAATAGGAAAATCCATGAGCACGCTCTCCATGAAAAGCAAAACAGATTGTTTATTCTTATTTCCTGTTCCCATGCTTATGGTTCTCCACAATGTAGAGCGTATCCTTACGCACTTTGACATAGGCAAAAGCAAGGCAAAGTCAGGATGCCTAACAGTTGCCAAATCTTGTCCTTAACGCTGACCATAAATCTAACCTTAACCTCAATTGTTCTCTTGGTCCTCACATAGGTCTAATCCTGACCCTAACCCTAAAACTGATTTGCACACTCACCATAACTCTAAACTGCCCCTAATCCTCTTCCAAACTCGAGCGTTGACCATTGCCGTACTACGGTCACTAGCCCTTACCCTGACCATAAGCGTCATATTATTTTCCTAACTTCAAGGAAATGTATTTCCCCTTTTTCAGCAAAATATCCTTTTGCAATAAGTGTTTTCATTGAAAAGTGTTTTCTCTGAAACATATGTGCGTAAAATGACAGGATACTAACCCACTAGTGAATGAAGACCTCATACTCAGCAAGCACCCTGAAATCCAACAAAATAGATAAATAAGCATTTACAATGCAACAGTTTCGCCTTTCAAAAAGTTAGAGCTATTGACAATCTCCATGACCATTTTTTTTGTTTATGTTTGAAAACTGATGAGTAATATATATTGATGAGCATATATTAATGCTACGTTTGCAAAATGTGCGAGTGTGCGTATATAACTATTTATCTCTGTGCGTGTCTGCCATGCTATACTTCTATCCTAAAATATTTCCAAAAATGAAAGATTTACGTATTTGATTCAGGTGAGCGGCCAGGACGGCGAGCTCCATTATTGCTTTTCATTCGACGGCTGTGTTATGACGCTCAATAGATATTGTTACTGCAGCAGGTTCCCGAAGAGATCTCCCAGCTTCAGGAACCACGCCAGGGCCGTGTAGTGCTATAGAACTCCATAATGTCTTTTACGTGACCCTCGACGCCCCATCCGCAGCCCTGTGACTGGGGGGCACATTAGCAGTAAAGTCAACGACGGGACACAGGAAGCCTTAAAAACATTAAAAGCAGAGTCAACATAACTCTAAACCAAAAATTACTAATAAAAATAAATAATAAACACGCCTTACCTCTAAAACTCGTAATGAACACCAAAACAAAATGCCGTGACGAAAAGAGGGGCGGGTGACGAAAAAAGGGGGCGGGACTTTAAAAAATGCACGGGAACGCCCCCAATTCGCGACGTGTTATGGCTAAAAAGTGAATTTAAAATAAAGACACATTTGCAGCAAAGTCAAAATGGATTACATCTAAAAATATAGGAAAGGAATACATGGACGACGGGAAACGGAGACGACAGCCAGGCACGACAGGACACGGGATAAGCCTTAAAAAAAATAAACACACATTATGTGGTAAATAAATAAATAATACCTCTCTTTTTGACTAGACATATATCATAACAGATAGCTCAATAAATAAGAGTCAAGATTCGAGGTAGTAGGAGTTTTGCAGGTTTAATACAGCATAAGGACAGGAACAGGACAACCTGCATAGGAATAGGATGACAGGGCCCAGCAGCTGCTGGGGCTGGATCTGGGATGAGCGCGCTCGCTTTTAATAACAATACATGAGCATATATACATAACGCAAACACATAGCATTACATTGCAGTGGGCGTAGCAGTGGGTGGAGCAGAAGGTGTGACGCGTAGCAGTCGCGAAAGATAAGGACAAAAGTAGGTGTAACTGGGCGTATACATAGACATGTGATGCAAACGTAACAGGATATGTCATGAATGGGGCGGAAACCATGGAGGGGGCTACCTGAGGAGCCGGGACCTCTAACCTGATGGTGCGCGCAAACTGGCAATGACGTATTACTAGGAGAAGCTGGGGGCTATGAACTCTGTGCTAGGAGCAGAGACTGAAGTCTGGAGGGTCGGAGCGACATGTACCTAAACCCTATCTAGTATCTGATGTTTAGGGAACATGTTGATATAAACTAGAAGTCAGGAGGGGAAAGGCTAACGTGATTCTGAGACTGGACCATGCATTATTCTACATGTAGTGCGTGATGAAGAATATGAAATGACCATTAAATGCAGTATTTCTCTAACGTGGAGACGTGAAGGCTAGACAATGACGGAAACTATTGATGCAGTTCAGTAGCTTAGGAATGCAGAGAAGGAGGGCTGAACTGATAACTGGACTCATAACATACTCTTGGCAGACTCAGAGGCAGAGCCAGGCTGGACCGGGCACTGCGAGGCAGGAAGTAAGTGAAGGGTCGAGGATACAGGTGGGGGCTGTATCGCTCCTCAGCGAGGCTTCAGGAGACAGGAGCTGTATCTAGTGTCCAGGCCCTTTTGAGGCCTAGAAACGGGGACTTTATAATAGAATAACGTGCACACTGAGAAACGTGGCAACGTAGCTTTACATAGGCCTGATATTCGTAGTATTCACGAGGACTAGAAACTGGCATACTAGAGGGGGACACAACTGTAATTGCGTCATTAATCGGACATGGGGAATGCATATGCATATTAATCATGCACACATAACATATGATAGATGACACGTAGGGACACAGAACATGGCAAAATTTACTTTTCCACATTCCCTCCTTGTCACTACGTTTCCATCAGGAAACATCAATATTCATGATACCATCTATCATTTCATACAGTATCATTTGCTCGTCTTGAATTATCCTGGAACGGGATTTAGAACGGGGCTTGGGACTAGGAATACAAGAGGTAGCACAAATGCCGCAAATCGCAGGGCCACATTGTATACAGAGGCAGCAGCTGGATATGATCGCTACTGCAATACCTATAAAGGACAATATTTTCCATCCCCAGGCGGAAATTATATTCCAGAACCAACCGGACCATGTCCAGGTGCCTGGATCTTGGTGTAACAGATGGGCAATTTTATGGAGTCTGGTTATAGCTGAATAGACAGACGGCGCGTTATTTGGAATGAAAATGCAGCAACTAGATCCGATGACTCTACAGGCCCCGCCCCTATCGGCCAGTATGACGTCAAGGACGAGACGATTTTGCAAAACGACAAATCTCATAGCAGATTGCTCTTCGGTTAGGTTACCTAGAGCAGAGGCAGTCTCATTTACTACAGCTTCAAGGGTTCTTGTTAATCTACGGATTAACTTACTATTCTGGACAGGGCCTATAAAGAAGAAGAAACCTTTATTGAAATCTGTATACTGTTCTAGAGCAGTTTCAGTATAATCGACAATTGGGGACTCCCTTCTATGTCTAATGTGTACTAGATGTGTGTTTCTATGATAATCAGATGGGGCTAGGAAAACTGGTGGCAGTAGGAAGGCAATGTAACAGGTTCCCTCCCAATCGAGGGGCAGACGAACATATGCGGTCTGACCACAAATAAAATATGAATGACGTGAAGCTTTGAAAATAGATTTCCCACTGTCACTATACTTGACAATAGTAGTACAATCACTATGTCCTACATGTACGGAACCATTATTTCGGACACATAGTTCGCCTTTGACTGGTAGTACTGAAATAGCAGGTAAGTCTGGAGTAGTATCAGACTGAACATTCAGGACCATGAAATTCGACGAATAATTACCTAAATTATACACTTCATTTTCTAGATCTAAACCTGTTCGGTGAGGGAGACCTTGCTTGTCTGGGAAACATGTACTGTTAAGAAAAAACATATCTGTTGAGGATGACGTTAACGTGGACCATGCTCCACACGAACCATTATGTGAAAATGGATAAGGAAAAAGTGGCAGAACTCCCTTCGGTGTCTGGAAAGGGGGGAGTCGACCACACACCCAACAATTAGTGGCATTGCTGGTCTGGTGTGAGTAATGTAACATACGGATAAATGAGTTATTACGCATAGCGAGGCGGTAGGACAGTTCATGAGGAGGCAGATCACTAAACGTGTGCTCTGCTGTAGCATTAGCAGACTTATTTACATGTGAAACTGGGAAACATAGGAAAAATGCATAACTGGTGCAGGAAATCATAATGCTGGAAAACAATATGAAACATAGAAAAACGATACATCGGATTGAGTTTTGACTAACTCTCTCACTATGGGGGTCTATTTTATACATGTCAGAAACAGTCTAACCGTTTCACCTAGGGGAGGACTTAGACAATCAAACTGGCTGACTTATTTTACTAGACCGTAGTTTCTGTTTATACTCCTGCTGCGGAGTTTTCTCTAACAGGGGGGGTTTTGAATCAATGTCATTTGCGGGACAGTCCTTGAGAACAATATTCTGGCAATCCTTGATATCCTGGGAAATATTCTTTAAGACGGGTTTCAGTCCTTTAAACAGTTTGACATGAGAAAGGTGTATCCATCCTTTTCGGCCTTCCAACTTCACGGCTGTACGGGTGGTGAGGAGGACCTGTCGGGGCTCTTTCCAACGAGGCTCCAGCGGACTTGATCTGTCAAAGTTGCGGACCATCACCATGGATCCTGGGACGATTTCATGCGGTGCCACCTCGGTATTGTCTGGAAATGCGGCGGCAACCTGTGAACGACATGAGTTGAGGGCAGACATCAAGGAAGCTAGGTAATCTGTCAGCATATTACTTGAAACATCGGTAATACTTCGGGGTCTAGGAGTACCCCACATGTTAGGGGGGCGGCCGAATACGACCTCGTACGGGGACAGACCTGATCTGGAATGTGCGACCATGCGCATATAAAATAAAGCGACTGGCAGAGCTACTAGCCAGTCCACACCTTTCTCTTTACATATTTTGGCGATTCGGACTTTCAGAGTCTGATTATGTCTCTCAACGAGACCGGCTGCTTCAGGATGGCGTACACAATGGAACTTCCACTGGTACCCTAACAACAGGGAAACATGCTTCATGAGTTCAGATGAGAATGGCTGGCCGTTGTCAGAATATACGACTCTAGGGAGTCCATAACGGGGGAAGAACTCACGAACCAACTGCTTGGCAGTGGTCGCGGCTGTGTAATCTGGGACTGGATATGCTTCTGTCCACCTGGACAAAGCGCATACAACTACAAGGACATACTTGAAACCTCGACATCGCTCCATCTGAATATAATCCATCTGGAGGACTTCAAAAGGGTGGTCAGGAGGCTGGAAACCACCTTGTTCCACCGGGACACTTTTACCTGGATTAAACTGACAACATATCATACAGGTACGGACTTTCTGCTTAGCTGCAGCTCGTAAATGCTTGTTGAACCAAATGTTCTGGATACTGTCTAACATAGCTTTTTCTCCTAAATGTGCTGGACTATGTGCGGTATTGATAATGACTTGAACCATAGAGTCGGGGAGAAACCATGTGGCTCTACCCTTCGTTAACCATCCTTGATCTGTCTGGACCCCTCCTTGTTCGGACCATTTCTTGATTTCATCGGGAGTAGCATGTAACTGGATATCTATGACATCTTGTGTAGGGTCCTTAACTGTCATACATGTAATCGGATCTGGAGTATGTGTCATGTTAACTGGAATGTCTGGAGTCTGTGCTGTAAGCTTGGCTGTGCGATCTGCTAGATCATTACCTTGGGAAATAATGTCAGTGACTTTCGTATGTGCTTTGCATTTCATGATAGCAATGGATGTCGGTAAATGTATGGCATCTAACAGAGCTTGAATAAGGAGACCATGCTGAATCTTGGTTCCATGAGAAGTCATGAAACCTCTCTCCTGCCAGAGCACTCCGAAGTCGTGTACGACTCCAAATGCGTAACGTGAATCTGTGTAAACATTAACTTTCAGGTTCTTGGCGTGTATGCAGGCTTGTGTCAGAGCAACTAGCTCTGCTGCTTGAGCGGACAGAGTGTCAATACGGTGTGTCTTAATAACGTCAGTGTCAGTAGTCACTGCATACGCGGCGACTAGTTCTCCTGTACTTGTTCTCATGCATGAACCATCCACATAAAGTGTCAGGTCAGGGTCTGGTAACGGAATATCTGTCAGATCTTGTCTTGGCTTTGTCGTAATGTTAACTACTTCCACACAGTCATGTGTGTCAGGATTTGAATTAGCTGATGGTAACAGTGTAGCAGGGTTCAGAACGTTGCAGCGTCTGATTTCTATGTGTGGCTGGAACAGTGTCAATTCATAACCTGTTAGACGTGCAATTGTTAAGTGCTGAGTCTGTGTTCGGTTCAGAAGAACTTCCACGGAATGTGGAACTTGTACTGTCAAGGTATGTCCTAAGACTATGGAATCACTTTGTCTGATAGCTAGGGCTGTGGCTGCAACTGACTTGAGGCACGCAGGCAGAGCCTGGGCTACAGGATCTAATGTGCTCGAAAAATAAGCACAGGGCTTGTATTGTCCTGCTTGATCTTGTGTGAGAACAGATAATGCTGTACCTTCACGTTCAGTAACGAAAAGTGTAAAAGGCTTACTGTAGTTCGGTGTCGCTAGAACTGGAGCTTGGCATAGGGCTTTCTTTAACTCGTTGAAACTAAGTGTATGTTCAGATGTCCAAGGGAGGACAGTCGGTGCGGCTGCCTCCTGTGTCGTTAACTGTATCAGTGGTTTGGCTAGAAATGCATACTGAGAAATCCATTGTCTGCAGTAAGAAGTAAGGCCGATAAAGGCACGTACCTCCTTCTGGGTCTTGGGCTGAGGAAGACTCGCTATTAACTGGATACGGTCTGGTGTCAACTGCCTACCCCTCTTGGACAGTAAGTGTCCTAAGTAGACCACTTGCTGGACACAGAATTGAAGTTTAGAAGGGGACACCTTGTGCCCCATCTCGGCTAGGAAATACAAGACTGTAAGAGATGCTTGCTCGCAAGCACGTTCAGAACGGGCTGTGATCAGTAGATCATCGACATACTGGAGCAGGGCAGTGTCAGTTGGCATGTGAACATTATCAAGTTGTCTCTTAAGTGCTTGACTGTAAATACTAGGACTTTCTGTGAAACCTTGAGGAGCGCGTGTGAACATATAGCTCCTTCCATTTAAACAAAATCCGAAAAGGAACTGGCTGTCTGGATGAATAGGAACACTAAAAAATGCGTTCTTGAGGTCTATGACAGTAAAGAACATGGCTTCGGAATCAATGGCTGTTAATAGGGAAGAGATGTCTGGGACAACTGGGTACTGCGGAATAATACATTTATTAAGCTCTCGTAGGTCGATCACTAATCGATATACTGGGGGTGCATTTGGATCAGTACGTTTCATGACTGGAATGATCGGAGAATTGCATACATTGGAGTCAGTTTCTACAACTACTCCTTGAGCGATGAGCTCGTCAATAATTTTGGATAAGGCTGCTACAGCCTCGGGTGGCAATCTGTACTGTCTGATTCGTGGTAACACTACACCTGGCTTGAGAGTCACACGATAGGGTGTGATTTGCATGTAACCTACATCAGTTGGACCTTGCGCCCATAAATGCTGCGGAACATTAGACAGTCTTGAATCAAAATCTCGTAATACATAGTGACCCTTAAAGTCACGTAGGAACAATCGTATTCCCTCTGGGGAACAACATATAACTGCACCTAACTCTTTCAGTGTTTTAATGCCTAATAGATTTTCTGGACATGACTTAGTAAGTAACAGATCAGTAGTACGGGACAATGGACCTACTTCTAGAGTGACTGGCTTTAAAATCTCATTTACGATAGGTTTTCCTGAAAATCCAAGGGAAACATTTCTTGAGCCTGAGAGCGGAGCCCCTGGAACTTCGGCATGACTAATTGTGGTCCTACTTGCCCCTGTATCAATCAAAAACTTTCTGTCTTTCCCTAATACTTGACTATGAACATAGGGACCTTCTTGATCTACAGGTATCTCGATGAGAGGCAAGCCTACCTCCCTCTCTAGGCTGTTTCATGAATACTGCTGGTACTCTGGATACTCAGACTGTGCATACTGGTACATCTGCTGTGTGACATGCTGGGTTGCAGCGATAGGCTGCGGTGCGGTAACTGTCTGTTGTGCATTCTGTGGCTGAGGAGTCTGTGAAACTTGCTCTTGTCTAGGCGGACGTGGTCTTTCTTTAGTCTTACCAGTAGCTATGTTGTGTTTCAGAACTGCACACTCATTTATAAAATGACCTGGCTGTTTACAATAATTGCAGTTCCCTTTAACGGGAGCTGCAGGATGACTGGCTTGATTCGGACCCCTCTTCTGACTGTCTTGAGGAACGGATTGTGCAACTAATACTTTCATTTTCGTGTCTTTCATACGTTTTCTCTCGTGTTCTTGCTCTTCCCTGATTCTATTCTGGTGGTACTGGAGCATCTGGAGCATCTGGGACGGAGTATTAGCTTGCCAGGTGCTTTCGACTTTCAAAACTCGATTTTTAACTTGTGGGCTTGAATTCTCGACTAATTTAGTAACAAAGAGATGAGGGTATGACTCGCTACTTGTCTTGAGGCCACTGTTGATACTGAAACATTTTTCAAATCTAGAATAAAAATCACTAATATCTTCCTCTTGTTTCTGTTTACAGGCTGAGATTGCATCCCAGTCTTCTTTTCTAGTTGTCAATAATCTGGGTAGAACTTGTATCAATAATTCTGGTAATTCTTTACATTTCTCTCCTAGACCGGTACCTGGTACACGTGATTTGTCTTCGGCTTCTAGAACTGCCCAATCGATCTTTTTCTCTCCCACCTCCCATTCTTTTTCCTTTAGCTTTTCATACACCCCTGCGGGCAACAGGACCTTTAACATTTTAATGATATCTGGGTAAGTGTATTCTCCCATACGGAGCATGTCTTTTAATTCTCTATGGAACCCTGCTGGATCTTTGTCATGACAGGGAATTAATTTCTTCATTTCGAGGAGTTCCATCTTTGTAATCGGGGTGTAAACAAACACTCGTTGCATTTCACCGTCCTCTGCCTTAACTGGATGCACTTCTCGTAACGGGTTCTGTCTTTCCATGTAAAATGGTTTACTTTCTGGGGGTGAGACATGAACAAAATGCGGGTTCAGAAACGTTCTATATTTGTGGCGCTGTTCTAGAATGACACTAATTAAATCGGTACCTAGACCTCTCCATCTATACTGGAGTAACTCGTTCAGGATATCGTGTAACGGACCTGGATCAGAGTGCTGACCCTCATACAGAGTAATGAGGTGCTGGATCATATACATACCCACCAGTCGTTGCTCGGCTGGGGGCAATTTCAGAAACATTTGTGCCACTATTTCGTCTGGAAAAGTGGTAGAATCAGTAATCCATCGGACTGCTGATCGGGCTAGTTCCTGTTCATGCATGGTACTTAACTCACTGTAACCGATTCGTGATTTTAGAATGTGATCGGTAGCTTGGAATACTTGTTCTAGGGAACCTTGTTCTGGTGCTGAATGATGGAAAATTGGCTTGTGTTCTAGGCGTAAATGGCGATCTGGAAATCTAGATTTTCCTACATACGCTATTCTGGCGGTATTCTCGTCGTCTACCTCTTCAGTATCAGAGTTACTTTCTTTCTCGCTTACTTGTGCTGCTTTACGTTGTTCGTGTATCTTTATTATTTCTCTACGGATTTTCTTGTACATACTCTCCATGGCACTAATGGTATTGTGCTTACCCTCAGCTATATTATCACTCCACTTTGTCAGGGTTTTCATTTCGGCCGGATCTTTAGACGGGTAATCTTGTTCTCTTATTAGACAGTTAATTAAAAACTTTAATATCATACGCTGGATCTCAGCTTTCCTTTGAGACATGGCATCACTAATACTTTCTGGATCATCCCCTGTACGGATGAAACGATATATTCTGTCTAGATCTTCTTTCATATTGGGTAGGGTGACTAGATACTCGGTCACCCTCCTTACGCGTACTGAATATAAAACCATATTATTCTCGCCTGGGACTGGGTCATAGGCACATTCGCCAAGGGCTTGCCTGATTTCTGCAACAGACTTATTACTCTTGGGAGTACGCTGTGATGCTTGAGCATGTAATTCGAGTGCTGATAAACGCTTGCGTGGCGGCGGGGTTTGAGGAGGACCTCCTCCTGCGGCCCCTAGACTAGAATCATCGACTGATATTCTTCGTGGTGGAGCGGGAAATTGAAATGCTGGCTGGACCGGGGGTACCGTAGCAGGTACTGCATGGGGTGCCCCGGTGTCTGGAGGAGCAGGATGTGCCTGATTTACAGGGACTGGCGGAGCGCGAACAGGATCTGCATATTCAGGGACTGTGTCGTCCAGATAGGACGAAATAAAAATATCAGCTGCGGTCGGTTTGTGACGTAGCTTGGTCGGAACTAGTGGTGGCGGGAAATTACTGGATGCCTCTGGGGTCGCTTTTGGCAAGCCCTCGGCAAGAAGAGGATACATACCCTTAATAAGGGCATGCCTCTGTCTGTCTGACTGTTCGGCTTTGACTTGTTCACCTATCTCGATTAATTCTTTTTCTTGGGCTCGCTCTAAGGATTCTCTACTTAATTCTGACTTTCTGATTTCTTTTTCAGTTCTTTTATGAGCTTCTTTACGCCATAACTCGATGGCATCTTTCTGTGACTGTCTGGCTTTCTTTTTCCATAATGCTTCTTCTACTCGCATGATGCATTCGGCATCCCATGTACCCGATACGGGCCATCTATACTTTTCCTCTAACTGTTTGGTATACTCTACCCATAAATCTAGATATAATATGGCACTTATGCCATGTTTCTGATACATAAAGTGACCTGGACTGTCCCTGGGCGGGACGGGAACTGCTGCTTCCAGCAGACCCTTTCTAGTTTTTAACTGACGTAACTTGGAAAATATGGGCATGACTGAACTGTAATCTAGACACAATACAATACACAATGAACACGATACTTATTCCCCATTCATACCACGACATTAAAAGACATGAAAAAACATTTAAAATAACAGTTCGAACAGAATACTCCCTGGAAATACTGAGAACAGACACATAAATTTTCTCGAGAACAGAACTGACTAGAACAGAAACTAGATGCACTGCTGAAACAGTACGAAACTTACCGGTCTCATAAAGAGACACGTCAGGACCCGCATCCACCGAAGTGGACACTTCGTTTGTGGGACTGTGTACCACCAACCCACAGACCAGAGTCAATTAAATTGACCCTGTCTAGATACCACCCCAGTAACGGTACTCACCGGGCAGCAAGAACGGAAAGCCTCAGACTGGACTGGACTGCTACGACGACGGACGACGAACTTCGGACTTCGGACTTCAGTTACGGGTGGACCTCCGGATACCTCGGACCTTGGACTCTTGGCTTGGGCTCTGGTCGGGACTCGCCGCGTTCCTCCACCGTCTCGTCTGGATGCTGGACCGCCTCCTCCGTCTCCTCCGTGGGCCTGAGGGATACTTGAGCAGAAATATCTGCCACTGCGCAGAAGAGTTCCGTCACGACTGCAGAGGGTCAGGGGGTCGGCGTGGCTTCACCGACGCGTGGGGAAAGGGCAAGTCCCTATTCGGGCGCCATTATGTGGTAAATAAATAAATAATACCTCTCTTTTTGACTAGACATATATCATAACAGATAGCTCAATAAATAAGAGTCAAGATTCGAGGTAGTAGGAGTTTTGCAGGTTTAATACAGCATAAGGACAGGAACAGGACAACCTGCATAGGAATAGGATGACAGGGCCCAGCAGCTGCTGGGGCTGGATCTGGGATGAGCGCGCTCGCTTTTAATAACAATACATGAGCATATATACATAACGCAAACACATAGCATTACATTGCAGTGGGCGTAGCAGTGGGTGGAGCAGAAGGTGTGACGCGTAGCAGTCGCGAAAGATAAGGACAAAAGTAGGTGTAACTGGGCGTATACATAGACATGTGATGCAAACGTAACAGGATATGTCATGAATGGGGCGGAAACCATGGAGGGGGCTACCTGAGGAGCCGGGACCTCTAACCTGATGGTGCGCGCAAACTGGCAATGACGTATTACTAGGAGAAGCTGGGGGCTATGAACTCTGTGCTAGGAGCAGAGACTGAAGTCTGGAGGGTCGGAGCGACATGTACCTAAACCCTATCTAGTATCTGATGTTTAGGGAACATGTTGATATAAACTAGAAGTCAGGAGGGGAAAGGCTAACGTGATTCTGAGACTGGACCATGCATTATTCTACATGTAGTGCGTGATGAAGAATATGAAATGACCATTAAATGCAGTATTTCTCTAACGTGGAGACGTGAAGGCTAGACAATGACGGAAACTATTGATGCAGTTCAGTAGCTTAGGAATGCAGAGAAGGAGGGCTGAACTGATAACTGGACTCATAACATACTCTTGGCAGACTCAGAGGCAGAGCCAGGCTGGACCGGGCACTGCGAGGCAGGAAGTAAGTGAAGGGTCGAGGATACAGGTGGGGGCTGTATCGCTCCTCAGCGAGGCTTCAGGAGACAGGAGCTGTATCTAGTGTCCAGGCCCTTTTGAGGCCTAGAAACGGGGACTTTATAATAGAATAACGTGCACACTGAGAAACGTGGCAACGTAGCTTTACATAGGCCTGATATTCGTAGTATTCACGAGGACTAGAAACTGGCATACTAGAGGGGGACACAACTGTAATTGCGTCATTAATCGGACATGGGGAATGCATATGCATATTAATCATGCACACATAACATATGATAGATGACACGTAGGGACACAGAACATGGCAAAATTTACTTTTCCACAATTAGCAGTAAAATCAACGACGGGACACAGAAAGCCTTAAAAACATTAAAAGGAGAGTAAACATAGCTTAACTCTAAACAAAAAATTACTAAAAATAAATAATAAACACGTCTAAATAAATAATAAACGCGTCTTACTTCTAAGACTCGTAATGAACACCAAAACCAAATGCCGTGACGAAAAAAGGGGCGGGTGACGAAAAAAGGGGGCGGGACTTAAAAAACGCACGGGAACGCCCCCGATTCGCGTCCTGACGGGGGGAAGAGTGACGGACAACAATGTCTTCCAATGGCTAGCCTCCATTTATGGAGCTAGCCAATGGTAGACTGAGGCGGAACATAGCCACATAGTGTAGATCAGTGGTTCCCAAACTTTTGACTCCTGAGGACCCCCATTGAGTCACCATTGGAAGCCGGGGACCCCCAAGCAACTTGTATGAGTTAAATTTCAAATATTAAAACAGACATTCGAAAAAAATACACACATGTGCACACAAAACAAATACTCAAAGTACTTAGGGGCAGATTTACAATAAGTGACACATCCATGCTTATCAGCAGGGATGCGCCACTTATAGTGCGCCATGCCTCCGCCACCATTGATGTGGCGCATTTATAATGCTGCGCCTCATGGGGCAAAAAAGCACAGATGCATGACGCATCTTAGCCGTGAAGGTGGCGCATTGCTGGAGTTGCGTCGCAAGCGCGACACAGCTCCAGCAATGCTCTGGGGTGCCGAATCTTGTTAATCCTGTGTCAATCCTTACGCCTGCTTCAAGCAGGCGCAGGGTTTTGACGCAGCATGGGCCCCAAAGTGACTGAGTGAAATCTTGTAGATTTCACTCAGCCACTTTTAGGAGGCATTCCTGCACCGGAACGCCTCCTTCTGGTGCAGAGCTTTACAAAGTGGCACATCTCTCGGATGCGTCACGTTGTAAATACCCTGCACCATGGCGCATCTTTTGCGTCGCCGCTGCATCACGAAAGTGACGCAACGGTGGCGTAAAAGAGGAGCAAGGGGCTTGTAAATCTGCCCCTAAGGATTTTGGGGCCAGATGTACGACCATTTCATTTAGCGCCTCGCTATTGGCGACACATTGCGAGTGGCAAATCGCGAGTCGCTGAATGAAATGTACAACAGTGTGTTTAACACTGTTTCGGATTCCCAATGGGGTCGCAAATTGCGAAGTTCATTAATATTAATGAGCCTCTCGCAATTTGCGAGCCTATTGGGAATGCCAGCCCTCCTAGGTATGGTGCCTGCTGGGCTCTGCAGGCCACCATGTCTGGGACTGCATTTAAATAAAGCAATTTAAAAAAAATGCAGCCCATTTACCATGCATTTAAAAAAAAAAAAGAAAATGAAACGTTTTCGTTTAATTTTCTAAGGGCAGGCCGAGGTCCCTGGGACCACTGCCTGCCCTTAAAAAATAATTTTGCATGCATTTGCAAAGAGGAAGGGCTTCCCCTAGGGACCCCTTCCCATTTGCAAATGCATTACCATCTACTTGAAGTAAGTGGTAATTGTGAGTGTTTTGCGACCACAAAACATTTGTACATGGTTTTAAGACTCGCTATTTGGAAGGGAATGCCCCTTCCAAATAGCAAGTTGCAAAACCTATTTAGCGAGTCGCAAACAAATTGCGACTCGCGAAATAGGCAATGTATATGGCCCAATATGTTTTTGCATGTGAAAGCGGGTTCACGAATCCGTTCACGCATATAAAAACGGATCGTACATCTGGCCCTTAGTATTTTATATTGAAGTAATAGCCCCTCTGTCACATGTATTTCATTTGTTTTATAGCATCTCTCATACCATTGTAGGATGTCAGAGCACTTTACATCACACACATATAGAGACATTGAATCGTACATGTAAAACAGTGTGTATATAAAATGTTTAAAGAGTGCTTGGTCTGGAAAAGCACAAACTCAGGATTCAGGACATAACACAGTGGCTAGCACTGACTTTAACATTAAAAATGTATTTCCACCCAAATAAATCTTTTTAGCAGCATCAGGATAATGAATAACTGTGAAAAAACAAAAGTTACTAACTGGTACCGTGAAGCTTGCAAGCAGCTCTTTGATGACAGTTTATAGGTCCCTCTTCTACATTACGATTGTCACTTATGAAGTGCACAGTAACAAAAGAATCTCTCTGACAAAAGCAGTAACCACGAACCTATGCACATAAAATGCTGCTTTTTAAATTGCATGTTACACATTCTTTGCAGTAGGCACATTAACCCTCTGTGCTACATTAGTTAAGTCAAAGCTGCCACTAAACAAAACTCTCCTCATGCTCCAGCAGGTACATTAATCACTGGCTTTATCTTGACTCTTTTATTGCTGCTGGAAACTTTTCTGTGCTTTGAAAACTGGTGCCTGTGGACCCCCTAGGAATGTGTCACGGACCCCTGGGGGTCCGCGGACCACAGTTTGGGAAACACTGGTGTAGATCAACAGATTTCGCCTGCGCGAACGCTGCTGCGCGGCGGACGCCAGGCGAAACCTAAAAATGTGTCTTTCAGAGGAACAAAACTTTTATTTTGACAATTTCCATTACGTTGACTTGGGGTCATAAGGCACCCAGGACCCAAACCTGGTATAGTACCTGTAGGAAACCTCCTTCCCGGCATTAGCCGAATTAGTGGTATACCAACAGTGTTTCGTTCTTGCTGTTTTAGCTCTTATTTTCTGGCCACAAAGTTTTAAAAGGTGCAGATGATCTGTATTCATTAGATCTTCGCTCTCCAGTAGTCCACTTCTTTCACTTTAACCACCTGAATTTGTCTATACAGAATTAACTTTCCCACCTACCAGCAACTTTTTGAATGCTCCCAGGTGCAATGTTTCCTATATAAGTGAGTCTGAGGAGAGAGAACTGTGGGGTTGTGCAGGTAGGTTGCTGATCTTAGAGGATGGAGAACCTGAATTCTAATCCTGCCTGCTTCCCTTGGCCAAAATGTTCTGCCTTTCTGGGCATACTGCTTTACCTCCTGTGTTTGAAATTTGAAATGTGTGTAAATGTAAATATATCCCTTCCTCTGAATTCACGTGTGCTTTCTATATTCTGGAACAGACCATGCTGTTCCATACAGTTGACTATTCACCTACATCTAGGTGAGGTAGGTAGATAAAACTATTTGCTAAGGTAGCAAGTTCAAGACTGTAAATGATGTATTTGTGGGCAAAAAGCCACTATTTAAGGCCCTTTCTGAGCTATAAAAGAGTTTGGTTCCTTGTGATAAGAGCAGGCACCGGTTTTGACGGTGAGGCGACAGCAGCAGAAAAGGCTTTGCGTCCAGTTCAGATATGTTTTCATTTGGGGTCGCGCAAACCACATTCATCAACAGATCTACCAATGTGAAAGGCTTGAATATCTACTAAACGTTTTAGCTAGCGGCAAGTAGTTCATGTCTGCCTTATAGCTAGCGACAAGAAGATACACTTTCGCCTTTTAGCTAGCAGTGAGGAGTGATTTATGTAAAGTTTGCTTGTTTTCAAAATGTTCTATGTAAAGTGCTCTGCTGTGCCTTAAGTGAAGTCTGTATTACTTCAAGTAATTCCCTTAAAAAAATAGAAGATAAAGAGAGGGCTCTTTTGTCTGTTGTTGGACCGAACACCGAAATGGAGCCTTTAGACAAGCTAAAATGAGAGTCAAATAACTTCTTAAGGCAAAGTTCCAGGGTCTCGCCATGTCCGTTGTCAGCCCGCTGTTATCCATGGTTTATAGTGGGCTAACCCTGTGATCGACAATGCACTGCACCTCGGAGGACGTGGCCGGCCTACCAACGCCGACTGTGAGCGCGCCGCACGGGCCTGTGCGCCAGCCTAGAGACTGTGCGCGAGCCAAGGGCCTGTGCGCGAGCCAAGGGCCCGTGCGATACCCGGGAGAGGAACACTCACTCAGCCCTGCTCGTGCAAGTTCGCATCAGTCGAGGACAAGGGCACGGCCGGACCCAGAAGGCGAGATCAATCGTGCAATTTGCGGAAGTAAACAATAATAAAGCCTGTCATTATTGGAGGGCGTAGGTGTCAGAGACGGAGGCTGGGGTTATACGTCTTACAGTAACGCGCTCCTCTATCCAGAGTAGATCTTAATGTAGGGCTAACCTTTGCCGAGAGATCAAGCACTGAAATTCATTACAGAAAGGCCGCTCGTCGGATGGATGGGGCCTATTAGAGATACTCTGCATGAATGCTTGGCTTAGGCTGCAGCGAGCGTTGCGACCTGCATGGGGGCTGACCAGATAGCACTTGGCGCAGGCTTTCCCGCCAGAGCATGAACACCTTCCTCACACCTCTCTTGTTAGATTAATACATTAAATACGTACACTGTGCACTACATACTTGAACCAAGCAACTTCATAACAACATCAAAAGCAAACTGACTTATAGCGAAATCTACCCAATTCACCAAAAGTCAATGCCCCTGGAAGGCTAGTATTTATTTATTTATGTATTTAATGCATTTTTATATAGAACGGACTTTACCCAAAGGTGTCAGAGCGCTTCACAATAGAACCAAGTAATTTACATGAGGAGATTTACATACTTACACGTTACAGATACAAACGGGATAGTTGAAGAAGTAAAATCAGTCACACAAAAAAAAAATTAGGATTGGGTTAGTCCAGGCATAGAAAACATATTTACAACATTGTATTAATTCTGGAAGTGTCTTTGGAAGAGAAGAGATTTGAGGTCAGTTTTGAAAGTCCGGTCAGAGGTGGTGATATGGAGTGATGGAGGAAGCGAGCTCCGGATTCTAACTGCATTGCCTGAGAAGGATTGAGCCATTGATCTTTCCCTTTGGAAGGTAGGGGGCTCATGCTGTACATTCTCAGCATTACATGAAGGTCTAGAGCCTCCAGAGGTTTTAAGTTTACTCGCCAGGTATTGAGGGGAGGAAGTGTGCAAGGCTTTGTGGGTGATACAGGCAGTCTTGTAGATTGACCTTGCTTCGATGGGAAGGCATCGAAGAGAGAGCAGTATGGACGTGATGTGATCTCCTCTTTGGCTCCATAAACAAAACGAGCCACTGAATGGAGTACGGATTTAAGAGGGGAAAGGTGGCATTTGGGGAGGCCAGTAAGGAGAGAATTGCAATAGTCCAATCTAGAGAGAACCAGAGATTGGACCCTGGTTATTAGCTCTTGCTCCGGAAAGAAACGTCAAATCCCCAAGAGAAGGCGCAGTTGGTAACGTGCATTCTTTGCAATGGAGTTGATGTGGGAGTGTAGATTGAGCCTTTTGTCAAGTATGGCACCAAGGGATTTAGCGCTGTTTACAATGATAGGTTTGTTGTTAACTAAATTCAGCGTATCCATCCAAGATAGAATAAGAGAAGAGAGTGATCTAGAGAGAAAGAGGAATTCAGTTTTGGAAGGATTCAGAATGAGTTGATGAGCTGACATCCACATTTGGATAGAGTTTAGAGTAGTGTTGAGGATTGAGATGTTGTGTGCGGAAGACACCTTATTGGGTGTCATCAGCATAGAGGTGGTAAAGGATCTCAGATTTACTTAGGTGATTTCCCAAAGGTACCAAGTAAAGATTGAACAAAGTGGGTGCGAGTATAGATCCTTGAGGGACGCCTTGACCTACCGCCATTGAAGACGAAAGGCTGTTCGCTATTTTAATCACTTGAGATCTATCTGAGAGGAATGAAGTAAACCATTTAAGCACTGTGCCTTACACAGCCAATTCTCTGTTTTAAAGTGTTCAGCAGAGTGTTGTGATTAACAGTGTCAAAGGCTGCCGAAAGGTCTAGAAGGATCAGAAGACAAGACCCCCCGAGTCAAGTACACACAGGGCGTCATCGATCACTTGCAGCAGGGCTGTTTCAGTGCTACAGTCTTGCATGAAACCAGATTAGAATTCGTCAAGAAGGTTGTTATCCTAAATATGTAGGGAAAGTTGTTTCGCTGCACATCTTTCTGTGATTTCAGCAAGAAAAGGGAAGTTAGGTGAGGGGGTGGAAGTTGTTGAGGTCAGTAGCATCAGCGGAGGGTTTATTAAGAAGTGCGGTAACCTGTCCTGTTTTAAGGGTAACTGGAAGGGAGCCTTGGCTGAGGACGAGGTTAACCAGACTGGTCCAATAGGAAAGAGTGTAAGTGTAGAAGTCAATGGCAAGGACACTAGGGATGGGGTTGAAAGAATAATTAGAGGGTGCTATTTTGAGAATGCATTTGAGGAGGGCATCTTCAGAGATGGAGACAAAGTTCTGTCAAATGACTAAGGAATTGTGCTCCCCCAGGTGGGTAGGGTGAATGACCTGATCCACCAGTGATTTTTCTTTTTCATCAAAGAATATAGCGAATTCAGCTGCTTTCTTTGGAGGCTCGTCATGTTTGATGGTTGAGGGAGAGAAGTTTTTATTTTTTTTATTTTTTTATTTTCGATGAGATCAAATAGTTTTTTGGGTCTGTTTTTGGTTGAGTTGAAGAGGGTTCTGAAGTGTGACGCTTTTTCCTGGAAGATGTGTTTGTTGTATTTTGATCTTCCTGAACGTAGATTAGAGAGATTAGTGGTGGATGGAGATTGTCTAGTACGGGTGGGGCAAGGGCAGTAGGATTTCCTGTTGAGTCTTATATGTAACTGCCCCTGTTTCTGCACTTCCAGCCTTTCAGAGGTGCAAGCTTGTGTAAAATTGTGAAATTCCCTTGTAGGGCATTTTTTTAGGTCTTGCGCTGGACACTCAGCTAGACATATTGTGAAAGAGGAGATTTCAGAAGGGGACTTGAAACCCCACCCTTAATTTTCATTGGGTCGCGTCAGTGTTTATGCTAAACGCTGGCTTCCCATTGAAAATTATGCTTTTTGGCCACTGCCCTTTCTACCTTTCCTCCGGCCAATCCGGACTGGCTCGTCTGCTTCACGGCTGTCATTGTCGCGATTGTCAGTAGCGCAAGAATATGTAAACGCCACTAACCTTTCTCTTGTGGCCAGCAGAGAAGAGGACAAACGTTATCCCCCCCGATTCCTTTTAACGCAACCCCAACAGAGGAAGGCAATCCTTCTGCGTGAAATTGCACCCAGGGGAAAAGGGAAGTGGATAAAATAATAAACTAGCTGTAATCACTGTGGTCCCTTCAAGGTCTGGTCTGAGAGACTGCACGGCAATAGGAGGGATGTATACACTGCAGGACAGGAAGATAAGACAACAGGAATGAAGTATACTCTTCTATGTTCAAAACAAAATTCTAACATTTATCTCTCTTTCCTACTCACCAGAATACATACAGCTAGGAATCAAAATATCTGAAAACATTCTTTGACTTTCCAGAGTAGAAGGAACTTTCCCCCTACAGAAGTAGGCATAAATCAGAGCAGGGTAAATGTGAACGTAATCAAGGCTGGAGTACAAATGAAAGATAATGTATTTGAAAAAGTATCCAATACTCCAAGGAAGGCCAAGTACCCAGGAGCAGGTGTTGTTAACCTCACAACACAATGAACAAGAACCAGAACTGCTTCTATACAGTGGAAAAAGCGAATAACAAAAACAGGCTTGATGTAAAGCAAAGTACTTATTTGAGCTAGGACAATACGAGCTGTCAAATACCACGAACTTCCGCGGTCTCCTGAAATCGGAAATCACTTTATCAAGGCAAGGAACAGAGCTGCGCCTCACAATCCACAATAACACAGAGGGACTGATGTTTTGAAAATCGGCGGGTATGCGTCTTTAAATGTCAGCCGCGTAACACGCCAAAAGTTCACCACAGAGTCGCGTACAAGTAAACACGCCCCAGCGCGTCTAAAGCACGACTCACGAACAAAGAATGATTGTAGACGGAGGGGGCAAGCCCGCGCTCCTTCCATGATACCTGAACAACGATGGGGCCACACTCCTGAGGGCTGCAATCTCCAGAAACACGAGGAATCCTGAATATCTGGAATCAAGGCTGTTGTATTCTCGCTGAAATCCGGCGGGGACACACCATCCGCCATTCCCAACAGGTAGAAGATTGTCAAGCACCTTCCCATTGTGGAGGAGGTGCTTATATCAGGACCGCCCTGTGCCTTGCTCTGGTTTACCCATGGCCTGCTGGTAGTTGTAGTCCCGGAAACCCTTTTGCACTCTGAAGCGGGGAATTACCCTAGGGATATTACGACGATGGGTAAGGATGTTGGCACGTGGGTAGGAAATCGCTACAGTCATGAAGCAATTTCTTCGCTCAACATCAGCCACGTGTTTATTTTTGCATCGCACTTTCACTTAAAGTGAAAGTGAAAGTGCGATGCAATTATAAACAAGCGGCTGCCTTCCTGCAATGGCGAGCGCTTGTTTTAATTAGCAGCGGCTCGTAGGGGCCATCTGTTTCAACCAAAGCTGACCTCTCCTTGTCCTATGCGTCCTCCCCCTCTCTTTACTGCCCCTCTCCCCTCCTTGAGGATTACAGGCAGAGAACCTTGATTGATGTGGGATCCACATGTGCCCTGATGCTTGGATAACTCTCCTTACCTTCCTCAGCAGTGAGTAACGTCAAGAAGCCTCCTGGGCCCGAGGAAGCACTGCCACAGCCTCCGCAGCGCCTTGAAGTGCGGGGATCTCCTGCAGGTTGCACTCCGAGGCATGGCCGAGCTTAGAATCCATTTTCAAATCTGGTAACAGCTCGTGAGCTGGGCCGGAGCCAGCGCTTCTGAGTCACCGTCACACCACGGCGGAGGCCCGCCCTGGTACTTGGCACAGGGAGCCGCTTTCCAGACATGGTTTGTGTCGCTCTTTCTCGCCCACCTGCATTTAAACCACTTTTTACTGCCCACTGTTTATTTGCCTCTTTAGAAGAACCTTCACATACACAGGGCATGCACTTTTCGTGTTTGAGTTCATTCACGTTTTTTGGTTTCTGCATCAAGGGCACGCGCTGGTCGCCTGCCTCTATTGGTGATTTGCATGCTTGAGAAATATTAAAGAGCACCGTGTTTGCAGCCGAGATGGCCCAGCAGGATTGAAAAGCATCAAAGGACGTGGCATTTCCACAAGGTTTTACAAGGTCACCATCACATGGTTTGAAGAGGCATTTACCACACATGGCCCGCTTCACACAGTGACGTGATTCCACAGCTGTGCTTGTGGTTAGTCGCTGACTAGGAACACACTTGAATATCCACTCCCTTCTTCACACAGCCAGTTTTAAACATCCCAGGCTACCTACTTTCCCCTGTTAACCTCACCCGTTCCTCGTCCCCTTGCCCTTGTAGCTGGCAGCGTGTCTAATTGAGTTAAATGCTCGCTGCTGAGACATGCAGTATTTCGAATGCCTGACATGCTAACGGATCCTTAGGAACTTCACAGGTAGGTAAGCTGGGTACTATTACATTGTGTAATAATAAAAAATGTTGTTCACTATACATTGCCTTGAAAAAACATATGCTAGTCGCAAGGGGCTGGGCTAAGAATTAGCATATTGAAACTATCAAATTGTCGCCACGCCGAAGTGATGGAATCTGAGTAAGCTTTCTTGCACCACATGGTCCCTTTTTTACCCAGAAATGTTGTCGTTCAGCGCAAATAATGACAGTGGAAGTTGTTCTGGGAGGAAATTCTCAAACGTCAGGAGGACGCCTCTTTATGTAAACTAGAAAGAACAAGGGTCTCTGGGATCCAAGAAAAGTACTTGGATCTCTCAGGATGGATGAGGCCTGCAGGTTAAAATGAGGCAGGCCAATTCGCTCTTACCAAGAGCTTTGTCTCTGACCCTCGCATGTTCACGGTGCCAACTAGCTGGGGTTGGAGCTATGACCCAACTGGGGTTGTCCTACTGGGTCTCACCCGCCTTTGAGAACCTCTGAGAGTCTGATAGAGGCTATGGGTGTGAACCCCTGCTCACAATGTTGGCTTCCTACAGGCTTGCAGGAGTAGGTGAAATCTGGGCCTTTTAAAGAGTGTGCAGCTTCTGCTCAGACTGCCGGCCTTCAGTGCTCGTCCACATCCTTTCATTCTTTCTCTTTCATGGGATGTCTTTCTTCTACCTTGGACAAGTAAATAACAAGCATTGGCATAGTCAATAGGTCTCGCCTTTGGGACCTAATAAGTGTTTAGTTATGCAGCACAATATCCTTGGTGCAACAACATCAACTGTTACATGGCTAAACACTTATAAGGTCCCAAAGGCGAGCCATATTGGCTATGCCAATGCTTGTTTTTGTTGCAGGGTGGAGGGGCACGGAGAGGGAGTGAATCTGGAGTCAACTGACTATAGCATGGAAGTCTCAGATTTCGGCACAGATATAAGGGTGAGTATCAGAATGTCATTAAGTGAAATCAGTGATGCACCTAGAGACTCACTCTTAGGACAACACGTGTGCCTTTGTTGTGAATAAAGTGCTGTATCTGCAAAAAAACGTTGTATCTCATGACATCGTTATCAAAAATATTCTCTGCATGTGCCCTAAATGTAGTTTGCAAAAATATAGTCTCTTTTAGCATAGGTTTTAAATTATTAACTCTAATGGGCAGATATTTTGGTAAACGATATTTATGATAGAGGATATTCTGATTATGCTATGGCGCAGACTTTTATGTGAAAGAGTAATATTCAGTAACTGGTAGTGAGCTACTCGGGCTCAACGTGAGGAGCTCTTGACCCCATACAACCTGACCGCCGGTACCTGCACGGGCCGAGGGTACAAACACAAGGGGCGTGACCCGCTCGAGCTTCAGTCCCAGCCTGGTAACCAATCACCTGTGTGCTGGACACATTTGTCCTGTGTGCGAGCGCGGGCTTATGAGGCCTCGCACCTGCGGGCCACATAACAGTAAGCACAATATTTACATATTGCATGGCGGGGCGAGTAGGTACTGGATATGAACGTTTTGAGAGAAATTCAGTTTTGTGTAAAGGCAGTTTGGTTTCAGATGCAGTGTTGGGAGTCAGTTATCAGAGATGTCCTGCAGAAGAGTTAAAGTGTGTTTTTAGGCGAGGGGTGGCAGTCTGGGGGAGGGGCGGGAGGAGAGGGAGTTTGTGAATTGATTACGGGTGGGTTTTCTTTTTTTGCCTGTGGAGTATTTCACATTCACATTCACATTGTGTGTTATCAACATTCATTTTGGAATCCTACGCATGAATATCACCTCCCATTCTGTTTTTGCTCTGTCCTGGTAAGCCACTTTTGAGGTGAAAGGGTCACAGAGCTGTCTTCCATATTAGTGTGGTGCCATGTTTGAGACACAATTCTATGTTGTTGCATTATCATGGCCCAGAGGGGCTTGAACATGTTTGACAATGCCTAATTTAACAAATGATGATGCAAGTAGAATTAATTTAAATATCCTTGAGGAATCTTGAAGAAATCTGAACACACGTTAGCATCCCCTGGCATAAGGGATGTCGGAACAACGGAAAGTGCGTTGGGGACCCTATGTGATGAACACATCAGAGACCAGATCATGCTTCGTTCTAGGAACGGGGAAGGTATGTGAAAGAGGAGCAACATAGGAGAGAGCATACTCTCCATGAATGAATTACAGTAGCCAAGGTGGTGGAGCACACATTTAATTGTGTAAAGAAATTGATGTAGTAAATGCTTCGGGAGAGACAAAGGTGGTCAGCATAAAGAATGTAAAGTGAGGCAGTAGTGGTGTTGCCGACTGAAAATATTAAACCATCACCAAATGCAAATATTTTGTTTAATGTTGTCTAATCAAGACAGGAACGCCAGGTCATACTGAGTGACAGTCAGGGCGGGACTAGGAGGCGATATAGTCTGTACTGCCCAATCAAAGTTACGAAGTTCCAAAGGAAAGAGCCCGCGCCGGAAAAGAAGGTCTGAATCCCGGAAGTGGCTTTCCAGCCGCACCGGAAGTGATTGCCCCAGTTGTCGTAGGTGCAGTGTATGTGTTTATTCACTTTGCTCTGGTGTTCTCCCAGCTCTGGTACAACTGAATGAATGATGAACGTGTCAGGAATTGGTGCTCCAATTCCTTCGGGTCGAGTTCGCGCTATATAAATCTGTGCTGACTGGGGCTTGTCAGGCTCGTAGGCTGGTACTTTAAGGAGACAAAACCCTTGATTTTGGGGTGAGATTAAAGCAACGGGGGTGGCCATTCTGTGTCTTGGTACTTGCTGGTGGCGGCTGTGGGCGTCTAGGAGAGGGCAGAATATTGGGCAATAACCAAACCTGGGTTAGAAGAACTGATGGCTCAATGTTGGATGGGAGGGTTTCTCCCTCCATGGGCTTTCGGGGGAGGAGGGCACATGGTGTGCGTGTCCTCCTGTGTGGGAGGCACCGGGCGGGCAGTGGCCGTGAGCTTCCAAGAGAGTGCACACCGTCTTGGGTTCGTTACAGGTTAAGTGCAGATAGTGCCTGTTAGAAGTCAGGAGAGAGTACTGTATTGACAATGTGTCAGCATTTCTGTGCTGGAGAGAACTACAGGCATGTGGTAGGTTTCCAGGTTTTTAAAATAAAGTTGTGGACCCACGATCAGCCAGATCAGGACATTGTCGGCAACTGTCTAAAGCAGTACGCTGTAGGCAGGGAGACTCATGGACCTGGATTCCAGAACGTGGAATAAGATGCGCAAGCCAAGCAAACAAGCGCTGAAAGACAAGCGCTGCCCTGCGGCCGCGAAAGTTAAAGTCCATCTACAGCATTTACCTTGCGGGAGCAAGCAGCGGCAGGCGCGATAATTGCAAACAGATGGCGCCGCTGCTCGCTCCCGCAAGGTAAATGTCACTCATGCACGAGTACTAATTGGAAACAGTGCAGAACATGCACGAGTTTCCACAAAAGCCCGGAATGATTCCAAGAGGTCACGCCAAAGCAGCGCTTGCACGCTGCGTAGGCGAGACTTTAACAAATAAATTGACACGATGCATGGCTACTGCTTATATCTCCAAGTCCCTTTCTTACCCTTGTGGCATCCATTGACTCATCTGACAGTATCTATTTCTGGCACATGTCGCTTTATGGATTACTGGGTCTTATCCGTTTATCCCTCTCCCCCTCTTTGGTTTATGGGCACACGACATACCATCGGCCCTGTGGTTAAGCAAGTTAGTCCATATTATAACTATAATTTGAAGGTCTGGAGGTCATCACAGAGATATAAAAACGCTTCCCACAGAGGCACAAAACAAAAACTGCACTGCCCAACCACACACCCAATACGTTGGAGCTTGCTATTTGTGTGGGTTAGTGCTTTAGAGCCCCCCTTAAATGTAGTAGGAGCTAAACAAATGTTGCAACACAATAGTTATCATTGCTGGCCCTGGCTCCTTTGCCTGCAGTATCTGTAAGACTTCCAGTATCCAGTTCTTTGTAGCTCGGCTTGTGATGTTTAAGTCAGTTATATAGAGTCATTTGAGATACACTGTATACTGGGGTTATAACTACACAGAAATGTATTAGATTTTATTTGTTTTTGTGTTTGTATTGATTGAGAACCTTTTTTTTTTAAACTTTATTGACCATTTTCATGTTGATAAACAACAAGCATTAGTTGGTTACCCACAGCAGCCATACAAAACAAGCATTGGCATAGCCAATAGGTTTTGCCTTTGGGACCTTATAAGTGTTTAGTTTTCCAGCACAATATCCTTGGTGCAACAACATCAACGGTTGCATGGCTAAACACTTGTAATGGCCCAAAGGCGAGACCTGTTGGCTATGCCAATGCTTGTTCTCTGTTTCAAATAGCTAAAGCTTATGGTAAAGGCTGCCATTGTTACAAAAGAGGTAGTTTGATATTCCTGCAACCATACACGTCAGTGACAAACAAACAAAAACTTTCATCTTCTTTAGTTTTGCCTATATTACCATTTCGTATCATCAATTGGTGGAGGGAGAGAGAGTAGAGATCCTTTCAATCTCCTTTCAATAATTATAAATCAATGTGGAAAGGATCACTGGTCCTGCATAACCAAGGTCTGCAGGTGGATCGGTAGGTGTCTCCCAAATAAAAGACCCTCATACACGTGTTTTTTCAGAGTCGTGTAGCGGTATATGATGTGTCCCCGCTTCTTGTAACACGTGTCCGTGCGTAATCCTTGGGTCAGTTTTTTGTTTGCACCCTCCGCCAGGAGGTTGTACCATTGGTTAAAACAGTAGCGATGGTGAATAAGTGAAATAGTGCTATAAAGGTGTTCTAAAATACCCGGACAGCCAGAGGTTCAACTTTTATATTTCTGGATTCGGGTAGAAGGTTAAGGCGTGTCGCAATGGAATTATTTAGGAATTCTAGCGCACTAATCTTGTGAGGTTAAAAGTGGTCGACATGTTTCAGCCTTATCTGCCTGTTGGTCAGTCGGCTTTCCTCAGGACCATAAAGTGATTAAGTGAAAAAAAGGAAAAGGTAAATTTGTAACCTGATTCGTTTTGTGGTAGTAGGTCACATTGTACCTGTAGTAAGAGAAAAGGGAGATAGTGCAACCACACTTGTAGCGAATAAGTGGGAAAAGACACTTCAGCAATGTACAATGACATAGAGACACAGTTGAGAATTATGAAGCATATTATTAAAAAAACATATAATTAAAAGCGAGTTGTGCAATACTAGACTCAGAGTCACATTCATATTAAGCGTCAACTTACACATTCTCAAAATTCTATGCGGAATATTGTAATGTATAAATCCCAAAGTCGTATTTAGGCGTCATGAGATCATTTCTTTACAGTGCCCTGATATTAAAAGCGCTATTTACTTTAAGGCGCAATTTCATTGTTACATTACCATGACGTCAAAGGCGCTTATCAATTTTACTGTGTCATGACGATTATCTTAGACATTGGTATAACTATGTAATACCTGTTCGAGTATAGACTCTTGCTATTATTTCAAAGTACATGCATTCATTATTAGACGGTACCAAGCACTCGTTCTACATGTATTCTGAAAATTGAACATGTGCATACTGTCGCTATAGTATCTTTAAATGCGCACTCTGGAAAGCCTATTCAGAAAGAGATTCTATTCAAAAAGTAGGCACTACTAACAAAAGTCTAGAACTAAGCAAAACTCAGTACAGAGCAGGGTCTTCACATGCGCTTATGCGTAACTGGACCTTATGGAATGTACCTCTACATTATGTAAGACTTGTCTCCTCGGGAACCACGGCAGTTAGGGGGATGCTTCACTGTTTTGGAGTGAGGAAAAAAGAGTTTAGTAAAGGGGTTTTAATACTTGCGGTTTACTCCATAACGAAAAGGACAATGCTCCTCGATACCTCTAGCCTTCAAACACCCGTCTAGCAGCTTGTGCTGTCTCTGCCCTTGGTGACCCGGAATCAATCGCCAGTGTGTAACCTGTCTTCTTTTATTGCATAGTGATGGAAACTGAAGAGTTACTCGAGTGTTTGTACTTATTAGTTGTACTAAATTGTTATACCTAATTTTCAGATGAGAATTGTAATCATTTCTAGCTTGGAAAAAGATGACAAATGGAGTTTATGAGAATGTACTCTTTAGGCGCTCATTCTGAATTTTCTCATAGTTAAAGAACGTTAGAAAATTCGTAATTCAGGCAAAATATCAATTATTTGTTAAGACATAACCACGGAACGGCATCCTTCAGGCCCTTTACCATTTCACCAAATTGAAAGGGGAGAAATCTCAAACCCTTTGTACTATGTAGTGACATCAATGAAAGTGACTTCACCTGGGCTGCGACATCGATGATGGACCATTCTCAGTGGAGCCCCTCAAAGACTAATGTGGCGAACAGACTCTTCCAAAAGACTCTAAAAGGGCACCTCACAAACATCTACAGGCAATGGTACTGTTGGGATCCCGGGAATTGTGGGGGACCCCTTTCATCACAGGCAGCAGCAGGCTAACTTCTTGGCAGCTTGCAAGGTGGGGGACGAGTGTTAGCTGCTCGACTGGGGAAAAAAATGTGCTAAACACATACAACCCTACTGCAACCACACTTTTAATTACACTGGCATCCTTTTCAAGCTACTTCTATTGACTGTGGACCTATGAAGCATGGGGAGGAGAGGAAAGGGAGGCAGCCTGAAACAGTGCTCGAGTTGGAAAAATTTAGCCCAGCAACCCAGATTTCGGGCGTCAAGGTGTGGCAAATGAAAAGGGGTGGAGTTATGAGGGGCAGTGCTTGAAAAGCAGTCTTTCAACTTATACATATATAAAAAAAATCAGCTCCAACGAATTTGATAACATGGACATATGTGACAGTAAAGCTGTTCTAGCTTACTTAATTTGTCTAAAAGATCCCGCATTTAAACTATGTTACAGGGTTAAGACACCTGCTGCAAAGATCTTTGTGTGGCCAGCAATTTTGGGGTGCCTATAATACTGATAAGATAGCTCTAGTGGTTAATGCAGTTCTGGGAGAATTCTGTGGCAGATTTACTAATATTTGGCGCAACACAACACAGCAAGACAAGTAACTGCTCTGCGTCAAATGGAGAGGGCACACTCACCCCTGGGATGCCTTCCCAGGGCATAGTCACACAGGGAACAACTTAAGCCACCTTGCTTTTCTCCTGATTTACTAGGCCACACAGAGACATGCAAGGTGTCTCATCATGGCATTGTAAATCTCTCTTAAAGGCCTTGCCTTGCCCTTGTGTGACCTTGCATGACGCAAGGGCAACACTCACCCTCGACTAATCTGGCCCTCTGTGTTTAGGCCAGTCACAGTTTTGACTCATAAATTGGCATAGAGGGTTATTGTTCCTGCTGTAACATGCAAATTACATATCTGCATTTTATTTAGATAGGTAAGTGAGCTACTGCTTTCCTTCTGATATAGCGCAGTTAATTTTTTTACTGGCACCAAGGAGCTGCTTACAAACTGTAAGCCATAGATTTAGATCCTTATTGTTTGTTTTTCAGTCTGGTGTTATTCTAAGACTGTAAAGAAGGTTTCTTTGGGAGTAATAAAGTCTTGTGCAAACAACCACAATCGCTGCATTAGGTTTAATATCTGCCTTTGTGTTTATTGTTACTGTGTGTGTGATGTAAGACGATCTGACACCCTACACTGGGATGAGTAGCGCAGTAAAATATTTAAATAATAAACGTAGTAGGTACAATTTTAATCATTAATTATATAATTACTCATACACACGCAGATAACTTTTGCATTCTTACAGTGTATGCACATTCCTTACATAAGGATTTGAACAAAGTAAAAATCCTTCCCCAAGTCCTTTTTTAGGTCTCGCCTGTCGATGCGCATGCGCATCGAGCTTGCGAGACTATGGGGGCTTATCCACTCTTTAACCAACTTGCAAGGAATCGTGGCGATTCCTTGCAGTGCACGAGAAATTTAAGCTCAATGCGCATGCGCATTGAGCTTAAAAGCGCGTGCACATGCCCCCAGCCGCCTGCCTTGCCTACTCTCTCTCTCACAGCCTCCCCCAGCTCCGCCCCCTCACTTCTTGATTGCACGGCCGCTAGGCCGTGCCTCCCCTACTCTCCTCCTCCTACTCTCCTCCCCTCGCCGTCTGTTCCCGCACTCCTCCCACACCCCCGCTCCGCCCCCTCCCCTGCCTGCCATGTCGCGTCGCATTTCTCCTCCCCCCTCCCCACAGCAATGCCCTCCGTTTTGACTCGCTGCCTCCTCCTTGTTGTATCTGTTTTGTAACGCTCGTAATCCTAAATCCTTATACTTTGCAACCAGTTCTCATGTAGATCGCCGTGCCTCCCCTACTCTCTTCCTCCTACTCTCCTCCCCTCACCGTCTGTTCCCGCACTCCTCCCACACCCCCGCTCCGCCCCCTCCCCTGCCTGCCATGTTGCGTCGCATTTCTCCTCCCCCCTCCCCACAGCAATGCCCTCCGTTTTGACTCGCTGCCTCCTCCTTGTTGTATCTGTTTTGTAACGCTCGTAATCCTAAATCCTTATACTTTGCAACCAGTTCTCATGTAGATCGCCGTGCCTCCCCTACTCTCTTCCTCCTACTCTCCTCCCCTCACCGTCTGTTCCCGCACTCCTCCCACACCCCCGCTCCGCCCCCTCCCCTGCCTGCCATGTCGCGTCGCATTTCTCCTCCCCCCTCCCCACAGCAATGCCCTCCGTTTTGACTCGCTGCCTCCTCCTTGTTGTATCTGTTTTGTAACGCTCGTAATCCTAAATCCTTATACTTTGCAACCAGTTCTCATGTAGATCGCCGTGCCTCCCCTACTCTCTTCCTCCTACTCTCCTCCCCTCACCGTCTGTTCCCGCACTCCTCCCACACCCCCGCTCCGCCCCCTCCCCTGCCTGCCATGTCGCGTCGCATTTCTCCTCCCCCCTCCCCAGTAGATCGCCGTGCCTCCCCTACTCTCTTCCTCCTACTCTCCTCCTCTCACCGTCTGTTCCCGCACTCCTCCCACACCCCCGCTCCGCCCCCTCCCCTGCCTGCCATGTCGCGTCGCATTTCTCCTCCCCCCTCCCCACAGCAATGCCCTCCGTTTTGACTCGCTTCACTTTCCGGCCCACTGCTTGGTTCTGTTTGGAAATGTGTTTGTATCTTTTGTGCATGTGTTGTCTGGTTGCTACTGTGTAAGTATTGAATGTTATGTTATTCCTTTCGATGTAGTGAATATTAATATATTGCTTCATTTAAATAACAAACCTCCTTGAGGAAGGCTACGCATTATTTAATAATTCGCGCTGCATTAGATAATGCGTGCGCTTGAGTAGTCCGCCTTCCATGCGTGAAGAGCTCCGACACTCCCTCGGGGAGCGCGCGGCATTGACACCGGTAGTACTACAGGGCATTCAGGTGCGAGCCCAGCCAATGGCGAACATGTCCTCACAGGTCCTCGCGCGCGTGCCGGGGCTGGCGCTGGCCTGCTCCCTCGCGGGCGCTTCAGCAATGAACAGCCGGCCTTGTGGAACTGTAGACATTAGTTCTTTTAGACAGATGCCATCCTTACGTTTTTTTCCTTTTAACCAGACGCAGTGGCGCTTCTCGGGGTCCGCGTGGATGCTCGTGGACTAGAAACGTGTCCATGTGCGTTAAGGATGCGTGCTTGTGTAGTACTCTAAACGTTATCAGAAAATAGACTGATCGATGTCTGCAACATCAGCAGACACTCACAGTGGTACCTGCAGTAGTACAATACAGCACATTTGCATTTATGCAATCAAAATGGTGCCGTCTTTATTTTTTTATGACCTAGCCCGTATATCCTCACAAATGGAATTTTGAAGTATTTGTTTTAAAACCGCATTTTCAACGTTTCCATTTGCTATGGTGAGGTTTAACAAGCTGGTTTCTTGCGATGGATTTTACTCGGCATAGCTAAGTAAGCAGGGCTTGTTGTCATGACAACAAATGCATCATATGACTTTCAGGCTACAGGGAATGACAGACCAGCTTAAAGAGACAGGTAGCAATGCTTACACTCTATCACCCTCTCACCCTCACCCTCACACCCCCTAACCCTCACCCTCACCCTCACCACCATGCTTTTTTTTTTTGTAATTCTTTAGCATTGGCTACAGGAAACAAAAATGCTAAAGATTTACAAAAAAAACCCATAAACAATTCTAAAAGCACTAACTCTAATGCTGCGAGACCTATTGCATTTCCAATGCTTGTTCTCTGTAGTACTTGTGAAGTGATAACAAGCAGTGTACCTTTGGGCCATATTATCAAGAAATGGCGATACATTATCGCCGCTTCTATCGGCAGGAAACTGCAGCTAAAGCGGCGATAATGGGCTTGATAATTTGCCCTTGTGAATTCCCATAGAAGCCCAGGTTAACACCAGAACCTGGGCTTCTATGGGAATTCACAAGGGCATATTATCAAGCCCATTATCTGCTTTAGCGGCAGTTTCCTGCCGATTAAAAGCGGCGATAATGTATCACCCTTTCTTGATAATATGGCCCTTTGTTTCCTTCCATCGCATTGGCATCCAGGTAATAGCTAAATATAGCTCCCAGCCAGGGTGATATTTGAACAAGAGAATGCATAGTGGGCTTTTAAATCAGGCCATTATTTTGGGCCCGGCTGGAAGTGAACATAAGAAAGCCCCCATTGCTGCCTGCATGTTGCTGCTCTGCATGGAATGCAGACAACATGCAGGCGCTGCTGAATTCAGTCACAGTGTCGGGAAAGTACACTAGGGCAAATGCAACAAATTCCCTGGGTCGACCCGATCCCAGAAATTGTTGTCGAAGCTGGGATCTGGTGGGATCCCCCTACTTTCTAGCACTGGTCTGTAATGCATAGTACACTGGCAACGGGCGGGGTCACCTCCGCACCTGCGTAAGTATGCTGCAGAAGGGATAGCACCATTAATAGCCTGTTATCCCAGATCCATTGTGATCAGAAATAACAAGCTATTTGTGAAATAGTATAACTTCTTCTGCAGGACACACCTTCCATGCACTGTAAAAACAGCTTTACTCGGTTATCCATTTTTCATGAAGCACTGGTGCTACCAGTGGACTGCTACATCATAAGCTGTGGTGACAGATGGACCTGCCATGCCGGCTGTTGCCCATCTGAGGCCCATCCGCAAACTGCTCAAGGCTATGTGAGAAGCTCATTACTTCCGCGTCCGTTTTCCCGTCCCATGCCTTATCTATGAGCAGCTCGTCTGCTCCACAAAAAGTATTACTTAGTTAAGGTCAACATACTTCCTATAATATGGTGCTGCCCACCTGACAGACATAAAGGGGGAAGCACGTCACCCTGACAGCCTGAGAATACCAAAGAAACTCAAAATAAAATAAAAACCACAAACAATCAACAGAACCAGAAACCAGGGAGGGAGGGCCGGGCCCAGGAGTGGAATGGGAAGACCAGGACTTGAAGTAATGAAGAATACCGGTGAGTAACCGGGCAACACACACTATGTAGCTAGCGATGCACATAAAAACTGCTTTGACTGGTGTGAACTCCAAGCTCTCAGATCTGTGTCACTGAGTGTCAATTTTGCAAAGTGAAATAGAGGAGGAGGTGACAGCCTGTGAACTGGCATGAAAATGTGCGCTTTACATACTAGAGAAATATGGACAGTGCCGTCGCAGGGTAGCTTTACAAACGCGTCTACTACAAGGATTCTAGCATAGCGATGTTTTTTTGCATAATATAAAAATGCTAGTCCTCCTATGGAAATGGTGTTTTATATATGGTGATGAAATTTGGATAATGACAAGGGACTACATGATGGGGTAAATGGGCATAAGCACTGGTGATTTATGGAAAAGGAGAATGTGGACAGTGTCATGGGAAATATGCTGTGCATAGTAAGAGCACAGCTGAAGCTGAGCCTCATCATTATGTATTCTGCACATCTTAGCCACTCATGACATGCTAGCTGAAATCAACCGGCATGCAGGGCCGGACTGGCTGTAGCTGGCACCGAGCATTTCTCTGGTGGGCCGGAAGGGTGTGGTGCGGTTTTGGACAGATGGGGGCCATTTTTATTACTGGGGGGCGGTTTTGCTGCAAAATCGCCCCCTTGTAACAAAAGCGCAGCAGCAGTGTTCCCGCCAGTCACCTCTGGCCCTGCTGGCATGCAATGCAACTCATGAAAATGTGGTTTGTACAATGCAATCCAACTGTTCTCTATTGGACCTACGTTGTGCTTTTCTTTTCTCGTCAGTAATGCACTTGCACTTTTTTTTGCCTACTGGCTCTGCCTACAGGCCAGTGCAGCTAAATTTCCCTTGCACCCAAAGATGTTGCACATCGACTTTTATATGTTCACTGGAATTGTTTGTAATCTTGTATTCTTATGATTTTGAGCGCATTGCATACATGCTTTTATGGTCTTAATAACCGAAATAAAGGTTTTTGAACTGAACTGAACAAAGCATATGCAGTTTTCAGCAACCTCCTCCCAAAAGCCTTCAAAATCATCTGTAGGGATAGAGTCTATAGGCGAGGAGGCATGATAGCCTTAATTTATGCTGCAGAAAGTTACAAAAAACTTCATACCCCTTCTATCTCATTCTTCAAGGGCCTATTCAATCACATATTAATTAAGTCAAACTGTTTGTTCGTTGTTGAAGTGATATACCATCATCTTTGCCATACTTCCTCATTACTGGATACATTCTTAGAGTTAAACTCAGAAATGGTGTAAAAGATCACCGGAGTTGATGTGATCACTGGAGAGGCTTATCAAGCAGTAGAACTTTTTGATAATGTACAAGTGCTCGGCTTCAGCCGGGCAGTGCATGGCCTGATGCCTCACACTGGACCTTGTGTTTTCAAATAATAAAGGAGCCCTCAATGTGGATGTGTAACTGCAGTGACCACTCTTTATTTTATTTTACTTCTTCAGCTTGCCGTAATATTACACTACAAGCAGATGTACACTAAGCACAAGCAGTGGATACTGACAATGGATGTGGTCTTCCTATTAACCTTTTATGCCATTCTCAGGATAAAACCAAAAATCAAAGGTGAGAGAAGAGCACAATATTGGGTTATCACATAGGGCAGGTGGCTATACAGCAGCATATAAGAATGAAAGTGCAAATTCATATGTGAAAATACAGGAAATAGAAATAGTAATACAGTTCGAAAGAGATTACGTAGAAAGACGTGTCCGTTTCTACCATGCACTCTGAAGATACTTCACTACAGCATGCACAGCAAGCCAAGAGCATAGATGACCTGTCTCATAGGCCCAACTTATAACATGCTGGGATGATCTATTTGGAGTGGATTGCTGAGCGTACAGGACAGAAAAAGAGGAAATGTTCCTTGGTCTCATTATAATACAAGCAGACATGACATGCTGCAGAGCTCCCGGTGATGGCTAACCAATTGCTTGAAAATGCTGTAAGGGGAAGAGTACGATATTGAAATTTTAATGAAAGGCCTCTTGCAGAAGCAGGGCAAATCATATCTAAGAAAATTTTATTAAAAGGAGACAGGTTAAAAGTAAAAAGATTGAGTTAACACACCTACAGCTTAAGGGGCAGTACGTTTAGCATAGTGCCTTTTCCAAAATCTCACTTATAGCAATTCCTTGGTGCACTGGTCAATGAGTTATGGTGAATTCCAGAGATCTTCCAAGCCAAGCTCCATCAAGTTGACCTTCATAGATCTTAACCAGGAGATCTTCCTTACATCTCCAGGTCTTCCAAGGATGTCAGCAAGGCCCTCCCTGTATGGTTTAAGCACATCCTGCTTCCAGATATTAGCTAATGGGCGTAACCGGGCCACCAGGCCCAATGGCCTTAACCCAAGATGAAGCCATACATGTAGCAAGGGACAGCTCTGGGGGAGTAATAGTAATGCCAAAAACCAGGAGGAGGGAGAGAGAAGCAGAGATTTATTCAGCTTCCTGAGCCAGTACTTAAATAATCAAAAAGAATGAATCACTTAGGTCGTTTTCCCGAGTCTCTTGGAATTTGTTTGATGAGGTCTCTCAGGCACGCTGTCACGGCAGCAGCATATCTTGGTCCTCTGCTTATTTGATTAAGTGGGATGTATCATCATAGGGTTTTGACACCAGGTGTCCGGTTCTTCAGGTGTTCATCATACTCCACCAGGAGGGAGACTCTCTGGTGTGCGTCAGTCGTGAGTGGGAAGAGTGTTAGAATGATAAAAATGATAAAAAAATATTAAAAATATCTTCTCTCCTGTGTAGTTTGTTTTTATTTTCACAGGGGAGAGATAAGGTTAAAAAGTGGGCGGTGCTTCATTGGATAATTATAGGTCCAAAGCCTGTGAATGGTCGGTCAACATGTTTCAGGCTGTGTCGCCAAACGGGTCGGATGGCTTTCTTCAGGACCAAAGGATCCAGCCATCTCAAATGTTGAGGGGCTATGTAAGGTGAGTGGATTCGCTCACCCTGTTAGGGCTACATGTTGTATTTAATGCCTGTCATGGACATGTGGTAATAGGCCTTAATTTGGTCTATTGCTGGAATCTATGCGGGTGTTTCAGTTCCACGAGGCTGGCACAGCAGCTTGTAATCCTGCCGTGTGGGATTCGTAAGACATGTGCTATGTGAGTAATAGTTATGACCATGCACACTTATTTTCCTTGAATCCCAGTTTCGTCAAATCAGAATAGGCCCATAATTCACTTCCAGTGCTGCAGTTAGAGCCTGTGCCCTATATATTTGCAGGGGAGTGTTAATGGGGTAAGACTTGGCAGGTTGCGCAAATCTAAGAAAGGCCTCCGCCCAGTGTTTTAATATAGCAACACTCATTTGTGTCTGGTCCTTCTATGAATTGGAGCCTGCTGTAGGGCGGCTCTAGGGCATTGCAATCGGTGCCACTGCACAGGGTGCTGACCTCTGGGGGCACTGTGTTGTCAAATATATAGTGGATTTAAAAGCACCTACTACAGGGTTCCTTGCATCCAGCAATTTTCAAGCAACAGCAAAAATGTCAAGATAAATCTGGTGGTTAATGGACCTGCTGGGAGCGATCGAGTTTTGTCTAGTGGAAGTTTCGACTCATCATAAAATAGCCCAGAGGGTTAATGTACCTGCTGCAAAGCACGTGTGCCATGCAGATCACAGTAGCGCATACAATGTAAATAGTTAAGTGGGTTACTGCTATTGTCAGAGAGATCCTTTTGTTACTTGCAATTTATAAATTAAAATCCTAATATAGAACAGTGAGCTATTAATTTTTCATCAAAGAGCTGCATGGAAACTGCAATGTATAGGTTTGAACGCTATGTCCCAGTGTATCATCATCCTAATGTTACAGAAAGGTTCATGTAGGTATAAATCAGTTCTTAGTAGTTAAGTCAACCGCCAACCATGGTGGTACAGTCTAAATTCAGATAATGCAATCAAACTATAATGCTTACCAGTATAGATTACATCTGACTCCTATACTTTGTAGTCCACTTTCTTATGTAACATTTTTCTATACACTGATTTGCATATGTTTGATTCATTGTCTCTATTCAACGTGTGTGTGAAGTAAACTACTTTGATTCCCTACACTAGTAGGATTAGTGCTGTAAAACAAAAGAAAAGCATGTGAGAGAGATTGAGTGGGTATGGGAGCTTGAGGGTCACTATTAAAAGGTGGCAGCGAGGGAATTCATGGAGAAGGAGGTCATGTGGGGGCGCCAACAAACAAAGTTACGCTGGGTTCCACCAGCGCTAAAGCCGGCTCTGGAGTCTACTATCCGAATGAGAAGGTCATCGAAATCCCTCAGTCTATTGAGGCGGACACCATGCAGTGATAAGCTCCCCCTAAAGTTTTTGCGTGGAATAAAGATCATGCACTTGGTCTTAGCTGTGTTCAACTCAAGGCAACGTTAATCACAAAAGAGAAAAGATCTCTGCAACAAGGTTGACAACCACCTAGTCGTCTTTGACAGCAAAATGGTGTCATCATCAAACAACAACGTAGGGACCTTAGTTCCAGCTAAAATAAAAAACCTACACAAGCATTAATAAATAATAAAAACAGTGTGGGGGCCAGGACGCAACCCTGGTGAACCCTTCTTTCAAGAGGAATATTCCTCGTCTGTTCTCTATTAGGGCCTCATCTAACCTGGGCATAAGTGCCTCGTGAAATCTAATTAGAATACCTAAAATTTCATGGGGCATCCCCTGCTCCCTCAATCCACCCCACAGTTTCTATCTAGGACCAAGCCAAAGGCGAATGTCAACCATTTTACTGTCCATACATGACCGTTTGAGAACAATTGGTACCCTCAGCTGATCCTCTCAGTGTGTTACGTATACAAATTTGCTGACTACCTGGTCATCTCTTGACAGTGAGGTCTTTCAGTCTATTGTTCAAAGCAACAAACCCTCAGGCTCACCGACTGACCCCTTCCTTGTGTAGTTCCATAAGGATTTATTATTGCTCAACCATTCCTTACCGTTAGCCATGCCTAACGTTAATTGTTCCATGTTCTCTCAGGCATGCTCTTGTCACCCCAATTTTGAAAGAAACCTTCACTGGACAGTGACATTATGGCAAACTATTTATCCAAATCTCAAAAACAAACTGGTATATCCTGAGCTAAATTACAACAACAATCAGTGTTCATAATAAGTCAAAGTCAACGCAATCTTCTTTCATTCTTCATTTATTATTTTTATTCAGTGATGATCTTCAACTTCGAGCCTAGCCAGGCTCGAAGTTGAAGATCATCATTGACAGTGCCGGAATAGAGAGAGACACTGACGGAAAGACTTTTCCCAGGAATCTAAATCCCTGTACAAAGAGTCGGTAACGACATACAAACATCTCATTATAGACGCCAAGAAAAAGCACTACTGCCACAAAATAGAAAACGCACAAAACTCAAATAAATGTCTATTCGAGACTACCAGACAGTTAGCTGGCTCTTCTGTTGATCTCACACCCCCCCCCCTCCCAAGCCCTCTGTGATGCTCTGTCTAATTTTTTTTTTAGCAAAGTGGATGATATTTATCGAATCTTTGCCAATACTGCCACCAGTTCCCACGAGGCCTTTACCCAGCTTGAAGGACCAACTTTTCAGCAGTTTAGAGAGGTGACCTGCCCCCAGGTATTTAACACCATATCCTCGATTAAATCGGGGTCGGCCTTGGACCCATGTCCTTTGAAGGTTATGCGGCCGATTATGGACACAGTTCTCCCATCCATTACCGAGATCTGCAACTCCATGTTTTCCACAGGCATTTACCCGGACACCTTAAAGAAAACACTCATAAAACCGCTTCTGAAGAAACCCTCCCTTGATAAAGAAGAACTCAAAAGTTACCGGCCTATTGCCAGTCTGCCACTATTAGCAAAAATAGTGGAAAAAATTATGAACACCCAACTTTCCCTCTTTATTGAGGAGAACAAAAAGTTGGATGAATCGCAGTTTGGCTTCCGCCGATGTCACGGAACTGAGACCGCTCTGGTGAAGGCGGCAGATGACATTAGATCCATCCGGGATGCAGGAGGCTCTGCCATCCTGATCCTACTGGACCTATCGGCGGCCTTCGACACGGTCGACCACACCACTCTGGTCGACCGTGTCGAGAGCATAGGTATCCGAGGCAACGCCAAAAATCTTATTGCCTCCTTCCTGGCTAACAGGACCCAGGTTGTCACTGTGGGACCTTTCGAGTCCTCCCCACTGTCATTACCATGTGGAGTTCCCCAGGGCTCATCCCTCAGTCCGACACTCTTTAACATTTATGTGTCGGACCTTGCCAAAGTCATCAGGGCATTTGGGATGAGCCTAACGTCCTACGCAGATGACACCCAATTGATCCTAGCCGTTAAGAACGATGGGCCACAAAAAGCCAACATGCTTAATCAAGGCATGCAGGCAATAGGCAGTTGGATGGCCCATAATTGCCTGAAATTAAACTCTGAAAAATCAGAAGTTGTAATTTTCGGCAATCTTTCCCCAGACTGGTCCTCTTTATGGTGGCCTTCGTCTATGGGCCAGCCTCCAGATCCGGTTGATAAGGTTAGGAACCTGGGTGTCCTGTTCGACAATCGTTTAAACTTCCTGCCTCATGCCAACCAGATCTCTTCCTCAGCCTTCTACAAACTCCGGCTTATAAAAAAAATTCTGCCCTTTTTACCTGAACATCATGCCAAAACATTGGTAAGCGCCCTGGTTCTCTCTACCCTAGATTATTGCAACGCCCTGTTTCTAGGTGCTCAGGAGAGAGTGCTAGCTAAAATGCAGGTTATCCAGAATGCCGCTGCAAGGCTTCTAGGGCGAATCGCTAAATACCAACCGGTCTCACCAACTATAAGGCGACTTCACTGGCTTCCAGTGAAAAAGAGGATAAAGTTTAAGGCACTGTGTTTGACATACAAGGCCTTACATAATGCCGGACCAGTGTTCTTCACTCAAAATCTAACTCCCTACTGCCCTTCTAGAACACTGCGCTCCTCCAATTCATCTGATCTGGCGGTCCCCCGAACCAAAACTGTTAATTGGGGTGACAGGCGATTCTTAGTAGCTGCACCGAAATTGTGGAACACACTCCCATATTCAATTAAGACCTGTACCTCCCTCTGGTCCTTTCGAAAAAACCTTAAAACCTGGCTTTTTAACCTCTGATCTCTTTTAACCTTCGTACTTCCTGCCTCCCTGGGTTAAACACAGCAGTTCTCTAGCGCCGAGATGCCCTAGGGCCTTCGTTCGCGCTTTACAAATGTTTTAAATAAATAAATAAATAAATTGCGTTAACTTAGACTTATTATGAACACTGATTGTTGTAATTTAGCTCAGGATATACCAGTTTGTTTTTGCTTATAGTGGAGAATTTTTATTCACGCTATTTGGTTGATGGTAGATGGCCATGGAGCTTGGAGACTGTAAATTATCATATTAATCACTACCCTGTGCAACTGTCACCCATCCATCTGTTCGTATATGCGCTATTTATCCAAATCTCAGTTTCTATATCTGATCAAACTATAAGAGCATCTAATCTTTCAACAGCCTCAGGACTCTGTTTTACACCTCTCACAACTAGATTTTCATTCTGGATTCAACATCGAGCAGGATGTAATGTTGGCCCTGGATGAATGATACTACTGCACTGATTGTAATTTGCCCACCACATTGACTTTTTCGACCTATATGGGGCCTTTGATACAGTCAACCACCACATCCTTCTGAACAGACTCCTGGAAATAGGGGTCAATGGCCCTGCTCTCTCCTGGTTCTTCAGCTTTTTCATCTAGTAGAGCATTTCAGGTCTTAATCCCACATTTGCAGTCAGAACCCTGTACTGCACAGGGCTCTATTTTATCTCTGTCATTATTCAAATGTTGCAATTTGCTGGCCCTTCATATCCGCCCCAGTTGCTATGACTCAGTTCTATGCGGGGGTAACACACAGATCATTCTGAAGATTGCGGGAGATGTCAATGCCGATGCTAGATCATTACTTGACTGAATAGATGACGTTACAACGCAAACTATTACAACGCATGCTGTTACAACACGGTTTTTACATTGCAACTACCATTACGTTGCTTGATTTTACAACGCATGCCATTACAATGCATTTTTAAAAATTACCATTACAACGTATTCCATTACAATGCATACCATTACAACACATACCATTACATCTCATAATACTTTTAGGCAACAGTAGGGTAAGTGTTGGATAGCGGAGGGGTAAAAATTACTATTCCAACTCCAGTGAGTGCAACAGTAGGGTAAGTGTTGCATAGTGTAATGGTAAAAATTACTATTCTCATCTACCCCCAAACCCGTACCCACCCTAAAACAAAAAAATCCCTATTACCTTATGATGAGTTGTAATGGCATGTGATGTGTGGTATGCGTTGTAATGGCATGCTTTGTAGTTACATGTGTTGTAATGGCATGCGTTGTAATGGCATGCAATGTAAAGGCAGTTGCGTTGTAACAGCTGTATTGTAAAAGCAGTGTGATGTAATGACTGCGTTGTAATGGATGTTTCCCTACCTGACTGCCTCACTAAACTTTAGTATTGGATGAGTGTCAACATCTTTAAATTGAATGGCGATAAGTCAGAGATCCTGTGTCCTGTTAGACCTACTATTTTTTTAGTCTTACTTTTTTGGTCATCTTCACTAGGCCCTAAAACAGCTCTGTCTACGTGTGTGAAAAACCTGGGAGCAAAAATCAGTTTGGTCCTGTGTCTGATGGACCAAGTCAACTCTTTGGCGAATACCTGTTACTTTCAGCTATGTTCTTTGAAATGCATATTGTATCTTTTCTCACAAGGCACAGATGGACTAGTGGTAAGATTTAAATTGAGTGCTCATATCTCCAGCTTTGGCTTCATTACATTGGCTTCCTGTGAACGCTCGTATGTTATTTAGGTCATTTTGCCCTCAACACAAAACCATCTTTTCTCCCTCTTGCAATGTCTGCTCCTGGTGCTCACTTTAGTTTATACCAGCCTCCATGCCTAATGAGTGAAGGATAAACTCCTTTTGAAGGTCATCAGATTTCAATTTAAAATGTTGATGGACATGCCTTCTCAGTAGCTGCAGCTATTAAGTGAAACTCTTTGTCTCTGCATCTCATACAGATGGCAGATGCATGCAAATGTAGGAAGTCCTTAAAGATGTGCCTTTATGCTACTTGTCTAGTTCCTTCTCTTGGTACCAGTTTATAATCAACGTTTCTTCTTACTGTTTGAATATAGTTCTCAGCAGTATGACATCACTTTTAGGGTGAATATTGTGCTTTACAAAACATCCAATGTTATAATTTATTATTGCACAACCACCAATCAGAGTTCAGTCCTGCAAGGGGCATTGAATCTGTCTTAGCTCACATTTGTGAGGACCTCCTGCTGTCCCACGATGAAAATAAGAAGATAACCATCGCATATGCCAACCTTCCAGCTACCTACAACTCCATGGACCACAACATCTTGCTAGAAACACTTGAGGGCGTCCATACCCACTCTGTATGGATTAGATTAATTTACTCTAGTGGCAGGTTTGACTAGGGCCACTGAAATAATTCCACCCAGTATCCTGGGAGTATCACAAGGCACTTTTCAGCCAGATCTCCGCCATTTTCTTGCACTCCTTTGTTCAACTTCTAGAGCAGTTTCGGATGAAACTGTCAATGTATGTCAACCATTCTGGAATTCTTTTACAGGTAGAAAACAAGTCTAGAAACCAGGTCAGCATCTCCTTGTGGTTGGATCACAAATTTCACTGAATACAGGAGAGCTTCATTTGACTGAATGGAAGAGATGCTGATATTTTATTATTGAGTATAACAAAAATTAGGGCTCCAGCCATTGGATGGCTTCCCAGTTATAGTGCACCGCTTAACACTGCAGTGAAAGTAAGGAATATTATATTAATATTTGATGCATAATTTCCCTTTCTCACCACACTAATATGACGGCCAAGGGGATAAACTTGAAGTCCTCCCATTTTCAAAGAATCCTCCAGCTATTCTGGTTGGACCATCAGATCAGTGGCGTAACTATCAGGATTGGCTGTAGCTCAAGAATAGTAAACTAGCCACTAACCTCTTCCAGACGCCAAGCGGAGACGATGTGTGATGTTAGCCCCCTTTGTCCCCCGAAACACGAACCCCCACAGAGGCTAGATAAATACCTCTGCGTGAATCCGTGCCCCCAGGGAAAAAAAAGGGAAAGGGAAAAAATAATAAAGTAGCTGTGGCTTCGGTGTATCACTCGTGGTCCTGGCCAGCCGTCAGCGAAGACCCCAAAAGATGTCCACACTACAGGAGGACGACAAAGAATGTGTGTCAATAATGCGTAGAAAATAACTAAACTGACATATTTTCTATGCTCATCTGATAAAGATCAATTTACAATGGTCAGGCGATTTCAGAAGTTGTTTCCTAAGTTAAATTTGCCCGGCGTGGAACGCCTCTAATACCATACGAAGTTACTAAATAAAGAGGCAGGCGCTGGAGACTGGAAGACAGGAAACAAGTTTTATTCCGACGGAGTAGAACACGTCAGATCGGACAACAAGGTATCGTCTCGAGGTGCTCTCTCAACCTCTCTGAGACCTGGTCTTTTATACACTGGTTTAAGACATGTGAACGTCCTTTATTACAACAGGGACATTGTAGAGCATGAGAATGACATCAGAACGATATCTCCGACACCCCCCAGTTCCAACCCCTTCCAACACATGACAACAGTAGAGACCCTTTCCCCTCATATGATTGGGAGGGGCTATCACGCAGCTGAGTGTTCTGCCGATCTCTTTGGAATGTGTGCGCCTGATCGAATCTCCGGGGACGGGGATGTCATGATCAATAGTGGCCTCTTTCAGGAGAGGCTAGGGCGTACGGTAATGGGCAATTAACTGTATCTTCGGGCTAAAGGATGACCAGCAGTCAGTGCTGACGTTCAGGCTCAGAGGAAGGGGACATCAAAGGAGGGGTATTCATGGACGGAAAGGACTGGTGTGGACAATCGAGCGTGGTGGAAGGGTTTATCCACAGAGGGGTATTCATGGACGGGAAGGAGGTGTTGGTCAGGCGCGGGGTGTGATTCCCTGAGACAGAGTCATGGGGGGGTTTCATGGCTTGTGCATGTGAGCGCGGGGGCAGCCAGGGTGCGCGGGGAAGGCTTGCATGGTCAGGGAAATGTGCTGACGGGCGATCGTGAACAGGGAGACCATGGTACCTAAAATGGCTGTCGTGTATTCTCATACGTGAGTCTGCAAGATGGTGTAGATAATGTTCAGTACACGAACTAAATTTCCACAGTCCTCCCTTTAACATGTCTCGCCAGCTTGTCAGTTCGGATCAATCCCCATGAGACCACGCACTTCTATTTCGTATAGGGGACTCATGTGCTCTGGTTTAAAGTTCAAAGTCTTCGGGCACATACAGTTGGAAACGAGTGCACATAAAGATGGTAAACATTGAATACCTAAACAACACCCACATAGTATCATGATTGGTATCAATAAAAACGTTAACACTCTCCATCCCCAGTTCTTTAAAGTGTCCCAGAACCAGCCTCCAAGCGACCATCCTTCCTGTTCCTGGTGAACCTCCGAGGACAGTCTGTGGAGGTGTTCGATTGCTTTGTAGACTGAAGGTGAGTTATCTGGCACGTAGGTGCAACAGCTGGAGCCGATAATGCGGCATGCACCTCCACGGTCGGCCAGAACCACATCTAGAACAAGACGGTTTTGAAGAGCCACCAGGCGGACTGCCTGAAGCTCAGCCGTGTTGTTGGCGAGGACGCCAGCGGTGATGTTAATGGTTGTTTCTAATGCCTGAGTCAGGTGTCGTATAGCGCGGCTATTTGCCATTGGTCCCCACAGAGGAACAAGTCCCTTTGCTGCATCTAGGAACTCTGCTCCGGTGGAGTCGGCTTGTTCAACATCTCCAGCGCGCTTTTGCCGGTGGTGGTTGGCTGGAGCCACATACGTGGGAGGAAGAATGAAGGCGATGTAGCACGTACCCTTCCAGCCTTTTGGGAGCCACGTGTAAGCTTTGGTGCCACAAACAAAGTACATATTAGGGGAAGCAACAAAGGAGGGGGTGTTAGCTGAGGCCAATGTTTTGGTGATGCGGCAAGAGCTGTGACCCACCAGCTGCGTTCCTTGTCCTTCGAGGCATACGAGCCCTGTGACATTGATGACAGACAGGGCTGCAGTCAGGGTGGCAGCCGTTTGTTTCCGCAGGTGGGAGAAGGTGGATCTGGCTGGATTGTGGAGCACCTGCATTTCGACCCTTTCGTTGGCAGGGATGTTCGTAAGGAAGGTTGAACCTGAAATTGCGGGACTAAAGGGCTTTCCTGTGTTGTTCGGCCAGAACCCATAGTAGAAGTGCGACACTGTCTGACCAGAAGCAGCATTGTCCTTGTGGCTTTCTTGCATGAGGATCAACCAGGCGAGGCAAGAGCTGTGAACTGAGAAAGGTGAAGGAATAAAGGGGATGGAGTGTCCGGTAGCATGTGGGAGCAACCCACAGATCCAGCAGTTTGTGGCATTTGCAGCAAGGTTGTGCTGGTGCAACAGTTGTACAAAGGAATTGTTCCAGAATTCCCTACTCCTTTCTCGAAGCTGAGGTGAAAGGGTGATCAGGTGGTGCTCTTTCACGGTTGTTGGCTGGACAGTTGTTGGCAACATCTGGTGAGCGGGCGTGCTTTCCTCCAGGATCCAGAAGGAAGTCATAAGGAGGAGGCAGAACAGGGAGATAATGAAGAAAGCAATTGTCTTTGATTTGTGCAAATTGTCAGTTTTTGGATTCCTATAGTGGGTATTTCCTGTTGCTTTCGACGTCTTCTTATCTGGCGCTTCCATCATCTTCTTATCTGGCGCTTCCATCATCTTCATCTTCAAGGTGCTCAGTAGTGGGCAGAACCACAGACTTAGTTTAGCTTCTCTCCAGGTAACCCTTGGTTGCTTTGGGTCACCGTTCTGAGATTTTTAACTTAGTCAGTGGCCTACTTAGCCGAAGCTCCCTCCTTTCGACGCAGGAAATACCCTTCTCCAGATGGCACAGTGGTATCAGAGTGTTTTGCAAGTTCAAGTGCCTCGGTATCAGGATAGCAGTTCAGTGACGGTCGGTCTTTGTTCAGGAGCTCTTCCTGGGTGCTGACGTTGTCTGTCGTGGCCAGGGTCGAGGAAATCTTCTTGCAGTGGTACGCATGCAGCCAATTCTTTTTCCCCTCCACTCGAAGAGCCGTCCGAGTGGTGATCAGTACTTGCCAGGGGCCCGTCCACCGGGGTTCCAGACTCTTCGCTCGTTGAAAGTTCCGGATCAAGATATAGTCACCCGGTTGAATATCGTGACCGGGACCCCTGGAAGTATCGGGGATGGCCTGCTGCACCTGTTGATGAATGACAGACAATGTCTTAGTTAACTTGTACAAATAATCTGACAGCAGGACGTCGGGGACGTCATGAATGGAGGTTGGTTTGGGGGCAGTCCAGAGGTTCATAGGCCGTCCAAACACAACCTCGTAGGGGGTCAAGTGATGCTTAGTGGGGGTGGAGCGCATCGATAGCAATGCCAGTGGAAGGGCATCTGGCCACTTAAGTCCTGTGGTGGCCACTATTTTTGACAGTTTCAGTTTCAGTGTAGCGTTGTGTCGTTCAACCAGGCCAGCGGATTGGGGGTGGAAGACCGCATGGAACCTTTGTTTGACCCCCAACCCCTTCAGGATGAGTTGGATAACTTCAGCTATGATGTGGGGGCCATTGTCGCTCCATAAAATTCGACAAAGGCCGTAGCGGGGAAAAAAACTCCTTCAGTAGTACTTTGGCAGTAGTCATGGCAGTGTTATCACGGGTCGGATAGGCTTCCACCCATTTGCTGAAGGCACATACAATGACTAATACGTACTTCAAGCCTTGGCACCTCTCTAATTGGATGTAATCCATCTGGAGGACCTCAAAGGGGTGGTCGGGGATCCCAAACCCTCCCCGGGGTACTACAGTTCCTTTCCCGGGGTTGTGTTGTAAGCAGATAAGGCACTGTTGGACTAGGCGTTTGGCTGAGTCGGGGATCTTGCCGTTGTGCCAGACTTTGGAAATGAGTTCGATCATGGGAGCAGAACCTATGTGTGCAGGGGAATGTGCCATTGTCAGTATGGGGATCAAGTATGCATCAGGCAGTAACCATTTGTTTGTGTCCTTTGTCCGCCAGCAGCCTTCGTCATCCCTTAGACCCACCCGTGCACACTCAGTCAGTTCGTGTGGTGTGTTGGCCGATTGGATATCCCTGATCGTTTCCCTAGCGTTGGTCCATTTTTCTGCTTGTGACCTGGTCACATACATGCGTGTCGTGGCCCTATTCTCAGCTGTGGTTCGGGCAGTGATGTCGGCTAGTGCGTTTCCCTGTCCAATTAAATCTGTCACCTTCTTGTGTGCCTGACATTTGATCACTGCTAATCGTGTGGGGAGAAGGACTGCTTCAATCAGGGCGGAGACTAAATCTCCGTGAAGGATGGGTGTACCATGGGACGTCAGGAATCCCCTTTCCCTCCAAAGGATCCCAAAATGATGAACTACCCCGAAGGCGTACTGGCTGTCCGTGTAAATGTTTGCCGTGGTTCCTGCTGCTATGATACATGCTCGTGTGAGGGCAATTAGTTCTGCTGCCTGTGCGGATCGTTGTGTGATGCAAGCTGTTTCAACTACTGTTCGAGCAGTCGTTACCGCATAGGCAGCAGAAGTGGTGCCGTCTGGGAGTTTGATGCAAGAGCCATCTACCCATAGTTCTCCGTCAGGGTCTGTGAAAGCAATGTCTCGGAGGTCAACTCTACTCCTAGTCTGTTCGTCCGTGAGGGTCACACAGTCGTGTATAGGGGGCACATCGGGGTCATTTTCAGGCAAGGGTAACAGTGTAGCAGGATTCAATGTCGTGCATCTCTTCAGGGTGATGTGGGGCGCAAGCAAAGTCAATTCGTATCCTGTCAGTCGTGCACTAGTCAGGTGTTGAGTCTTTGTCTGGTTCAAAAGCGTGTCAACTGCATGGGGTACTAATACTGTGAGGGAGTTCGAAAGTACAATTCCCTCACTCTGTCGGATAGAGACAGCAGCAGCGGCTACTGCTCGAAGGCAGGCTGGTAGAGCTCTGGCGACTGGATCAAGAGTGGCAGAAAAGTAGGCACAAGGGCGCTGTTTGGCGCCGATGGGCTGAGTCAGAACAGACAATGCGCATCCCTCCCTTTCGTGAGTGTAGAGGGAGAAGGGCTTGGAGTAATCTGGTGTTCCTAGAACGGGTGCCGAGCAAAGGGCATCCCGCAACTCCTTAAAGGATGCTTGGCATTCAGGGGTCCACGGGAGTGGGAACGGAACATCTTTGGTCAACAGGGAAAGTAGGGGTTTTATAATGAGACTGAAATTTGGTAGCCATTGTCGGCAGAAAGAAGTAAGGCCTACTAATGAACGGACTTGCTTCTGTGTTTTTGGAATAGGGGTGTCTAGGATGGTTTGGATTCGGTCGGGTGTAAGTTTTCTCCCTTCTTTGGACAGGAGATGACCCAGGTATGTTACTTGGGACTGACAGAACTGCAGTTTCTTTTTGGAGACTTTGTGGCCATTCTCCGCGAGAAAGTGCAAGAGTTGGATAGTGGCTGTGATTGCAAGTGGAGTGGTGTCGGCCGCCAAAAGGATATCATCGACATATTGGATCAACACCACTCCATCTGGTAGCTGGACGGCGTCCAGCTGCCTTTTTAGGGCCTGGCTGTAAATGCTGGGACTTTCAGTGTAGCCCTGGGGAGCTCTACAAAATCGGTATGAACGGTTTTTTAAAGTGAAACCGAAGAGATAACGGCTGTCTGGATGGATGGGGATAGAGAAAAATGCATTTTTAAGATCTATAACGGTGAAGGTGGTGGCAGTGGACGGGACGAGAGTCAGAATGGTGGCGATGTCTGAGACTACGGGGTACTGTGGCACCACCACTTTGTTGACTTCTCGCAGGTCGATGATGAAGCGGTACGCTTTCTCATCCCCCCTCACCTTGCTTCTTAACAATGGGTAGGATTGGACTATTGCAGACATTACTAACCACGTCCTCTACCACTCCTGCATCTACCAAGGACTGAATAATCGCTACCAACGCCTTCTCGCCTTCGGGCGATATCCGGTACTGTGGGAGTTTCGGGAGTATTGCATCTGGTCGAACAGTTATGTGTACAGGATCGATCATCATTCGTCCCACATCCGAGTCGTTTCTGGCCCATAGGTGCAGGGGTAGCGAATCGAGCAAGGATAGGTCAGCATCTGTTAAAGTGCACATATGTCGTGCGGGGTAGGGTCCGGTCAAGTTCGGGTTGTCGTACAGGATGACTCGGACTCCTTCCGGGGAACACCTAATAGTAGCTCGGAAATGTTTCAGTAAATCAATACCCATAATAGCGTCAGGGGAGTTGGAGGAGAGCAGAAACGTCGTGTCAGTGGGATTGTTTCCTAGGTCAAAGGAGATAGGTACCGACAGTGGATTAGTGGAGGGCGTCCCATCGAAACCTATCGAGGTAATGTGCGAGCCAGACAAGGGCGCCCTTGGAATCAGTCGTTTTGATAACACACTACGTGTCGCTCCAGTGTCTACCAAAAATGGATACTTTGTACCCAGGACCTTAGCAGTGACATAAGGACCTTGCTGGTCAACACAGAGCTCGACTGGATCCCTCCCTTGCCCCTGGCAGTCCTATGCAGAGTCGTGAGCATTGTTGCCATCGGACTGCTGGTACTGATTCTGTCGGGGGCGGTCAAATGTGTTTGATTTACCAGATCGGTCATTGGTGGTGTCGTGGGTCTGTCCTCGTCCCTGCCCTCCAGTTTTGGGGCCATTTGCCATGTCCCTTGTCTCCTTATTTTTAATCAGTTCCCGAAGGGCTAGGCATTGAGACTTCCAATGTCCAAATTCTTTACAAAATGCACATTGGTTCTCATCAAGGTCGGTTCGTGGAGCGCCAGGGGTGGGGTTGCGGTCTCTAGGGGTCGAATTCCTAGGGGTATTTGACTGGTAATTTCCCCTATACCGTTCCCTCCCTGTGGTCACTCCCTGTAGTTGTGCAATCATTACTCGTTCCTTTAGGTCCTTTTTCTTTTTCTCAGTTGCCCTTTCGTTCTCGTTCTTTTGGTGTTCGTAATACTGAGCCATCTGAAGGATAGCTGTAGGTTTAGAGGCTCCCCAACTACTTTCGCTAGTCTGTAACTTTTGGGAGACCTCTTGCGATAGCCCCTTTACGTAGTTCTGCACGAATAGGTGTTGTCCGGTTGCGGTGGTCATGTCTTGGCCACTGTAGTCGGAGAACACTGTTTCAAATCGTGAGAAGTATTCTGATACGTCCTCTTGAGGTTTCTGGCGGCAGGCTGTGACTATCGACCAGTCTACCTTCTTTTCTGGGATCAACGTTTTTAGCTTCTGCACTATTTGGTCGGGGAGTTCCAATATGTCTTTTACAGGTTTCTTTCCGGGCTCTCGCTGCCTATCTAGTTCATCGAGTTTTGTCCAGGTGTGTCCGAACAGATCTGTGTGGTCGGCTCTCCGGATTTGCTTCCACACATCAGCCGGCAGACACAACCCGAAAAACAAATCCATGTCCGCTAGAGTCATTATGGTTGAGCCCAAGGCTGTGCCTAATTCAGTATAAAATGCTGTAGGGTTCTTTCTTAAATCGGGCATGGTTTGTCTAAAAGTTAAAATATCTTGCCGATCCCATGGTAGGTAAACCCAGTTGTACACAACCCTCCCTTTGGCATCTGCATGGTTGATATCATCGTTTGTTCCCTGACCTCTTGGGGGAACCCAATAGGGGGCGGCTTCTCTGATAGGCATCATGGTGTTGGCTGCTTCTAATGAGGGCCCAATCGTCTCAGGGACTGTGATCTTGACTTCTGGTTTCTGTTCCGCGAGGTGGCGGAAGACCTCAAGCGTTTGCATGAAGAGGTCCGTCACATCGCTTTCAGCCCCATCTCCGACATCGACCCTTCTATATAGAACCGTCACTTTAGCAGGACCCTTAGTCTGGTACCTATCCTCATACGCGTTCAGGGTGTGGTAGCTGAACCGTAAAATAAAATGCCGTCTGTGACTACCGGCATGCGAGTTGTGCATATTCATCGTATATTCTTCGCTCTCTTTTCGTTCTACCAGGGTTTTTGCTATTTGGTCGATTCCATCCCGCTCATCTTTGCTCAACCTGTTTGGTCTAGCTGTTAGATGCCTGTTGGTCTCATGCTCATCTGCTGTTGTTACCAACGCGGCTGGTGCGAAGGCCGTAAGAGCCGGGGCACTAGCGCTATGGTCACCCATGCCTGCACTTTGAACTGGTGAGTGTTGTGCTAGAGGTTGGCAGGGAGCATATGGAGGAGGCATGTAGATAATTGGAGGACCGAGCAGTAACTCGTCATTTGCCCGCTGTTTGGAGGGAATCTCCGGGTAGAGCGCAGAGGTGGTCCTGACAGGGCATTGACCTGTCAGTCCTGGTTCTTGCGTTTGTTTAACTTCCTCTCTTCTTCTTATTTCTTCATCTAGTTCTTTTGCAGCCAGATGGGCTGCTTTGCGTAATTCTTTCACTGTTTTTGCTTCTTCCTTTTTTTTGCGATGGTCTGCTTCTTTGCGCCACATGCCAATACTAACAAGCATAGTGGGCGTTACCTTATTTATTTTTACAGCTGCTTCTAGTGTTTTTATTTTATTTTCATCAAAAGAACCTATCAGTGGCCACTGGTTTTTAGGATCCCTTTTTGTATATTTATGCCATAACTTACTATAAGCTATAGCGACTAGTCCTTGTTTAGTAAACATGTCCTTATTAGGGGTGCCCTCCAGTGGAGCTGGATGGTTCATCTCTAATAAGCGGTCCGGGTTGACCCAACTATGAGCCAATGGGGAGAAGATAGGCATGACTGATTACAATGGGGGGCAAAAGCCTGCACTACCTATCTTTTCACTATTTGCAAAGACTGGACAGAATATTCTATTGTACGCTATTTGCAAACAGGGAATACCTCCAGAAAGAACCAATTCCCAAAACAGTCAATGTTTGGGCAAACAATCAATCAATGAAGGAGTGGAATAGGTACGACGTGTTAAAGTTTTGCGTTACCTACCCTTCACTATCGGCAAAGGGAGAGAGAATATTCCTATTCTTCCCCGTTTGTAGACAGAGAAGATCCTTAAGAGAACCAACTTCGAACAATTCAATGCTCGATTCAATCAATCAATCAATGGGGAGAAAAAAAAAGAATAGGCACGACGTGTTAAAGTTTTGCGTTGCCTACCCTTCACTATCTGCAAAGACTAAACAGAGTATGGCGATTCTGTGTTTGTTTGCAAATAGAGAATTTCTCAGAAACGGTCAATAAGTAATACTAGTATTTTCAAACAATCAATCAATCAATTTCGCAATTTGTCGTGTGTCACGACCTTACCCGGACCGCATGGACAGTTTCTCGTCTTCCGCTTCCAGCGCCCGATCGTCCTCTATTCTCTGTTGCTATCGCGGCACTCCTGGTGGTTCCCAGTCAGGACCGTAGATCACTCGGGAGAGGTCTGCTCGGAATCAGTGAAGTTCAGATGATCGGCTGTCAGACGAGGGTCTATCGACCAGGAGCTCTTCCGATCGTTGCAGTCGTTCACTCTGTCGTCGGGACCTCTCCCACTGGATCCACGTGTCGCTGATGGGCCCAACGTTGGGCGCCAATTGATAAAGATCAATTTACAATGGTCAGGCGATTTCAGAAGTTGTTTCCTAAGTTAAATTTGCCCGGCGTGGAACGCCTCTAATACCATACGAAGTTACTAAATAAAGAGGCAGGCGCTGGAGACTGGAAGACAGGAAACAAGTTTTATTCCGACGGAGTAGAACACGTCAGATCGGACAACAAGGTATCGTCTCGAGGTGCTCTCTCAACCTCTCTGAGACCTGGTCTTTTATACACTGGTTTAAGACATGTGAACGTCCTTTATTACAACAGGGACATTGTAGAGCATGAGAATGACATCAGAACGATATCTCCGACACCCCCCAGTTCCAACCCCTTCCAACACATGACAACAGTAGAGACCCTTTCCCCTCATATGATTGGGAGGGGCTATCACGCAGCTGAGTGTTCTGCCGATCTCTTTGGAATGTGTGCGCCTGATCGAATCTCCGGGGGCGGGGATGTCATGATCAATAGTGGCCTCTTTCAGGAGAGGCGAGGGCGTACGGTAATGGGCAATTAACTGTATCTTCGGGCTAAAGGATGACCAGCAGTCAGTGCTGACGTTCAGGCTCAGAGGAAGGGGACATCAAAGGAGGGGTATTCATGGACAGAAAGGACTGGTGTGGACAATCGAGCGTGGTGGAAGGGTTTATCCACAGAGGGGTATTCATGGACGGGAAGGAGGTGTTGGTCAGGCGCGGGGTGTGATTCCCTGAGACAGAGTCATGGGGGGGTTTCATGGCTTGTGCATGTGAGCGCGGGGGCAGCCAGGGTGCGCGGGGAAGGCTTGCATGGTCATGGAAATGTGCTGACGGGCGATCGTGAACAGGGAGACCATGGTACCTAAAATGGCTGTCGTGTATTCTCATACGTGAGTCTGCAAGATGGCGTAGATAATGTTCAGTACACAAACTAAATTTCCACACATCTCCCTACTCACCCTTAGCCCACAGGCTGCCTCTGTAATAACACTCTCTGCTTTATATAAGTATTTAGGAGCAGGATGAGTCCACGGAATCCAATCCCTTCAGAAACATAATCTTTTCCAATGATTTCCAACTATTAACAATCCTTAATCTGCGCATGAAGCTAACAGCACTTTTTTCTTCTTCAATGGTATTTCTTCATACCACACTAAACAATTCTCGGCATTGCTGAAGCCTTTTTCTGACACGATCTTCGTTTTTATCAGGTACAGTCTGATGAAGATAAACAAAAAGGCCAGCCACGGGGAAAAACAGTCTTTCCTGTTCTCTGCACAGAACTTGTCACTAGGAAAGCGTTAGAACAGAAGGCGTCTTTACTTCAGGCGCGCCTCTAAAATAAACACTTTCACTGATATCTCTCATGTCTTTTTAAACGCTCCTATGCGTTAAAAGTACATCTGCTACTCGGGGCCTTTTCCAAAGTGAAGAAATATTCACACAAACTAATTATCTGCGTGTGGCTTCCTCTGACAAGAATACCTGACCAGAAACAGAGTCTTTTCCGCAGTCCTTCAGGAAACAAAGTTGGATGAATCCATACACTGAAATACAGTTTTTCTTCTTTCTTCAAGCTGAACTCCGGCGGGGAGCACCATCCGCCATTCCAACACCTCGAGGGAAAATTGACAAGCACCTTCCTGTTCTCTGGGCGGCCCTTAAGAATGCACCGCCTTCTTCCTTCACTAATGTCAACCCTAAGGATGCTGGGACATGTAGTTTAGTACATTTTTTCCTACAGATTGCGCTTTTCTCAGGGCGGCAGAGATGATGTTTCCTAATTCGCCAAGAAATCTCTACAGTAACATAAGCCCCCGCAGACCCTGCGGCATGGGGCTCGAGCTGCAGGGGGCCCCCTGAGCACAGTGTTCTGACCTGAGAGCTCCTCATTGATTCTGGAGGAGGGGGGCTCCATGTATCTTGCAGGGGGAGGGGGGGCAGAAGTTTCCTTAGGCCACTGCATCAGATACATGGACTGCCGAACTTGGACCTGCGATTCGGATTGCTCTTTCAGGCATTACCTTGCCCTGGGAATTCCCCTGGTGTTTCCAGCTTATCATACTGAAACACTCATACTGGACCACATCAACATGTTGTTACTGACCTACTGCGTGTTGTGACTTAAGCCTGATGAAGTTCTCGTTGAGCTAAATGTGTTATTAGCACTTTGAAAAAAAGGAACAATGTATTAAGAGTAAAGATTTTTCACATTTTACAAGAGTATCTTGGACTTCTTTGCCTGACACACACCCACTTGCAGCTGCATCTTTCATGATCTGGAACACAGAGGCATCACGTATCAGGCGGTGCCCGGGTTTCAGTGCGTAGGAACTTTAAATTTGGCAAATTGGTGTGAGGTGCAGAACTATTAGTCCGCCGTTTAAGCTTTGCTCTCTATACTGCATCAGATATAGTTGACTAGAGTCACAGGGATGGTATAACTAGACTATTGGATCATAGTACACACTAAACTCTCCCAAAAACCCAGCGAGAGGATTCAAAGGTTCCAAGCCAGGCTGCAATACTCTGCCGGAACCTGAAGTGGTGTGATCACATAAAGCCAGCCTTGAAAGCTCACCCTGGCTCTCAGTAGGTGCCAGGAACTCTACACCATCCACATGGCCAGGGGGGTAAATCAGGAAGATAGCCCCCCACAAACTGACATCCCATTACACACAATAGCCCTCTGTCATCTGCATCTACGCATCTAATCATCAAACTGGCATTCAAGAAAACCAAACATGAAAACAATGCCTTGGGATTCACAGCCCTAAACTGCGGAAATCACTGAACACAAGTTTGAGGGCACAGCCCAACCACGTGTATAGGTTCACTACAATTGAACAATTTCCCACCGAGAAGAGTTCTTAATTAAGTGAAAGGCGACCTACAGCACTCTACAAAGCTGAATATAGAAGCGCAAATGTTGCTTGATAATGCTGGCTTGATGGCCTACCTATTGTTGGTGCTTGACTTGATGGGAGGATTGCTAAACGAACTACTCCATAAAGACACTCCCTTGTTATGTGCAGTAAAAAGAAACGTCACTGGTGAAAGTCTTGACACCACATGCATCACCTCAGCACATTATACAGCAATGTGATCCCAAAAGCGGAGCTAAGGCTGCATCAATGATCCAACCCAGCAATGCAACTGAGGTTGGATAGATTCACTGCACACGTGGGTTGGCCAGCCTCAGATGGCTGGCAAAACCCACATGCACAGTGAAGGCAGTGCCCACCACTCCGCCTCCAGCCAGTACCACCCTGGCCCCGCCCTCAAGACTTGGCACAGGAAAACAACAAAACGATAATAAAATGGGATTTCAACCCTTTTTATTTTTCATATTTTTGAAAGTGTTTGCAGGAGGGGCAACGCTCTTCCGTCATAGCGGAGGAGCCGCTGCTGCCTAAGGCAGAAGCTATGTTAGATCGACAGGAGCTCACAGACTGGACTAAATACTAAGGGGCATATTTACATGGGCATTGCACCACCTGAGCGCCACTTTTTACGACGCTCCGGTGGCGCTGTGCCCTGCTCCATATTTACAAGTGGCACTAAGTCACTTTGCATGGCTCAATGTCGCCTTGTAAAGGAAGTCCTCCTTGACACCATTTTTTGAGGAAAAGGGGCGTTCAATGGGTGTTGCTGAGGGCGTTCCCACGCAACACCCATTGCTTTTTGACACTGCTCCAGATTTACAAGGATCTGTAAATCTGAGGTAATGCCAAAAACAGATGTTTCCCCAGGGGAGGCGTGAAACTGGCACAACGGGGAGAAATACTTTTATTTCTCCTCGTTTTTGCTCTTTCTATGTGTGCTGCAATGGTGTGAGCAAAACACCAATGGTGATTGTTGCACAAAAACAATCATCCCTGCAACACAGGCACCCTTGCACTATGCTCCTTTTTTGCACTGGTGCAGGGATGAGTACACAAATGTGCCATAATATTGTAAATAGGGCACATTCCTATACTTAGAAAATTATGCAGTTTGGTGCAGCAAAATTGCTTGCGGCACCATGGTGTGCTATTTTCTTGCAAAAGTGCCCTTAATTGAACACAGTGAAAAACAGCACACGCTAAAGTAGATCATGCAGGCTGTGAGCTGGGTAGACATGTTGGGGTTACACAGGACAGACAGACTGCTAATGGCATTAAGTTCAGTCTCGCTGTCAGCTGCACCTCTCGCCTTGTTCCACAGTCTATCTCATTGAGTGTCTCATGCCTTGAAGTACCGCCTCACTCATCGAGTGCGTGCTGCATCACTTGGGGCATATTTCCACTCATTGTTTGGCACATGTATCACTAATTGTAAGTCTCAAATGTTCGAGCACAGTGTCACTCGTTTAATGTATGAGTCGCACCTTGGTGCACAGTCTCACCAATTTAGTTTTAGTCCCAAACCTTGGTGCGCGGTCTCACTCATTGGGTTTGAGTCCCCCAAATTGATGCAAAGTCTCCATTACTGGGTGTGAGCCTTACCATTAGATGCACAGTCTCACTCATTGGGTTAGAGTCCCCCATATTGATGCAAAGTCTCTATTAATGGATGTGAGCCTTACCATTGGATGCACAGTCTCACTCATTAGGTTAGAGTCCCCTACATTGATGCAAAGTCTCTATTACTGGGTGTGAGCCTTACGATTAGATGCACAGTCTCACTCATTGGGTTTGAGTCCCCTTCTATGATGCAAAGTCTCTATCACTGGGTGTGAGCCTTACCATTGGATGCACAGTGTCACTCATTGTGTTAGAGTCCCCTACATTGATGCAAAGTCTCTATTACTGGGTGTGAGCCTTACAATTGGATACACCGTCTCACTCATTGGGTTTGAGTACCCCATATTGATGCAAAGTCTCTATTACTGGGTATGAGCATTACTCCTAGATGCACAATCTCACTCATTGGGTTTGAGTCCCCCACATTGATGCAAAGTCTCTATTACTGGGTATGAGCATTACGCCTGGATGCACAGTCTACCTCATTGGGGTGTGAGTCCCCTACATTGATGGACAGTGTAGGTTCCTAGGTGTAAGCCTTATGCCTAGGTGCACACTCATTGCGTTTGAGTCACCCACATTGATACAAAGTCTCTCTTACTGGGTGTGAGCCTTATGCTGCGGTGCACACCCCCTATCACAAGGAGCAAACTTTCATACATTGAAGCGTAGCCTCATTTACTGAGCGTGAGATTCACTTAGGGTAACCACACCAGTCACTGAGCAGTCCTAGAGGGAGAAAGTGGAAGCTCCCTATAATGGAACCCAAAAGTCTGCAACAAAATGGGGGCTCATCTACCCATCCTTGACTCTTTGGGTAGGTGTGGTCGAGCAGATAAGGCTTAACTCAATGGAAATGTATGAGACAAGACTACGCTTAATACATCACAATTATCACAGCTGAAATAAAGTATGGCTGTTCAGCTATGGTTGTGTGTTACAAAATACCACTGTGTAAGGAAATTATAGCAACAACAAAATAACTGTGATTGGCTGTTGAAACAAATATTCCTACTATGTATCTTTATGCACCCATACAAACTATTTATTTCTGAAGATTCAAGGGTACGTATTGGTGCAGCATGAAGATATAATGAGAAATGTCTGTGTATATGTGTAGATATATTTTAATTTTGGTTCTACAAATTAGTTCAATAGCTTGTTGCATTCCGAAAATGAAAAAAACAAATGAATACGTTACTCAAATGTCTGGAGTCCAGCCAGTGCTTAATTTGAACTGGTGGTTTGACTGTGCGGGCCACCTGCATTGATTTTTGTGGACCAGCACTTATTGTTCTGCGTCAGGCTTCCACTTACTGTCACGCATGCCCGGGTCACAAGCAAGTGGCACTGCGGGAACACTCTCTATGCTGGGATCAACAATAAACTCACCAGAAGGCTGCAGTCCATTCAGAACTTGTCAGCCAGAATCACTCTCAATCTCACACACCACACTCACATAACATCACACCTGGGGGAGCTTCACTGGCTCCCCATAGACAAATGAGCACAAATCAAACTCCTCACCCACATTGGACTCTTGCACACTTCCCAAGCATACGGAAAACCAGATCCAGTGGTCGAGCTTTCTCTTACATCGCTCCAAAAGCGTGGAATGATCTGCCACTACAAATAAGCGCCTCCTACTCCCTTCTTGAACTCTGTAAGAAGCTGAAGCTTGGCTTTGTGAGTAGTCGAACTAGGCCTTAGCTTTGGCTGAACTCATACCTGCTCAGCGACAGAATACCCTCCTACGTGACAGTGGCTCTACTAATCTGCATAAGATAACATTAAAGTGGGGTGCCTCATTCCTGTTTCAACAGATAACAAGCTATCTCACTACCCCTGTCTTCCTATAAACTACTTTCTTATGGTGTTTCTCAGGCCTCCTCAGTTAGCCCTACCCTTTCCAGATTGCGTTAACTTAGACTTATTATGAACACTGATTGTTGTAATTTAGCTCAGGATATACCAGTTTGTTTTTGCTTAAAGTGGAGAATTTTTATTCACGCTATTTGGTTGATGGTAGATGGCCATGGAGCTTGGAGACTGTAAATTATCATATTAATCACTACCCTGTGCAACTTTCACCCATCCATCTGTTCGTATATGCGCTATTTATCCAAATCTCAGTTTCTATATCTGATCAAACTATAAGAGCATCTAATCTTTCAACAGCCTCAGGACTCTGTTTTACACCTCTCACAACTAGATTTTCATTCTGGATTCAACATCGAGCAGGATGTAATGTTGGCCCTGGATGAATGATACTACTGCACTGATTGTAATTTGCCCACCACATTGACTTTTTCGACCTATATGTGGCCTTTGATACAGTCAACCACCACATCCTTCTGAACAGACTCCTGGAAATAGGGGTCAATGGCCCTGCTCTCTCCTGGTTCTTCAGCTTTTTCATCTAGTAGAGCATTTCAGGTCTTAAACCCACATTTGCAGTCAGAACCCTGTACTGCACAGGGCTCTATTTTATCTCTGTCATTATTCAAATGTTGCAATTTGCTGGCCCTTCATATCCGCCCCAGTTGCTATGACTCAGTTCTATGCGGGGGTAACACACAGATCATTCTGAAGATTGCGGGAGATGTCAATGCCGATGCTAGATCATTACTTGACTGAATAGATGACGTTACAACGCAAACTATTACAACGCATGCTGTTACAACATGGTTTTTACATTGCAACTACCATTACGTTGCTTGATTTTACAACGCATGCCATTACAATGCATTTTTAAAAATTACCATTACAACGTATTCCATTACAATGCATACCATTACAACACCTACCATTACATCTCATAATACTTTTAGGCAACAGTAGGGTAAGTGTTGCATAGTGTAATGGTAAAAATTACTATTCTCATCTACTCCCAAACCCGTACCCACCCTAAAACAAAAAAATCCCTATTACCTTATGATGAGTTGTAATGGCATGTGATGTGTGGTATGCGTTGTAATGGCATGCTTTGTAGTTACATGTGTTGTAATGGCATGCGTTGTAATGGCATGCAATGTAAAGGCAGTTGCGTTGTAACAGCTGTATTGTAAAAGCAGTGTGATGTAATGACTGCGTTGTAATGGATGTTTCCCTACCTGACTGCCTCACTAAAGTTTAGTATTGGATGAGTGTCAACATCTTTAAATTGAATGGCGATAAGTCAGAGATCCTGTGTCCTGTTAGACCTACTATTTTTTTAGTCTTACTTTTTTGGTCATCTTCACTAGGCCCTAAAACAGCTCTGTCTACGTGTGTGAAAAACCTGGGAGCAAAAATCAGTTTGGTCCTGTGTCTGATGGACCAAGTCAACTCTTTGGCGAATACCTGTTACTTTCAGCTATGTGCTTTGAAATGCATATTGTATCTTTTCTCACAAGGCACAGATGGACTAGTGGCAAGATTTAAATTGAGTGCTCATATCTCCAGCTTTGGCTTCATTACATTGGCTTCCTGTGAACGCTTGTATGTTATTTAGGTCATTTTGCCCTCAACACAAAACCATCTTTTCTCCCTCTTGCAATGTCTGCTCCTGGTGCTCACTTTAGTTTATACCAGCCTCCATGCCTAATGAGTGAAGGATAAACTCCTTTTGAAGGTCATCAGATTTCAATTTAAAATGTTGATGGACATGCCTTCTCAGTAGCTGCAGCTATTAAGTGAAACTCTTTGTCTCTGCATCTCATACAGATGGCAGATGCATGCAAATGTAGGAAGTCCTTAAAGATGTGCCTTTATGCTACTTGTCTAGTTCCTTCTCTTGGTACCAGTTTATAATCAACGTTTCTTCTTACTGTTTGAATATAGTTCTCAGCAGTATGACATCACTTTTAGGGTGAATATTGTGCTTTACAAAACATCCAATGTTATAATTTATTATTGCACAACCACCAATCAGAGTTCAGTCCTGCAAGGGGCATTGAATCTGTCTTAGCTCACATTTGTGAGGACCTCCTGCTGTCCCACGATGAAAATAAGAAGATAACCATCGCATATGCCAACCTTCCAGCTACCTACAACTCCATGGACCACAACATCTTGCTAGAAACACTTGAGGGCGTCCATACCCACTCTGTATGGATTAGATTAATTTACTCTAGTGGCAGGTTTGACTAGGGCCACTGAAATAATTCCACCCAGTATCCTGGGAGTATCACAAGGCACTTTTCAGCCAGATCTCCGCCATTTTCTTGCACTCCTTTGTTCAACTTCTAGAGCAGTTTCGGATGAAACTGTCAATGTATGTCAACCATTCTGGAATTCTTTTACAGGTAGAAAACAAGTCTAGAAAGCAGGTCAGCATCTCCTTGTGGTTGGATCACAAATTTCACTGAATACAGGAGAGCTTCATTTGACTGAATGGAAGAGATGCTGATATTTTATTGTTGAGTATAACAAAAATTAGGGCTCCAGCCATTGGATGGCTTCCTAGTTATAGTGCACCGCTTAACACTGCAGTGAAAGTAAGGAATATTATATTAATATTTGATGCATAATTTCCCTTTCTCACCACACTAATATGACGGCCAAGGGGATAAACTTGAAGTCCTCCCATTTTCAAAGAATCCTCCAGCTATTCTGGTTGGACCATCAGATCAGTGGCGTAACTATCAGGATTGGCTGTAGCTCAAGAATAGTAAACTAGCCACTAACCTCTTCCAGACGCCAAGCGGAGACGATGTGTGATGTTAGCCCCCTTTGTCCCCCGAAACACGCACCCCCACAGAGGCTAGATAAATACCTCTGCGTGAATCCGTGCCCCCAGGGAAAAAAAAGGGAAAGGGAAAAAATAATAAAGTAGCTGTGGCTTCGGTGTATCACTCGTGGTCCTGGCCAGCCGTCAGCGAAGACCCCAAAAGATGTCCACACTACAGGAGGACGACAAAGAATGTGTGTCAATAATGCGTAGAAAATAACTAAACTGACATATTTTCTATGCTCATCTCCCTACTCACCCTTAGCCCACAGGCTGCCTCTGTAATAACACTCTCTGCTTTATATAAGTATTTAGGAGCAGGATGAGTCCACGGAATCCAATCCCTTCAGAAACATAATCTTTTCCAATGATTTCCAACTATTAACAATCCTTAATCTGTGCATGAAGCTAACAGCACTTTTTTCTTCTTCAATGGTATTTCTTCATACCACACTAAACAATTCTCGGCATTGCTGAAGCCTTTTTCTGACACGATCTTCGTTTTTATCAGGTACAGTCTGATGAAGATAAACAAAAAGGCCAGCCACGGGGAAAAACAGTCTTTCCTGTTCTCTGCACAGAACTTGTCACTAGGAAAGCGTTAGAACAGAAGGCGTCTTTACTTCAGGTGCGCCTCTAAAATAAACACTTTCACTGATATCTCTCATGTCTTTTTAAACGCTCCTATGCGTTAAAAGTACATCTGCTACTCGGGGCCTTTTCCAAAGTGAAGAAATATTCACACAAACTAATTATCTGCGTGTGGCTTCCTCTGACAAGAATACCTGACCAGAAACAGAGTCTTTTCCGCAGTCCTTCAGGAAACAAAGTTGGATGAATCCATACACTGAAATACAGTTTTTCTTCTTTCTTCAAGCTGAACTCAGGCGGGGAGCACCATCCGCCATTCCAACACCTCGAGGGAAAATTGACAAGCACCTTCCTGTTCTCTGGGCGGCCCTTAAGAATGCACCGCCTTCTTCCTTCACTAATGTCAACCCTAAGGATGCTGGGACATGTAGTTTTGTACATTTTTTCCTACAGATTGCGCTTTTCTCAGGGCGGCAGAGATGATGTTTCCTAATTCGCCAAGAAATCTCTACAGTAACATAAGCCCCCGCAGACCCTGCGGCATGGGGCTCGAGCTGCAGGGGGCCCCCTCAGCACAGTGTTCTGACCTGAGAGCTCCTCATTGATTCTGGAGGAGGGGGGCTCCATGTATCTTGCAGGGGGAGGGGGGGCAGAAGTTTCCTTAGGCCACTGCATCAGATACATGGACTGCCGAACTTGGACCTGCGATTCGGATTGCTCTTTCAGGCATTACCTTGCCCTGGGAATTCCCCTGGTGTTTCCAGCTTATCATACTGAAACACTCATACTGGACCACATCAACATGTTGTTACTGACCTACTGCGTGTTGTGACTTAAGCCTGATGAAGTTCTCGTTGAGCTAAATGTGTTATTAGCACTTTGAAAAAAAGGAACAATGTATTAAGAGTAAAGATTTTTCACATTTTACAAGAGTATCTTGGACTTCTTTGCCTGACACACACCCACTTGCAGCTGCATCTTTCATGATCTGGAACACAGAGGCATCACGTATCAGGCGGTGCCCGGGTTTCAGTGCGTAGGAACTTTAAATTTGGCAAATTGGTGTGAGGTGCAGAACTATTAGTCCGCCGTTTAAGCTTTGCTCTCTATACTGCATCAGATATAGTTGACTAGAGTCACAGGGATGGTATAACTAGACTATTGGATCATAGTACACACTAAACTCTCCCAAAAACCCAGCGAGAGGATTCAAAGGTTCCAAGCCAGGCTGCAATACTCTGCCGGAACCTGAAGTGGTGTGATCACATAAAGCCAGCCTTGAAAGCTCACCCTGGCTCTCAGTAGGTGCCAGGAACTCTACACCATCCACATGGCCAGGGGGGTAAATCAGGAAGATAGCCCCCCACAAACTGACATCCCATTACACACAATAGCCCTCTGTCATCTGCATCTACGCATCTAATCATCAAACTGGCATTCAAGAAAACCAAACATGAAAACAATGCCTTGGGATTCACAGCCCTAAACTGCGGAAATCACTGAACACAAGTTTGAGGGCACAGCCCAACCACGTGTATAGGTTCACTACAATTGAACAATTTCCCACCGAGAAGAGTTCTTAATTAAGTGAAAGGCGACCTACAGCACTCTACAAAGCTGAATATAGAAGCGCAAATGTTGCTTGATAATGCTGGCTTGATGGCCTACCTATTGTTGGTGCTTGACTTGATGGGAGGATTGCTAAACGAACTACTCCATAAAGACACTCCCTTGTTATGTGCAGTAAAAAGAAACGTCACTGGTGAAAGTCTTGACACCACATGCATCACCTCAGCACATTATACAGCAATGTGATCCCAAAAGCGGAGCTAAGGCTGCATCAATGATCCAACCCAGCAATGCAACTGAGGTTGGATAGCTTCACTGCACACGTGGGTTGGCCAGCCTCAGATGGCTGGCAAAACCCACATGCACAGTGAAGGCAGTGCCCACCACTCCGCCTCCAGCCAGTACCACCCTGGCCCCGCCCTCAAGACTTGGCACAGGAAAACAACAAAACGATAATAAAATGGGATTTCAACCCTTTTTATTTTTCATATTTTTGAAAGTGTTTGCAGGAGGGGCAACGCTCTTCCGTCATAGCGGAGGAGCCGCTGCTGCCTAAGGCAGAAGCTATGTTAGATCGACAGGAGCTCACAGACTGGACTAAATACTAAGGGGCATATTTACATGGGCATTGCACCACCTGAGCGCCACTTTTTACGACGCTCCGGTGGCGCTGTGCCCTGCTCCATATTTACAAGTGGCACTAAGTCACTTTGCATGGCTCAATGTCGCCTTGTAAAGGAAGTCCTCCTTGACACCATTTTTTGAGGAAAAGGGGCGTTCAATGGGTGTTGCTGAGGGCGTTCCCACGCAACACCCATTGCTTTTTGACACTGCTCCAGATTTACAAGGATCTGTAAATCTGAGGTAATGCCAAAAACAGATGTTTCCCCAGGGGAGGCGTGAAACTGGCACAACGGGGAGAAATACTTTTATTTCTCCTCGTTTTTGCTCTTTCTATGTGTGCTGCAATGGTGTGAGCAAAACACCAATGGTGATTGTTGCACAAAAACAATCATCCCTGCAACACAGGCACCCTTGCACTATGCTCCTTTTTTGCACTGGTGCAGGGATGAGTACACAAATGTGCCATAATATTGTAAATAGGGCACATTCCTATACTTAGAAAATTATGCAGTTTGGTGCAGCAAAATTGCTTGCGGCACCATGGTGTGCTATTTTCTTGCAAAAGTGCCCTTAATTGAACACAGTGAAAAACAGCACACGCTAAAGTAGATCATGCAGGCTGTGAGCTGGGTAGACATGTTGGGGTTACACAGGACAGACAGACTGCTAATGGCATTAAGTTCAGTCTCGCTGTCAGCTGCACCTCTCGCCTTGTTCCACAGTCTATCTCATTGAGTGTCTCATGCCTTGAAGTACCGCCTCACTCACCGAGTGCTCGCTGCATCACTTGGGGCATATTTCCACTCATTGTTTGGCACATGTATCACTAATTGTAAGTCTCAAATGTTCGAGCACAGTGTCACTCGTTTAATGTATGAGTCGCACCTTGGTGCACAGTCTCACCAATTTAGTTTTAGTCCCAAACCTTGGTGCGCGGTCTCACTCATTGGGTTTGAGTCCCCCAAATTGATGCAAAGTCTCCATTACTGGGTGTGAGCCTTACCATTAGATGCACAGTCTCACTCATTGGGTTAGAGTCCCCCATATTGATGCAAAGTCTCTATTAATGGATGTGAGCCTTACCATTGGATGCACAGGCTCACTCATTAGGTTAGAGTCCCCTACATTGATGCAAAGTCTCTATTACTGGGTGTGAGCCTTACGATTAGATGCACAGTCTCACTCATTGGGTTTGAGTCCCCTTCTATGATGCAAAGTCTCTATCACTGGGTGTGAGCCTTACCATTGGATGCACAGTGTCACTCATTGTGTTAGAGTCCCCTACATTGATGCAAAGTCTCTATTACTGGGTGTGAGCCTTACAATTGGATACACAGTCTCACTCATTGGGTTTGAGTACCCCATATTGATGCAAAGTCTCTATTACTGGGTATGAGCATTACTCCTAGATGCACAATCTCACTCATTGGGTTTGAGTCCCCCACATTGATGCAAAGTCTCTATTACTGGGTATGAGCATTACGCCTGGATGCACAGTCTACCTCATTGGGGTGTGAGTCCCCTACATTGATGGACAGTGTAGGTTCCTAGGTGTAAGCCTTATGCCTAGGTGCACACTCATTGCGTTTGAGTCACCCACATTGATACAAAGTCTCTCTTACTGGATGTGAGCCTTATGCTGCGGTGCACACCCCCTCTCACAAGGAGCAAACTTTCATACATTGAAGCGTAGCCTCATTTACTGAGCGTGAGATTCACTTAGGGTAACCACACCAGTCACTGAGCAGTCCTAGAGGGAGAAAGTGGAAGCTCCCTATAATGGAACCCAAAAGTCTGCAACAAAATGGGGGCTCATCTACCCATCCATGACTCTTTGGGTAGGTGAGGTCGAGCAGATAAGGCTTAACTCAATGGAAATGTATGAGACAAGACTACGCTTAATACATCACAATTATCACAGCTGAAATAAAGTATGGCTGTTCAGCTATGGTTGTGTGTTACAAAATACCACTGTGTAAGGAAATTATAGCAACAACAAAATAACTGTGATTGGCTGTTGAAACAAATATTCCTACTATGTATCTTTATGCACCCATACAAACTATTTATTTCTGAAGATTCAAGGGTACGTATTGGTGCAGCATGAAGATATAATGAGAAATGTCTGTGTATATGTGTAGATATATTTTAATTTTTGTTCTACAAATTAGTTGAATAGCTTGTTGCATTCCGAAAATGAAAAAAACAAATGAATACGTTACTCAAATGTCTGGAGTCCAGCCAGTGCTTAATTTAAACTGGTGGTTTGACTGTGCGGGCCACCTGCATTTATTTTGGTGGACCGGCACTTATTGTTCTGCGTCAGGCTTCCACTTACTGTCACGCATGCCCGGGTCACAAGCAAGTGGCACTGTGGGAACACTCTCTATGCTGGGATCAACAATAAACTCACCAGAAGGCTGCAGTCCATTCAGAACTTGTCAGCCAGAATCACTCTCAATCTCACACACCACACTCACATAACATCACACCTGGGGGAGCTTCACTGGCTCCCCATAGACAAATGAGCACAAATCAAACTCCTCACCCACATTGGACTCTTGCACACTTCCCAAGCATACGGAAAACCAGATCCAGTGGTCGAGCTTTCTCTTACATCGCTCCAAAAGCGTGGAATGATCTGCCACTACAAATAAGCGCCTCCTACTCCCTTCTTGAACTCTGTAAGAAGCTGAAGCTTGGCTTTGTGAGTAGTCGAACTAGGCCTTAGCTTTGGCTGAACTCATACCTGCTCAGCGACAGAATACCCTCCTACGTGACAGTGGCTCTACTAATCTGCATAAGATAACATTAAAGTGGGGTGCCTCATTCCTGTTTCAACAGATAACAAGCTATCTCACTACCCCTGTCTTCCTATAAACTACTTTCTTATGGTGTTTCTCAGGCCTCCTCAGTTAGCCCTACCCTTTCCATCTTTATGGTACCCTCCCCGGGGTTTCTGCCATTCACTTGTTTGGATTTGATTTAATGCCCTACGTGGACGATACCCATATAACTATAACCATCACTAATAACATCTTGGACACGCAAGAACATTTCTCAATTTGTATGACATATGTCACATCCTTGACGAGGACAGTGGCTACTGCCACATAGCTAAAGTGGTATGTCCGAATGAGGTCGCACACTGCTCGTCCCATCAGCCTGTGACCCCGGAGCATGATGGTCGATGTAGTCGGTATCAGCGGGTGCGCTTATACCAGAGTGTTGAGTCTTGAGGGTGTTCACTGGTGTGCTTGCCATCCCTGGACACGTGTTTCGCGTTCATTAGCGCTCATCAGCAGGGATTAGGCGTGTGCACGGGGTTGCTGCGTGGGCTGCCGGAAATATTCCTAGGTCCAGATACCTCTTAAGGCGCGCAGGTGCGTTGTCTCGAGGTCGTCACCTCCACCGGCTCAAGGGAGCCTGTATAAATAGTATGTCCGAATGAGGTCGCACACTGCTCGTCCCATCAGCGTGTGACCCCGGAGCATGATGGTCGATGTAGTCGGTATCAACGGGTGCGCTTATACCAGAGTGTTGAGTCTTGAGGGTGTTCACTGGTGTGCTTGCCATCCCTGGACACGTGTTTCGCGTTCATTCGCGAAACACGTGTCCAGGGATGGCAAGCACACCAAGTGAATACCTTAAAGACTCAAGACCCGGGTAGAAGCGCACCCGCTGATACCGACTACATCCACCATCATGCTCCGGGGTCACACGCTGATGGGACGAGCGGTGTGCGACCTCATTCGGACATACTATTTATACAGGCTCCCTTGAGCCGGTGGAGGTGACGACCTCGAGATAACGCATCCGCGCGCCTTAAGAGGTATCTGGACCTATGAATATTTTCGGCAGCCCACGCAGCAACCCCGTGCACACGCCTAATCCCTGCTGATGAGCGTTAATGAACGCGAAACACGTGTCCTGGGATGGCAAGCACACCAAGTGAATACCTTGAAGACTCAAGACCCGGGTAGAAGCGCACCCGCTGATACCGACTACATCGACCATCATGCTCCGGGGTCACACGCTGATGGGACGAGCGGTGTGCGACCTCATTCGGACATACTATTTATACAGGCTCCCTTGAGCCGGTGGAGGTGACGACCTCGAGATAACGCATCCGCGCGCCTTAAGAGGTATCTGGACCTATGAAAATTTTCGGCAGCCCACGCAGCAACCCCATGCACACGCCTAATCCCTGCTGATGAGCGTTAATGAACGGGAAACACGTGTCCAGGGATGGCAAGCACACCAAGTGAATACCTTGAAGACTCAAGACCCGGGTAGAAGCGCACCCGCTGATACCGACTACATCGACCATCATGCTCCGGGGTCACACGCTGATGGGACGAGCGGTGTGCGACCTCATTCGGACATACATAGCTAAAGTGGGGTTGGGGTGGGGTGACGGTGGATTAGGGGAATAGTAAATAATAAAAAAATCTTACCTGTCAACGCCTGCCGCCTTTGTGTCCTTTTTTGACTCTCCTCCCGGCAGTCACTGGGACACATGCTTCCCACCCAATCCCGGTGCTGCTCTCATGATATACATAGCATGAGAGCAGCAGCAGGATTGGTCTGAACAAGCTGGTTTGCCGCTTAGGCGGTCTCTTGGAGTCTGTGCTGTTTCTCTAATCCGGCAGCTGGGTTGGAGAAACCTAAGTGTACATGTTTATTTGACCAGCCTAAGACTTTGCAGTGCCCATCACTCCATCACCTGCCTTGGCCCGGCCCTGCCCCGCCCTACGCTGGCATCGGTTCAATCATAAGAAAATAAAATGCTAATATTGTTTTATCATTTCATTTTTCGCTGACTTACTTTGACAAGTGGGGCGACACTCCTCTGCCATTAAGGAGGAGCCCTCCGGGATGAGGACTAATTGCTTGGTGACAAAACTGAGATCACGTTTTTGGGATCTCAAAGGCTCGTCTGACCAAGGGCCTCTCCCCTTCCCGCTATCTCCGTACTTTCAAAACGTGGAAGTCATTGTCAAATCCAACCTCTCTCTTAAACATCAAGTCAATCATATTGCAACAGTGTGCTTCCTGCTGCTCAGAATTCTCAGGAAGACCCTTTCTTTTCTCCCTGATTCCACACACAAATCTGTGGTCCAAGGACTCATATCCTACACACTGGATTACAGTAACCCCCTCTACCTGGACTTGCCCTATTACCTTCTCTAGCATCTCCATGTCATTCAAAGGCAGTGGCATGCCTGATCCTGAAGATTTCATCCTGCCTGCCTATATATTCATTTATTATGGAACTTCATTGGCTCCCCATCAGACAATGGATTACTTTCAAGGTTCTGTGTCTTAACTATAGGACCTATAACCTTCTTCGCTCTATTTGTTTGAACGCGAAATTGAAGCATCTTTGGCTGGATGTACGAACATTAACTTTTGAGAGTCGTAAATTGCGTTGAATTGCGGCACATAATTTGCGACTCGCAAAAGTGAATGTATAACAGTATTTCTGACACTGTTTGCGACTCCCAATGGGGTCGCAAATTGCATGCCTTATTAATATTCATGTGGCAAGCGCCATTTGCGACCCCATTGGAAATGGCTGACACTCCCAGGGATGGTGGCTTGGTTGGGGTCAGCAGACCACCATGTCTTTGGCTGCTTTTTAAATAGAGCAGTTTTTTTAATGCAGCCCATTTTCCTTAAAGGAAAACGGGATGCATTTAAAAAAGAAAAAGTAAACTTTTCAGCTTCATTTTTTATCGGCAGGCAGTGTTCCCTGGGACCACTGCCTGCTCTTAAAAAATATTTTCTCACGCACTCACAAAGGGGTGGTAAACTGTGAGTGTTTTGCGGCCGCAAATTTGTTTGCAAAACAAGAGTACATAGCAGTGTGTCCCGCTATTAGGAAGGGACGCCCCTTCCTAATAGTGAGAGTCGAAAACGCTATTTTGTGAGTCAGTGACTCGCAAAATAGCGTTTGTACGTGCCATGTCCCTTTTTTGCAGTCTCACACAGGCCGATCTCCCGATTGCGAGCGCAAAAATGGGTCATACATCTGGTCCCTTCCCTTCTTGCTGTCTATGCTACTCTTCCACCCTTCTGCTTCAAATCCCTAGGATCAGCAAAGCTCAGATGGATGGACATTCCTTCTCTCTTCTTGTGGCCAAGGCCTGGAACTCTCTGCCCCTTGAGATCAGAGCTGCTCCTTCTCTCACCTCTTTAAAAAACAATCCTTAAAACCTAGTTGTTCCCGGTGGCCTACCTTCTGTCCATTCCCAGGATGCTCATTTCTCCGCCTTCCTGTGCCAGGATGCATTTGGCCTGTTTGTGCACTCTACTGATGAATTTTAGTCATTCTTTCACCCCGAATTCTATTAATCTGTTTTTTCATTATTAATTGATACACTGTGAAATGAAATGCTGTCATCCATTGTAAACCATAGCTGGAGTGCTGTCTCTGGCATTGATGGGGTGCCACACATGTATCAACTGGGCGGTCAGGAAGTGAGCACTGGGCAGCTTTTTTCTTGAGTTTGCCTGTGACCAGAAAAGTTCAGGGCTCGCAAAAACTCCCTCTCAGCACACTCATCAGGAAAAAAGAATGTTTCTCATCGTGGGTGCAACATTTAAAAAATATATATGTGTGTGTGTATATATATATATATATATATATATATATATATATTTATATATATACATATATATTCACTGAAAAAACCATAGGTTTCACACTAGTTATAGTTAGGTGGAAATTTTACTCGCATAAAACCATTGAAATTCCCACGTTATAGTTAGTTGGACTCACTATAACTTGCGCGTGCAATGCACTGCTGATGACGTCACATATTACATCACTCATGACATGGTCAGTGACATCTCTCATGACATCACTGATGACATCTCAAATGACATCACTGATGACAACATCCTTGTGACAAAGTGGCAGACCTCCTATCAGCATACAATAACCTTTGACACACACATTCAAAAATAGAAACTAACATTTTCTTAAAAAAGGAGAAACCAATACCAATTACAACAACTTATTAGGTAATTCCAACATCTACATACACATCCACTCATTCACCAACAGTTCTATATAGTCACTCATGCATGTACTTACTCATCATATGTACTCATACACCTATACATCCTGTTACACACTAATACTCATCCATATAGTTACTCACACACAAATTCACACATGCAAATAAACTATCAAAAAAACATTTACTTAATTATAGTGCTATATACACACCACTACACATACTTCTACAGAAACGGAAACATATTTACTCTCTTAAACAACCAATTATAAAAACACATACTCACTAACCCACCCATACACACAATCATCCACCCATACAGTCTTGCACACATGCTGTCTTCAAAATACATACAAATAGTGAGTCACTCATTCATGCATCTGTGCTCTAAGTAATATCCCCCACCGAACCATACAAACACTGATACTGATACTCAAAAAAACAACTAATAACCCATATACACACTCATGTAGCTACTCACCAACCCATGCAGCCACTTATACACAAAGTGAGACACAGATACAGATATTTAAATATTTAAACATTACTCGCTAATATATGTATTCACTAAGATACATTTAATAAGTCAGTTAACCAATCAATTTTACACAAAAAAACATCCATTTAGACATTTATTTACCCATTTATTCTTCCATCAACCTTTAGATATATAAAAAATATTTATTTTTCAGAAAGATACACATTCACTGGATGATGTCATCAGTGATGTCATTTGAGATGTCATCAGTGATATCATGAGTGATGTCACTGACCATGTCATGAGTGATGTAATATGTGACGTCGTCAGCAGTGCATTGCACGCGCAAGTTATAGTGAGTCCAACTAACTATAACGTGGGAATTTCAATGGTTTTATGCGAGTAAAATTTCCACCTAACTATAACTGGTGTGAAACCTATGGTTTTTTCAGTGAATTTAATAGGTTTTTTAAATGCTAATTCCTAACTATAACTGGTGTGAAACCTATGGTTTTTTCAGTGAATATATATATATATATATATATATATATATATATATATCTATATCTATATATATATATATATATATATATATATATATATATATATATATATATAAAATTTCTATGGCAAAATGAAACCCCTCATTTTGTTCCTTTTCAAATTAAATGTATTAAGTGTTACCACTTTATTCCAATCAAGATGACTTCAGGTGTGCCATACTTTTGTCATAAGTAAGACTGTTAGTGTTCTAGTTGTTCTTTAGAACACTCTGGGACATTCTGTCATTGGGCTATAGTTGGGCTACATGTGGCTGATATTTGGGCTACATTTGGGCTCTTTTGTCTCTGGTGGCCATCTTGGGAGACTGCATATCAGAATTTGTTTAATGAAATATAAGAGGATTTGAGAAGTCACTCAAAATGTGCCCTAATTTTTCTTTCTTCAGCACTAATCATAATTTCTATGGCAAAAGGAACCCCCTCATTTTGTTCCTTTGCAAATTAAATGTTTTAAGTGTTAACACTTTATTCCAATCAAGATGACTTCAGGTGTGCCATACTTTTGTCATAAGTAAGACTGTTAGCGCTCTAGTTGTTCTTTAGAACACTCTGGGACATTCTGTCATTGGGCTATAGTTGGGCTACATCTGGCTGATATTTGGGCTACATTTGTTTTTTTTTGTCTCTGGTGGCCATCTTTGGGCTACATTGGGCTACATTGGGCTACATTTGGGCTCTAACATATATATAGCCCAATGTAGCCCAATATATATTTTTTTCAAAGTTAATTTTCGTTAAAACCACTGGAGCATATATCTTGAGACATAGCAAAGGCACATCGGGGTACCAGTCCCTACAATTTTGCCAAGGGCGGTAAGGGGCACGGTGGCAGCTTCTTCCCGACTCCGCTTGGCGCCATACTCTGAGCATAGTTGCTCTTTCAGTGTTTTAATATCTAAATCGGCTCCGTGAGCTTATGGAAATTTTATGTTTAAAAGTTGCATTTATTTTTATATTGGATTGAAACTGAACTTATTAATGGCACGCAGTTCAAAATACCGCATACTCACACGCATTTGAGGGACCAGCTCCTACGGTAGCTCGACCTGTGCCTGCACGCCCGGTCCGACCCTCTACCCAATCACGCGTGCGGAAGGCGGGGCAGAGCCAGGCACATTCAGGGGGGCGAGCGGTTAGCGCTCTAGCTCTCCCCTACTCGAGGGATATAAAGGTAGCGAGGAGGCACCTGATTTTGCGGTAAGGGGGACGGTGGCAGCTTCTTCCTGACTCCGCTTGGCGCCATACTCTGAGCATAGTTGCTCTTTCAGTGTTTAAATATCTAAATCGGCTCCGTGAGCTTATGGAAATTTTATGTTTAAAAGTTGCATTTATTTTTAAATTGGATTGAAACTGAACTTATTAGTGGCATGCTGTTCAAAATACCGCATACTCACACGCATTTGAGGGACCAGCTCCTACGGTAGCTCGACCTGTGCCTGCACGCCCGGTCCGACCCTCTACCCAATCACGGGTGCGGAAGGCGGGGCAGAGCCAGGCACATTCAGGGGGCGAGCGGTTAGCACTCTAGCTCTCCCCTACTTGAGGGATATAAAGCAACTCGTCGGCTACAACGCGCAGTGTTGACGCGCAGTGTGGCGCCTACTCCTGCGCCTAAGACGAGCAGAAGACTAGCCCGTCTGCGCCCGTCCGCGACAGGAGGAGACCAGGGGCAGGGGGCTATGGCGGACTGCATCTTTCGTCAGGAGATACCCTCCACCAGCAGGCTTATATATACCAGACAGACATTACTGGATATTGATAGGTACGCTCCTATACTTTGCACCCACAGGGTGGGAACCAATCTAGAGGGGCCTTTCTCTTATTGGGGGTGTCATGAGCAATTTTCCATCTGCGCTGAAACAGGACCAAGTCAGTCACGGTTTCGGTTACCGGTCCCTAATATACACCATGCAGGGCTGAATGATACTCCTCCTAAGGGCTCAACTCTAGACTGTAAAAGCTTATTATGCAATATCCGCTCCCTAGTTAGACATGCAACCCAGGTATGGGATCTCATAACATCTGAGAGACCACATTTATGTTTCCTTACTGAGACATGGCTGAAGCCACATACTATCCCGGCCATAACACTGGGGGTACCGCTAGGGTATAAAATGGTGAGGCTGGACCGCCCAATTAAAATAGGAGGGGGGATAGCCATTGTGTTCAAACAGGAGATGGATGTTATCATTACTGAGACAGTGTGTACTCCCCAGATGGAGCTCCTGATCTTTAGAATGAATCCCAGCTCAAGGGAAACTAGGAAGGGAGCTTTAGTCTACCGCCCCCCAGGTCCGAGTGAGAATTTTTCTATTCAACTTGTTGAAGCTTTGGCACCCCATGTGCAGGAGAATTCGGATTTCCTTCAGGTAGGGGATTTTAACATCCACAGTGAAATTGCTAACTGTGTTGAGGTTAAGACTCTATTAACCGACTTGGGCACATTGGGGCTCAAAAAGATAAATCAGGGGCCTACACACTCGGCAGGCCACACACTGGACTTAGTGTTGTCCAATTCAACTGCCATAAAATGTATGCCTCCCACCCAAGTGGAATGGACAGACCATTCCATCATTGGATTTTACACCCGCACCAACTATAAACTGAAGGCCACACAGAGGGTGATGGCAGACATCAGGAGACCCTGGCACAAATTAACACCAGAGGGTTTTAGGGGGAAATACATTGAACCCAGTTGTGATGGATGTGGGGGCAATGTTACCACTGCACTGTGTAAGTTTGAGGAAGCAGTGACAGTGGCTATAAACGATGTTGTACCTTTGAGAACATTTAAACCTCGAGCTGCTCCCAAACAAGAAGTTTGGTTCACGGATGACCTGAGACAGTTAAAACTAACTACGAGAAAGTTAGAAAAACTATGGAGGGTTACACGCAAGGCTGAGGATAAGGAGAACCACAGGAGTTCTCTAAAAAGCTATCATAAAGCCATTCGGGCTGCACGAAAACATCATATAGCAGCCCAATTATCAGCGGCAGGTAAAAATGCAAAAGTTCTATATCAAGTTCTACAAACCTTTACTAAGCCCGCTGCTTGTGAGACCGTGGAGATAGCATCCCAGGAACTCTGTGACAATATCTCTCAGTTTTTCACCAGAAAGATTGAGGGTATATATGATAAAATTTTAGCCTCTAAGGATAATAGTAATAACATGGCCACAGCTGACAACATGGTTCAGTTACCCACTGGAGCACAAACGAACTGCGTCAGTAAGCTCGCAGAATTTCCTCCCATATCAACGGAGGAGGTAATTGCCTTAACTACTCAAATAAAGAGCGGGTGCCCCTCAGATATCATTCCGGCACGCATCATGCCATTATTGGCTAATGACCTGGGTGCAGGAATTCGACACGTAGTTAACCTGTCCCTGAGCACAGGGAAAGTTCCCCCGGATTGGAAGCGTGCACTGGTGAGACCACTGAGGAAAAACAACACCATCCCCTGGACTGAATTGACAAACTTGAGACCAATTTCACTCCTTCCATTATTAGGGAAGCTTACTGAGAAGTTTGTTAATCGGCACTTGTCGAATTATATCGAAAGTGCTGGGGGGCCAGACCCCTCCCAGTCTGGGTTCAGGCCGAGACACAGCACCGAGACCGCCTTGCTGTCCGTCGCTGACGATCTTCATATGCTACAGGATAGAGGTTTTTCCGTTATCCTGGTGCTTTTAGATCTGTCAGCGGCGTTTGACACTGTGTCATATGACATCATGACCTCCAGATTAAGTGGCATCGGGCTGGAAGGCAAGGCGCTGGCCTGGCTAAGGAGTTTTCTCACAAAGCGTACCCAAAGTGTCATCTTGGGTCCGTACCGGTCGGAGGAGGTGGAGATCTCAAAGGGGGTGCCGCAGGGCTCTTGTTTGAGCCCCACATTATTTAACATCTACGTGGCCCCCCTGGCTAACATCATGAGATCCCACGGTTTCATCCCGGTATCGTACGCGGACGATACTCAACTCCTCTTTCCGTTTAAAACGCTGACATCTGAAGTGCGAAACTCCTTTGCCCGGGGGATGAAAGAGGTGGCCCACTGGATGGCATCAAACTTTCTGCAGTGCAACGTTTCCAAAACGGAGGTGATGCTCTTTGGAGAAGCTAAACGCCTGTGGACTCCTGACTGGTGGCCTCAAGATCTGGGCCCAGTCCCTGAGCCCAAACAGGTTGTGAAAGATCTGGGAGTAAAATTGGATCAGGAGCTCTCCTTGAAACAACATGGAAACCAAGTGGTCGGCTCCTGTTTCCATGTCATTGGGCTTCTCCGGAAAGTATTGCCCCTGCTCCCTGATACCACCAGAAGAACTTTGGTACAGGCGCTCGTGTTGAGCAGACTAGATTATTGCAATGGATTGCTGCTAGCTGCCAACGAGGGGATTATTTCAAGATTACAGGTTGTGCAAAACACTGCTGCACGCCTTGTTCTTAATGCTCCTGCTCGTACTCCATCTAAACCCCTGTTAACCAAACTTCACTGGCTTTCAGTGAAACAGAGGGTGATGTTTAAATCATGCTGTGTCATTCATAAGTGCCTCACAGGGAAAGGACCCGACTACCTGACTAAAAAGTTTAATTTATATGTCCCCTCCCGATCTCTTAGATCAGGAGATCCAGAATTGCTATGTGTCCCCAGGATTAAGAAGACAAGACAAGGGGGAAGGGCCTTGTCAGTGGCTGGCCCAAAGTTGTGGAATAATCTCCCCATAGAAATCAGACAATGCAGAGATCATTTTCCTTTCAGGAAAAAACTAAAAACTTTTCTCTTTCAGCACTAGGCCATCTATCTAGGGAGGAATGTTTTATGATTGGGTCCTCTTTCCTCACAGATGATGCCAGAGGCGCGGAGATACTCCTTCGGGAGTCGATTCCCAGCGCGGTATAAGTTTGCAAATAAATAAATAAATAAATAAGTTTGGTGGAAATCCATTCAGCCGTTCGATCTAAAAGTGAGTCCAACCGCCCTATGGAAATTAACATGGGGAAAACACGTTTTGGGACCCCCCTTTTATCTTGGCCCCCGCTTGACAAATCCCACCGAAACTTTCAGGGAAGGAGCGGAGCGCAGCAAGGCAAAGTTAAGGAAAATTACAGGCAGATCCCTCATTCGGCGCCAAAGTTATTCCCAATAGAATGTTGCGGATTTCCTATGGAAAACGATCCAAACTATAACTACCTACTGGCGACCGCCAGTAGGCAATATATATATATATATGTGTGTGTGTGTATGTGTGTGTATATATATATGAGGGTGATATTGGACACTTCAAAGGTGCAGGCGGGGTGATCACGTGACAGTAACAGCAACTGAAGAAGGCTATTCGCCGAAATGCATATTGCAACGCTGTCCATCATTAAACGGCTCCTGCATACTTCCCTCTGTGGCCTCTTCTCCTTTCCAACCTGTGAGGAGTCCGATTACTTATCTATTTTGCGCACATGCCAGAGGTGCGCTGGAGGCTCCGGTTCTACAAGCGGCAGGAACGTGCTGGCACCGGCTGTAAAGGCTTGTTTGTTTCTCCGTACCCCGGATCATTTCCTGCCCGCCTCAAGCGTCTTGTTCGCCTCAGCCCACTGCCAGCGGCAGCTCGTCACCGAACGAGGAGTCAAATTCATTGTAATCTCGGCTCCACACTTGGCTTATTTCCTGGCGGCAATTCACTAGAGGTTTGGACTGTTGGGGACTGGAAGGAGTGTGTGTGACTTTCATTTGACGTGCAAAACCTCTTTTCACCACTGCATCTTTGTCCCTTACTACATTTGCCGTCCCCACGACATGCTCGCCAGAAATATTGCTTTCTGGGAGTTGAAGTCTCATTTGTGCCACCATGGTGTAATCAACATGTGACTTGGGGGCGGGATCATACTCACCTTCCAATGAGGGTGATATTGGACACTTCAAAGGTGCAGGCGGGGTGATCACGTGACAGTAACAGCAACTGAAGAAGGCTATTCGCCGAAATGCATATTGCAACGCTGTCCATCATTAAACGGCTCCTGCATACTTCCCTCTGTGGCCTCTTCTCCTTTCCAACCTGTGAGGAGTCCGATTACTTATATATATATATATATATACACATATATATATATATGCAAAAAACACGTGCACATGCAGTCACGTAAGCCAGACCACACCAGCGTTACTGCAAAGAAATTAATTCTTTATTTAAAAGGATTTAAAGTGGGCATGACGCGTTTCGAGTGCAGGACTCTTTCTCAAATGCCGCTTTCTGCATACAGGTGGGTTCGTTAGATTTATACAACGTGACTCTGTAGACATTGAAGGAGGACTCAGTCCATTACATCCAGATTTTAAAGGAGACAGTTGCACTTTTTCTTTCTTTCGTTCATTAAAGTTCGTTATTTCAACCTCAGTGGCAAAGTCTTTTTAACATCCATTTACTTTTGGAATTTATAGAACCCATGATGGTAACTTACTGGTTCTCTTTTTAATGCCGGGACTCCAATACCCACAGTGCACCACAACCGCTCCGTTAATACTTTACTGGTCTTCAATGCTGATCTCGGTGAAATCTCACCTTTTGCTTCAAGAACTGGGTGCAATTCATGCCATAAAAAGGAAAGTTCCGTTTCCCAGTCCTGATGCTCAGGTTAGTAATTCACTACCACTTTAGCAGAAAAAGTCTTCAGTACGCCGTGTTTCGGTAAAATACCTCCACAGATCCTGGCTGCTGAGAAGTTCAGTTACTCCGTTTTGAGGCGGGCCGCCATCAGTAGCCCTTCCATCACACACATCGTTTCTGTGCCTTTCGCAGCCGGGGGGCTCCCAATAAGCTTCTCGCTTCCTCCAGATACCTGACAAAGGGGATGCCTCTCCCAAGCGGAACGGGGCTGGATCTCGAAGTGTGTCAGACACTTCAGTTTTATGCAAAAAACACGTGCACATGCAGTCACGTAAGCCAGACCACACCAGCGTTACTGCAAAGAAATTAATTCTTTATTTAAAAGGATTTAAAGTGGGCATGACGCGTTTCGAGTGCAGGACTCTTTCTCAAATGCCGCTTTCTGCATACAGGTGGGTTCGTTAGATTTATACAACGTGACTCTGTAGACATTGAAGGAGGACTCAGTCCATTACATCCAGATTTTAAAGGAGACAGTTGCACTTTTTCTTTCTTTCGTTCATTAAAGTTCGTTATTTCAACCTCAGTGGCAAAGTCTTTTTAACATCCATTTACTTTTGGAATTTATAGAACCCATGATGGTAACTTACTGGTTCTCTTTTTAATGCCGGGACTCCAATACCCACAGTGCACCACAACCGCTCCGTTAATACTTTACTGGTCTTCAATGCTGATCTCGGTGAAATCTCACCTTTTGCTTCAAGAACTGGGTGCAATTCATGCCATAAAAAGGAAAGTTCCGTTTCCCAGTCCTGATGCTCAGGTTAGTAATTCACTACCACTTTAGCATATATATATATATATAAACGTATGTATATATAATAGGAGCTTTATGGCAACATTTGTTTTTTTGATAATCAATGTTATTAGTTTTATAGTGAACCAAGAACATATAGTGACCAAGTAGACAATACCACGTGGAGCACAACCAGAAAGAGCTTGCAATTGTAATTAATCATTGTAGACCAAGACCACAGCAGTCCCACCATTTGCCCCAAAGCTGCTCATGCTTGCGGGGGAACCCTCGAATAATGTAAATGGGTTCTTCAACTTTTGAGCATCAGTCCTTCAAGGCTCGCTGGGCCGCATGCTTGGGTGTATTGGCAATTCTCCATTTCCTGTCAATGCCTCTTTTGGCCATCACAATCGCCATCGCTATCAGGTAACGCTCTCCGTGGGTGATTCCCAGGTCGTCCAGCACCCCAAGTAGGGCCTGTTTGGAGGACAGCTCGACCTGGTGGCCAAGACTTGGGTTGGCAAAATCTACTTTATGATGTCTATATAAACATTTTAATTGGAGTTAACTATATAAACAATATAAACTGTAACCAGAAAATAAAAGACACACAAAGCATAGTATACAAACATAATAAAACAATGTTACAACAGACCAGTAATCTCATATCAAAAACAAAAATGTAGAAACCGGTGAACAAATCAAACAGCTGGTAAACACACTACATTGTAATAAGACCATGGTCCCTATCTAAGCAATCTTAATACGGTAATATATGACACTAATATTCTCGAAGCTGTAAGGTTCGTGTAGCTTGGAACATACCTGGAATGGATAGACACCGAACCAATGCAATGTAATATGGGTATGTTAACTCAAGATTCGCAAATATGTAATGTCCACAAAGCGTTATTTTATATAGACCGCGTAGCCAAAAAGGATGATTGAAATCATCCCACCAAAATGTACTAGTTTGTCATTTCTACACTGATTGAGGTTTGTGAAAATCTAAGATGTGCAAAACAAAACAGACCAAATGACAACTACAGTGTTGATGGCAGCTGCAAAGAGACGAGTCAGCGACTCTGAATTCATGTGGCTGCACGACTGCCACGCTTGGTAGATCAAGAGAGCAGCAAAAAGAGAATGAACAATCAAAAGGAAATGCTGGGGGATGGGGGGGGTTCATGCCAGGCAGGAGTACCCCTTGTAGCAGCTCATCTGCCAGGTATCCCCCTCCAGTTGTCGAGGGGCTCAATAGTGTGTCCTGTGGCTGAGGTGGGGGCAGAGCTGGCTTCAAGGTGCCATGTTGGTTGTATGCTCTTCAGTTGTCAGATGGTTTCCATGGACACCAAGCATCAACAGCAGCAGGGCAGTCCAACAGATCTTCAGCAGTAGCTTTGCACCAGACAGAAGGAAGTGGGCGGCCAGCAGTTGCAACCCGTGGATACCACGAGCTCCCTAAGGATGTTCAGTAATCTGCATTGCAGCTCCAGTTCATGACCCCACAATTCAGAAGATGGGTAGATACTCCCTGCACATTAATATGAGGCGCATCTCACATTTTCAAAGGATCCTCCAATGAACTCGAGACAGAGTTTCCCCCTTCAAGGCGCCCTCTGGCATAGCACCTTTTAAAAGACCCGTCATGCAGCAGAACAGGGGAAGAAGAAGGGTGCCGAGGGTTGTCCTCTCTGGGCAGCCTCATACTCTAGCTTGCAAACTCCATTCATACACTAAAGCCAGTGTTTAGAAACAGGTGCAGGTCACACTAACAAACAGGCAGCATATGGAAGTCTGCAAAGCCCTTTGCTGAAACACAATCTTTCTAATGATCTCAACTACTTATGTGAGCAAAACCAGTGCATAATGTTCACTACACTATATTCACTCAATAGAAAACAAACATGCGGGTACTGTGACTGTCACAAGCCTCTGGACTTAAATTTACATGAGAATGTCGAGAGGTGATCCCCTCAGATCACACACACAGAAAAAACTACAGTGTGCTGCCACCAGCCAGTGCTAGTGCAGAGACGGCCAAGCAGGGTTCCCCCTGGAGACTGCATGAGGGAGTAACAACGCACTTTCTCCCCATTATCTGTGCACAGCAAACCAATGCATAAGGTGGCCTGTGCCAGAGAAAGAGAGGTCTGCTAGGGCAGCCAGCACCAAACCAAATCTAATCGATTCCACAACATGGCGGTCGTGGTGTGGAGCAAGGGGCATGGCAGTCCATGCTATAGATGTATGGAGGTGGGGAACAGATGAGGAGAGGCTGTCTTAGTCACGATGACACGGCAGTGGCGTAGGAAGAGGGGTGCGGTGGGTGCGGGCTGCCCCGGGTCTCATCACTGAGCTGGGTGACAAAATGGCAAAAATATGTGTTAAACACATATTTTTGCCAGTTGTCAAGCTGGGGGTGACTAGAACTTTTCCGCACCTGGTACCACCTGACCTTGCTACGCCACTGGACATGGCGATTCCAAATGGGCGAAATGATTCAATGTTTCCCCCGATCACCTAAAAAAAGACATATCCTGTGGCAATCTGCAAACCAGGGCTGTATCCATTCAAGGCGATATGTCTTCTTAGCCCAGACACAGACAAAGAGCTGCACTGGGGAGTGGGCTGTGGACACGCCCATGGGACTCATAATGCATTATAATCAGGATAATATTAATATCTTCACCTTTTACTGCAGCTACCACGATTGATGTCTCCATACATTTTGGCCCAAAATGCAGTAAATAATGTGTATTTTTTTGTACAAGATGCTAATTTTCAATTTTCATGTAAAAATATACCTTGGCCTACTTCCAGATTTCACAATGCACATCGCTGCTAACTTAATTAGGCTGAGAGAAGTGTTCATTCGCGAGCTCTCAGGGAAACGGCAGTCTTTTGTCGGGTGATAAGGTACGTTTCCTACCTCAAACCATCCTGTCTTATGCGTTTGTGCGATGGGCCTGGAATGGCTCTTGTATTTACATTGTCAGGGTGGTCCAGGAAAAAAGCTAGGACTTTCAAATGGGGTTTGCGATCATGATATTCAAGGAATGGTATGTGTGGGGCAAGGGAAGTCCTATTCATCTCAGAAAATTATTCATTAAATGACCGACCGTTCCATGTCAAAGTGTATAGACTATATCTTCACAGCAGAACTATTCCACATCCTAGATAGACCCACTGCTGCAGATTTTGACAGCACAGCTACGCCTTGGATGACACATAGGTCCAGATTTATCAGGACACAGAAAGTGATGCAAACTGGTGCAAAGTCTTAATAAACTATTTATTATCCAGTGCAAATCAGATTTGCACTCGAAATGAGCACTAAAGTAATGCAAAGTAGCAATATGTACTCCTTTGAGCTAGTTTGCCTCAAGGAGGTGAAGCTGAAGTGAGGAATACAGGCCCACTCATGTACAGTTCTGCTACTCTGTGAACTCACACTTGGCCTACATCAAGTTAGTGTGTAGCGGTGTGCAGCATGTGTGTGGTTGCATGCATGTGCAGGGTATATTTGTGCCTATGAGTGGTACAACACATGGAGGACTCTGGGTTCCATTTTGGGAGGCTCAGGGCTGACCGAAGGAGCATGAGGAGGTAGATGATTTCCCCCAGACAGATTTGTGGATTGTCGCATTCTTGAGAGCTGGGTGGGACACATATTGAAGGAAGGAAAAACCAGGCTCGGGGCACTTCAAAGTGTGTTCTTTGATTCTGAGAGAGGTCATTGGAAAGAGGCGTGGGTACATCTTAGGAGGAAATGAGGCTGATAAGAGAATCATAAAGAGTAGTGCTGATGCCCTGGGGTAAACTTTTGATGTGCATATCACAGTAACTGGCATTCAGGTATGATCCTCTAGTCACTCCCATTGCCTGTGTTATAGAGCTATCAGATTTGGATTACTTCCTATTGGGACAAACTGCTTTTTGGAGGAAGGGCAGGGCAGAGGAGTGTGCACTTCAAAAGGAAGGAGAACGTCGAACACAAACTTCAAAGATCCCGAAATTAAATCACAATTTGTGTCGGGAAATGGAAGAATAAGAAGGGGAGCTTGAGGCCCCCAAAACTGTCAACTGCCAAGCAGCCTGTCGGGCTGTGTGAGGAGGAGAAGCTCTCCAAGAGTTATGCCTATGACTAGGACTGGGAGCTATGGTTTGCCGGTCACCCAGGGAAATGTCAGACCACCTGTCATGAGTACCCGGCCTGCTTGCTAAAACCAGTGTGCCCTCTGCACAAGTAGAGAGCATTGGAGGGAGCCTGGTCCAGTGGGGGAACCTGATGAGTGGATCACCATAGTAGGGTGTGGTGAAGTGACTGCGGCACTGATTGGGCTGTGACCCATGTGCAGTCTCAAGTTGGTGACCCTGTGTGTCAGAGGGTCTGCCATGATGCTAGCCACTGCTGCATCAATTGAGTTGTTGCCCATGTGCAGGGTAAAGTCTGTGACCGCTATGCCAGTGAGGGCTGCATGAAGATTGCATTACTGATGTGCAGATTGGGCCATTGCTCATGTGTGAAGCAGAGACAGCAACCTTGTATGCCAGACGGGGCTGCTGTGAAGGGCTGCATTACTGCCATGCCGATCGGGCAATTACCCATGTGAATAGTGAAGTCAGTGATCTTAGATGCCAGAGCAGACCGCAGTGAAGTATGCGCTACTTCCATGCGGATTCTAGAGGAGAGGAGAGAACGCCATGGTGACCTGTGCGTGCCTGAGCCCCGTCTGAAGGATCAGAACCTGAGCAATTGCCACCCTACCTATGAGAAGGATCAGAGGAACTTACCGTGCCACAAGAGGAAGTGCCATCAGTGACCAGCCACTGCCTCTGCAAAGTTGCAAGTGATTCCCACAGCCAGCAGTTTCTACAGCCCTCTGTGACACCTGAATGTGGAATACTCCAGGGGACTCTGGTGGTGCAACTCCTGCAGGAGCGGCTAAGACTGATCGCAGGGCCATGGGCACAAGGGAACATATTCTACCTCATTGCACTTTAGTTGCTGAACCACTTTTGACTTTGAAAGTGTCGGATGGGACTCCTGAGACTCACACTACTGGGGGGGACCTAAACTAAATATCTACTATTGAATGGAGAATAGTCATTACCATTAGAGAGAGAGAGGAAAGGGAGACTCAGGTACCTTCCTATTGAGCACTAGAGTACTGACCTGTGTGTATTATTTGTGTATGTTGTATCATATATAAATACCCATTTTTTCATAAAAGCAAATACTTGATTGGACAATCATTTATTGCTGCTATTGAACGTACTTTGAGCTGTGAGCCTGTGTTCCCCCCCTGCATCTACCTCCTTCAAGTAGTCTCAGACTGCTTGACCCATGCTACTACTGACAGTCAAGTGGTGAATAGGTACTTGACCCAGTTGCTCAGGACTCATAGGAAGTTGGGCCCTGGCCAGTGGCAGCTGGTGGATTTTCAAAGTGGTGGGTGAAACGTTTTGTACCTGAGTAGAAAGAGCAAGCGAGCGTAGCGAGCGAGCCCGAACTACAAAAAAGAGGGTGTAGGGTGTTCTATATAATTGATTGAAATGGTGGCTTTTACGCTACACACTTTTGGAAAAAAGGGATCCAAATATATAGCATTTTAAAGCACAAGTGTGAGGAAACATAGTTTTAGTGACATCAAATATTTGCATAAGATAACACAATTTACACTGGGAAGCAGTGATTTATCTAAGTTTTCTTGTTTTACTTTGCATAAATCAGCCAGTAAATGGGCATCTCTTTGTCTTTCCTAATGTTAAGGCTTTGTTCTTATCTTTAAGTGCAGGTTTCTGTATTTTTTATACATAGCAAGAAGTCGACCTGAAGGCAGAGCACTTTACATGAGCACCATTTACACCACATAAGATCACACTCACACACATTTTTTGTAGTTATGGGGTGATTAAGTGATTTGCCCTGAATCACAGAATTTTGAGCTGACGCCGAGACCCAAACCTAGTTCCGTAGACAGCAGCTCCGACCATAAAGCCAGATCCTGGGCGGAGGATGGCAGACAGGCAGAAGCCACATGAAAGCAGCAGGTGTTTTGTTACCTATATACGCTTGCACAAACGGTGCCCCCCAAAATCAGTACACGGTGCCCTGGCACTAGTCGCAGTTGGTTGCGTGCATGTCTACTCTCTACCTGTCGGAAGTAGAAGCAAGCTAGATGCACTCAGTTTAAACAAGTAATCTATGGTGGTTGTTGCGTAGAATCAAATTCATAATTCGATGCTCAATTGCGTGCAAAAGCAAAAAGGTCCTGCAAACCTTTTGTCGTTAAATGTAAAAAGTGCGCCAGACATGTGTCTGGGTAACCTAATGCACAGCGTAAATCTTTCCTAGGAGTGTACATCAGAAATTTTAAGTAGTAATCAAAAGGATTATTTAACAATTTTGAGAGAAGTAAAACACAGTATTCACACGTAGATGAAAATAAACATATAGTTCTTTTTCTTTTGATTGTGTTTCTTTTATGTAGAAACAGAAAGTTTATCCATGGAAAATGTTCAAATTCACAAAATCCAAGCTTTAAGTACACAGATCTTCAAATATAGTTCAGTAACAAATCCCAATGCAGTTCGGGCTGTAAAGGTGGCCCTTCATCAGGGGAATCTAGGAAAACAATGTCACATTTTAATAATGAGAATTTAAGCTCCAGGCTATTTTACAACACAAGCATAGAGGCGAGGAAGAGGACCGGAATATAGGGCAGAAGTAAACCGGAATGGTGATGAATCCAGAGAGAGAATAGTAGAGATCAATGATTAAAAAATATTTGTTCGGTCGTGCCAATTAAACTACGATGTGCCAAAGGTGAAAAAACGAGTCGAATTGGAGTAATCTAGTCGATTGTGTAAAACACACGTGGAGGGTGCTAGGTATAATGTGCTCGATAGTAATTGTCGGAGGAGAATCAGTGGTGAAATGAAAAATGACTGTGATATTAAGAAGCCGAATTTGGTGAACATGCAAGTGTAGTGTGCATGCGTGATCATACGAGTCACTTACGAAGCTGGGTGAATTACTCTAAAGGTCTATGCCATCACATTAATCATGAAAGCCTAAATTATCAAAAAAACGAAATCTCTATGAGTGACCACACTTCTCTGTTAAGTACTCGTAAATGCAGAAATGCACAAATATTGCTTACCGTAATGGTTTTCGTAACGGTATCTAGGGTGCCATTTTCGTCAATGAAACAAAGACTGCAAAAAAATTAACGGGTGGCTCGTAAAAGTGAAAGCCCAAGTGATATAACTAGTTCTATGTGAGCGTGCTTAGCTAAAATCTTCTTGCCAGTATTTAAACACGAAACGGCGTGCCGGAGACCCGGTGTAAACCAAACAGGAAACGCTAGAGTCGTGTAAGCCGAGGGCTTATGTTAGTGGGTGGCGATTGAAAAAGAGTGGAAATGAAGATAGGACTAGAGTTGAAAAAAAGGAAAGTGTCAACCATATTGGAATGGGGAAATAGTCAGTAAGTGAAAGTGAAGAAATAGGTTCAAGCGCAGGATGTAAAGATCCAGTTATCAACAGATAGGTATCTAGTATGTAAAAAGAAATTCAAATAATTATCACAATGTTCGACTGAATGTGAATTTTGAAATACAAAGCAATTAATTTTTTCACACATAGTACATGTCTAATATATAATACTTAGAGTCCACAGTATTAGAGAAAGCATGCTAGTTCGAATTTGTCATTAAGACCTAGTGGGGTCAGTGTCTGCATAAACCAAATCCAGTATGTTTCACGCTGGGACAAGTATTTGTTGGTGTCTCTGTCCGGTCGTTGATCTATTATTTCAAGTTCCCCACATTTCAATTGCGCTATGTTGTGTTTCATATTGCGCCAATGTTCTGCTATTGGAGAGCTCGCGATTTGAGTCCTAATGCGACTTTTGTGTTCAGTAATCCGAATTCTTAACGATCTTTCAGTTTTACCTACATAAAATAGGTCGCATGGGCATTTTATAAAATACACCAGGTGATGACTGTTACAAGTTGCGTTGAACTTGAGATGAATTGGTTTTCCTGATCTTGGGTAGTTAATAGTGTTGCCTTTGATCATATTCCCACAGTTAGAACAGTTCATGCAGGTTAGCATTCCTTTGTGTGCTACTTGAGGAGTCAGTGACTTGTTAAGAATTTCTTTCAGATTACGTGCTCTTTTATAAGCAAACATGGGTGTTTCATGAAACATATCTTTGAAATCTGGTTCTGATCTCAATAGAGACCATCTGTCAGTTATGATGGTTTTAAGCATTTTTGATTGAGTGGAATAGGTGGAGACAAAAACTTCTCTCTTGGGGGTATCAGCCTTTGTGGATTTAATCAGCAGTTGTTCTCTTTTGAGGGTGTGAGCTCTGGTTTCCGCTTGTTGAATGATTGAGGGTGGGTACCCTCTTGCCTTATATTTGTCTTTGAATTTCTCAATAGTCTGCATGCCAGTCCGTTCATCAGGGTGCATTCGCTTGATGCGTAGAAATTGACTGTATGGCAGGTGGCGTTTGAGTGACCAAGGGTGGAAACTCTGGTAGGCCAGAGCGTTGTTACGATCAGTCAAGAAACAGAATGCTCTTAGCTTCAATTTGAAAAGTAAACTGAATACGTGGATGGATATTATTCAGTTTAAGAATATTGTTTTCAAGTGCGACACGCGAACCTCGCTATATGATTAGAATCTCATCTATATATCGTTTAAACAATAGTAGATGCTCAGACCATTCATTTTTTGACAAGATATTTTCTGTTTCGAATTTCATCATGAAAATATTTGCATAGCTGGGGGCTCCTGGAAATCCCATTGAAGTACCGTTAGATTGCAAGAAAAAAAGATCTTTCCATTGGAAATAGCTGTGAAAAAGGCAAAATTGTAAGATTTCAAGTAAAAACACTCGATTATCTCTCAGCTCATCAAATCTGAGTAGTGCCCACTCTATGGCTTCTATGCCTTCTGAATGAGGGATAGAAGTATACAGGGAAACGACATCTACTGTACTTAACCAGATTTCTTCATCAGGTGGGATGTTGATGCAACCAAGGATGTTAAGTAAATGTGTTGAATCTTGTACATAAGTTTCACAAGCTTTAACAATGGGTTGAAGAAAGGTGTCTAGATATCTTCCCAGAGTGTCATGTATCGAATCACACCCTGAGACAATCGGTCTCAGTGGGGGATCTGTTAGGGATTTGTGGATCTTGGGGAGCATATACAGGCGGGGTCTGCTCGGGTACCTGTTAAATAGGTATTCTTTAGTTTCTGAAGTGATCCATTTCATTTCTAAAGCTCTATTGAGAATGGTGTCAAGCACTTTCAAGAATTCGTTGGTAGGATCAGAGGTTAAAGGAAGATATGTGGTTGTATCTTTTAGCATGTCCTCTATTTTATGTTCATATTTTTCTTGGTCCATGACCACTAGTGCGCCACCTTTGTCAGCACGAGTGAAATGTAGATTATTGTCATTTTGTAGTGAACGTAGTGAGTCTTTTTCACTTTTTGATAAATTTTGTTTAGAATGAGATGTAGAAGGTAGTTTCGCAATGTCTTGTTTTACAAGAGTCTCGAAAAGATCGATGGCCTTGTGTGAAATTGGCGAAATGAAAGAGCTTTTCAGTTTGAATTCTTGCAACTCTGTGGATTCTGGAATGGACACGGAGGAATCTATAGTGGAAAAGAAGTAGCGTAACCTCAATTTTCTAGTGAATCTAAACAGCTCAATCTGGGCATCGTTACGAAAACCATTACGGTAAGCAATATTTGTGCGTTTCTGCATTTACGAGTACTTAACAGAGAAGTGTGGTCACTCATAGAGATTTCGTTTTTTTGATAATTTAGGCTTTCGTGATTAACGTGATGGCATAGACCTTTAGAGTAATTCACCAAGCTTCGTAAGTGACTCGTATGATCACGCATGCACACTACACTTGCACGTTCACCAAATTCGGCTTCTTAATATCACAGTCATTTTTCATTTCACCACTGATTCTCCTCCGACAATTACTATCGAGCACATTATACCTAGCACCCTCCATGTGTGTTTTACACAATCGACTCGATTACTCCAATTCGACTCGTTTTTTCACCTTTGGCACATCGTAGTTTAATTGGCACGACCAAACAAATATTTTTTAATCATTCATCTCTACTATTCTCTCTCTGGATTCATCACCATTCCGGTTTACTTCTGCCCTATATTCCGGTCCTCTTCCTCGCCTCTATGCTTGTGTTGTAAAATAGCCTGGAGCTTAAATTCTCATTATTAAAATGTGACATTGTTTTCCTAGATTCCCCTGATGAAGGGCCACCTTTACTACCCGAAATGCATTGGGATTTGTTACTGAACTATATTTGAAGATCTGTGTACTTAAAGCTTGGATTTTGTGAATTTGAACATTTTCCATGGATAAACTTTCTGTTTCTACATAAAAGAAACACAATCAAAAGAAAAAGAACTATATGTTTATTTTCATCTACGTGTGAATACTGTGTTTTACTTCTCTCAAAATTGTTAAAAATGTATTTGACTACTACTTAAAATTTCTGATTTACACTCCTAGGAGTGATTTGCGCTGTGCATTAGGTTAGCCAGACACATGTCTGGCGCACTTTTTACTCTCTACCTGTGACATTTTTGTGCTGTTCCTTAATTGACCAGCTTGAGGCACCTTCCATCTCTCTGCAGTGTGTCTGTTAACTGCCTGCTCTGTAGCTGCTTGTGGTCTTGCTAGTGATATGCTACAATGTGCTTGTTGTATCTGCCAGCTGCAGTGTTGTCCAGTGCTGTTACCTGCCTGCTCTGCGGACCGCCTTTCTGTTCAGCGCCTGTAGCTGCGTGTTCTGTGTGATCCTTCTGCCTGTGTTGTGCCGGTTATCTGCCTGAGAGAAAGTTGTGAATGGAGGAGCCAGGGAGTGTCTGGTGGCAGGTGATATGTGGACAATGTTAATGTGGAAAGCGTAGAGGTTCAGAGTGTTAGAGAAGTGGGCCATTTAGAAAGTTTGGGCGAAGGAAACGTTGTCCTAATAACATAGGGCTTGCCATTGCACTTTCACATTGCTATCAATAAAATGCATTCAAATTAGTAAATTCGGAATACTCATTTTATTTTAGGAAGGATGAAAGGCTGAGCCAGACTGCTTTAGAAGCTGGCTAAGAGGGTGGGGGGCAGGGGCGAGCCTGTTGCCTTGAAGGTCCACACGACTCAGTGCCTAATTCACAGTGAACTGGCTGGGAAACATGGAGAATTCTTTCCCCTGTTTACATTCCTTTCTTTCTGCCCTTTCTCTCGCCCCTTGATCCCTTGGGCCTCTCCTCACCTAAACTAGTATCGAGCCCCATTTCCCTACTCAGTCATTGTTCCTCACTCCCAGAAATCAACTTTGAGTCCCTTTCAAATCCTCTCACACTTCAGCATCTGTCCACCCTCGGGCCGGCCATGCTCTTTAGACGCCAGTCATGAATCCACGGCAGCTTTGCTGGAACCCTAAAGAGACACGCTCCTACCACTCGAGAGTACTGCTCTGCTTCCTGAGATGTGTACCTGCCCCCATAGAATAATACCGTGCTCCATGAGACTTACTCTGCCCCCCAAAGAGTTCTGCGCTGACTCTACGGGCTGTGTCTTGGCCCCAGAGGTGTTTTGCACTGCTCCTACCCATGAGGACACCAAGCCCTTTGGGGGCTCTGCACCAGTCACCTCTGTGCTCTACACTTATCCCCAGAGAGCTCTCCCTGCCCCGACCTCCGGCCAGTTTTGTCCTACTTCCATGGGCGCTGCTTTTTCCCCAGGGAGCTTTGAACCTAATCTGGGAGAGCTTTGCTTTTACCCAGGACGGCCCTGCCCTCCTTCACTATTCAGATGACTGCCCAGAGCTCCGTGTCTAATCCTCACCGCTGAAGTGCCCTTCACCCCTGTCACCACGGCGTGCACACCCTGAGGTCTCGTGCTCAGCACACTCCAGTCTCGTGCATGTAGGCGAGAGGGGAGTGTTGTAAATCTGGTCAGATACACCGCCCTCCTTGCTTCCCATGCTCAGCTCTCCACCTTGCACAGTCGCACACCCTGCTAGCCTGACACTGTGGAAGAATCCTCACTGGTTACTTTGGTGCCCTTTTGATTCTGGAGTGTCGATGTCTCTAGAGTCTAGATTATTATTTCCAAAGAATCAACAAGGCAGGTGCGGGCAGAACTGAAACAGCGGGACAGCTAGGGAAACAACACAGAAACGCAAATGGTTTTTAATAACGTAGTTTTAACTCACCAACGGAACATTCTCAGCTGGCGCCGGGCTTCTTATGATTTGGACTGCAGACAGTGACGCGTGGAACGTGCCTAAGACTGGAACTGGAAACTGCTGGATTTCGACTCCTCCCCAAAACCCAAGCCCACCAATCATTTTACAAATAAACTGTTGCATCCTAGGTCTCAGCCGGACTGCCTTGCCCCCAGCCCTTGAAATTAATTGAGGGCTCCCAACTCCTCCCTGGGCCATGCGATTAACGCCCAAACTCAAACACGATTCCTGCAGTGATACACAGGCCATGCCCATCAGTTTGTTGTCACTGCCCTGCTTTCTGCACTAGGTCGAAGAAATCTTCGCCCAGCCTGGAGGCATGCGCGGAGCTAATGTACATTCTCCCCACCCCCTCAAGGAAAAACCTAGATTTACACATGGTTGTTCACAGAGCCACCAGCACAATATATTGCTAGTTGCTTGGTGTTCCACCTCACATTTTTTTTACCCCTGCAGGGTGGAAGGGCGACACCCATCTCGCCCCTATACACCATCTACCCCTGGCCCTAGGACATTAGGAGTAAAAGGCCTCCACCCTCACGGTTGGGCCCAATAGCTCCTGCTTCCCCTGTGGCCCCCTGAATGGCATTCTGACAACAGGAGAGATGCAGTAAGGTAAACAACGGCCTTGTTGATAGATGTGCAGAGTAACTCTTCCTCAATATCCAGACAACCCGAGCTTTAGGTAGATGATCACATGGCCACATGGGTAGTCTTTGGGGCCAATGAGAGCATACTTCCTCCTGCAAAGTAGTGGCTTATTATTTGATCCAGGAGTTAGGAGTTGAAGCTGAAAGAGTGTAGTGTTGGGACCAGCAAATGGAAGCCCAGTTGCTAGGTCAGGGCAGAGCAACATCCTGATGACTCCAGGCCTAGCCACAAGATCACTGGGGAGTTGAGCCTAGTGGATCTTTGAGTTTGTCCCCAGCCATTGAGACTGTGGAAAGCAGAGCGCCCACCTGATAGAGGAGCACCAGGAAGAGGTTTCAATGTAGAGAGAGAGCAGAGATGGAAGTAATGCTGAATGTGCAATACCTTCTCAACAAAAACATAATAGAAAAGCCAGCAAGTACCCCGCAATTGGGACAGGTTAGACTAAAACACTGCACAAACAGATTAATCAGAAAATTCACGCCAGGAAACTTACAACGTACATCATATCAAACTCAACACCTAGCTTAGACCAAGGTGGCTAGAGGGTTTTGTGTGACAGGAGGAAGTTACAGAGGAGGCAAAAGCAATCCTGATTTGGAAACAGAAATTCAAGAGATAAGGAAGAACTAAGTACATTCCCACCAGCTGTGGCCGCTGCAGGTAAGAGTGGTGGGGCCCGGCCGGGGGAGATTTCGAGAGATGACCAGGAGGGAAAATGAATTATTTATTTAATTTTCCCTTGTGGTCGTCTCTCAAAATTAAACCCCAGCCGGCCCCACTGACCCACCGCTCTTACCTGCAGCGTCAGATTCCCACAGAAAACGTCTGAAAACGCAATAGCCGCTAATGTATTTTATCACCTTCTTGGAGAAACCCCTGAATTCACTAAACAATATTGTGACCTCATAGCCACTCTACTCTTATCTTCCAAGTCAGACTTTTTCCTGGGAGACTTTAATCTTCACCAGGAGCTCCATAATGATCCAGTGATTACCAGCTTTACTGAAAACAACCATAAATAGCTTTGCTTCGACTCCACCCATGTTAAAGGGGGTCCTCTAGACCTAATCATAGAAGAGAAAGCTCCAGTTAGTGTCCAACAACCACTGGGCATCCATTAAGAATATCATTGATTGATCTAATTTTACATTTTACATAAACTTTGAATCACAGAAACCCTTTTTGGACCAAGGAAATTATCCAAATTGCTTCTGAGAAGCTGGGCTAATCTATCATCTCTCACATAAACTGAGCATACATATTGATTTTTGTAGCAAATTATCATGAGACCTTATTGTCAACTATGAAATTAATTCCACCCCTTAAAAATGAAAATGCACCAAGCACCCAGTGAAAGTACTCCGAGTAGCTAACCCAACCCAATTAAACATTTATAGCACCAATTGACATCTGCACCAAAGTGGCTGGATTCTACTTGCAAAATAATATCTAATTTTCATCAAATGGTGGATTCTCAAAAAACTGAATCACAGACCTTCAAAATCAAGTCTAATTCCAAAGTAATATGGCTCAAGTTTAAATGCATTCACTGTCTCACTTTCTAAAGCAGTCTCAACCATTAAACGTCTCCATATATTGTTGACCTAAATTCACACCATATTTGTCAAAAAAGCAGGAAAAACTTGAATGCAACATGTCTTAAAATGATACAAAGCCTCCTATGATGATTAAGTACAGCCTTTCCTGAAAATGCCTGTTTGCAGCTCTGACGACACAAACAACTATAGACCCATGACCAACGACCCATTTCTAGCCAAATTGGTAGAAAACTGCATCATAAATCAATTGTAATACAGGGGTGGGGGGTATTTACAAGCCCCATTCTCCACCGGAGCCTCAATCTTTTGACAGCTCCGGTGGCCTTGTCATGTCCTTTAGGATAGCCCTGTCACATATACTCCATTTTACATACATCATCCCATCCAGACGACTATAACGATTCTAAACAGGTAACCTTTTACCTAATAGCTTGCTCCTGTCTCTGACACCAGGCTCTAAGTCTTCTATCTGAATCCCTGTACCTGACGTACATAAACATGTCCCCAGGCACGGCAAATGTATTCTGTATAAGAATCACCACTTTTTTCATCCTTGGCCAACAGCCAGTTGTGAATAATCACACTTGTTTAGAAAAGCATCGGTGATTGTTTTCAAAACATTTATGATTGTTTTCAAAACATCCATTGTTGTTTTCAAAACATATGATTCTAGAAAAAAATGCTGTGACCAGTTCAGTATAAAAGACCCTGACACCCCCCTACAAATTAGAAGAGAAGTCCTTCCAAGCCAGGACTGGGGTCCTGCATGCTGAATCTCCAACAAGCAGCGGTCTGACAACCCTTGCGGGTTGTTATCCTCGACGCAGAGATGGGGTCCTTCGTTTAAACCATCAGGTGAGTGGGCTGGTTCATTCCTAGGGGTTTCGTGGCTGCCCATACATACACCTACACATCCAGGTTAGGTTAGGTACATTTTAGCAAATTACTTAGGGCTCTTATTTTAGGAATATGCAAGTGCTACTGTTTTTATCTGAACTGTTTCTGTTCATCTTATTAGCACCATGGTAGAAATGTATCTACTAATCACTATATTGGCACTAGCAATCTCTTGTGTATGCTTCTGTCTCCTGATCATCGCACCAGGCTGTCGCTGGACCAATAAATTCTTATTGAAACGTCCTAATTGCCATCCTGTTTGTTCTGTGAGAGAAAGCAAGCACGAGTGTCTGAGCGAAAAGTACTGTACTGTTTTCCACGATCCCTGAGGAATCAGAGTTGTCATGTTCAGTGGTTGTCCAAGACTACCTACGCCACTGTAGAATTCAGGGGGGTAGTAGTGGCACTGTGATGCTAGCTGGTCTAACAGCTGACATATCCTGTGGGGGTGTCCGAAAGCGGTTGGACACCAAGTCTTCAGTTTAAGTCATCCAAAAAACACAGATCCTGCGGGACTCCTAGGAACTACACAACATGGCACCATCCCCATTGATTTGGTTCTTATGTAAACAGTGAAAATCAGAGTAGTTTGGTCGTGGTTTCTCAGGAAACCCTACTCACACCTTCTCAGAGATGTGTCTGAGCGAAAAGTACTGTACTGTTTTCCACGATCCCTGAGGAATCAGAGTTGTCATGTTCAGTGGTTGCCCGAGACTACCTACGCCACTGTAGAATTCAGGGGGGTAATAGTGGCACTGTGATGCTAGCTGGTCTAACAGCTAACATATCCTGTGGGGGTGTCCGAAAGCGGTTGGACACCAAGTCTTCAGTTTAGGTCATCCAAAAAACACAGATCCTGTGGGACTCCTAGGAGCTACACAACATGGCACCATCACCATTCATTTGGTTCTTATGTAAACAGTGAAAATCAGAGTAGTTTAGTCGTGGTTTCTCAGGAAACCCTACTCACACCTTCTCAGAGATGTCTGAAGTGGGAAGGGAAATCCATCTCAGCTGAGCAGATATATTGGCTGAAGGTTTAATTCCAACATTGTGCAAAACCCTTAGTTATTCTTCTCCTTTTGAGAATACCTGACAAAGCGAGTGGTTCGTGCTCAGGGGAAGCTGACGCTGCAAACTCTCTCAACATCACATGCAGTTATATTGAATTGTTAGAACACAGCGTACCTGCAACAGGTGGCTGTGTTACCTTCATGATTGAGGCACACAAGGTGTTCAGATCAGAGGTATTCTATTCTTGGGTTCAGTTCCCACCTGCAGATCTGGTGACTAAATTGTTTCACACATACATTGTAGTTGAACCACCAGATGAATACATTGCATATGAAGACCAGCAGCACAAAAGCTGGTTTAAAGGCGCCCTCCCACACACAACATCTGTCGTGAGACTCGGTCCGGTCAGCATAGAAGGAGCGACCTGGACGGTCTTAGCGACATACACTCCACATCCTGAGATAGGTAGACCACCTGTGGATGAAGTCCATAAAATATACAAAGACATAGTCAGGCTATACAGACATATTGTCCAGTTTGTCATGCAAACATTGACAGTCCAACCTGTAAGAAATGCTCCAGCTGGTCCACATCAGACCACAGCTATAATTAACCCACAGACACTGAAATCAGTAATAGGGACAATTCCTTCCAAATGGGAGCAAATTCCGTTCTGGATAGCACAAAAAAATGCACAGCTAAAAGCAGTATTTCCCCATTCGATGCTAACAGTTTGCTTGCAAAATGGGGATGACTCCCTTGATTGAGGATTGTACCACCTAGGGAAAAATCTTTGCTGCTATTTACTTTAGAATACATGGTACCCCTTCCTTAGCAGTTGTTCCAGAAGTATTGAAACAAATACAGAGTGTGTATGGGGCAGGACCTGCCTGGACTTGAGAATGAAACTAATGGGTAATTTTGCCCAAGTCTCTGCAATCATGCTGAGCAATATAAAGGGGGAGGCAGCAGCAGTGGCCATACACAACCGCCTAAGGGAATTTGCAAAATTACCCAAAATTATTGAATAAACCTATGCTAAATTAGGTAGAGATGATTTGGGAGCCAAAGCAGGGAAGCCAAAAATGGCGGGTTGTCCTGACAAAGACAACTCAAAGCAAGCCCCCGCTTCTTCTAAAATGAAATGGGAAAACAAAAAGACTAAAAATAACAATTCAGGAAAAATAATCATGATCAAAGGGTGGGTCTCCCCAACGGGAGTCCTCTGAAAAGCGGTATGTTGTAATGATTCTAGTTGCTGCTGATCCATGTCTGTTCTATCTCCATGGTAGCGTCTCGTGGGAGATAATTATACCAGGAGAACTGACAGGACAGCAGCTGGAGTTGGTGGCTGTACACAAGAAGAGAATAAAGCTACTTTAACTTACCAGTGTGTCTCTTCGTAACACTGGTGATGAGCAAAGCTTGCAGGGGACATGCTGCCACCAACTTTCCCCATTACTTTCAACCCACGGAACTGTGTGCCTATCCACGACGCCCCAAAACCTGTAACCAACAAAGAGGGCTTGCGGAGCGCATGAACAGAGTAATCAAGGCATGTGTGCAGAGAGCATTTGAAATCAGAATTTCTCTTAAGGGTGTCTTAAGAGCATTTGGTGGGCACATCGCACTGCTGTCAACACCATTTTGCAAAAATTTCCTTTTCAAGTGTTGCGTGGGAGGGTTGCATTATCCAAACTCAGTCCTGGGTGGTTATCTCTCATTGAAGGTCCTACTCTGCACGAGGAGGAGGCGAGTGATAAGATCAAATCATACCAAACTAATTACAAGAAGAGGATTGATTTGAAAAAATCGACCAAAATCACGACGTGGAAGGTTGGTGAGTGGGTACTTATCAAAAACCACGATGGCATTGGAAGGGGGTCACTGAATTTATGGGTCCATTTGTCATTATTTCTGTCAATAAGAATGTAGTTACTGTTCATAATGGTGGTAAGTGGAGCATGTCTCGTCTTGTGAAGTTCCAAGTGGACAAGTCTAAGAGGTCCATTAGAATGTCGGGCGGTGGCACCACCGCGGTGCTGCCGGGCGGAAAAACGCCTTTTTCCTCCCGGCGCTGCGGTCCTTGCGCCCGCCACATTAGTATAGCAAAACATAGGTCAGTTTCCATCCACCGCGGAGTGACACGCACCGCCATCAAAGTGCGCCCGCCACCACGGCGGTGGGAGCTAATGGAGACTCACTGCCATGCGGAATGATGTCCACCCCGCTCCACATATTAGGATGGCCCAAACAAGCAGACGCACCGCAGCGGAGACACCGCCCAACCAGAGACGGCGGAAACTCGACAGTAGAGCGCAATAGCAGAGACCCGGTCCACACCACTCGGTTACGACCGCCATGGACCCAGCTCTACATGTGTTTCCGGTGCTGTACCTGCTACAGCACTATCTTCTAATGGGCTGCCGCGGACGCCGCTGCAGGTACGCAAATACACAAATATAACACACAACACACAGGCTGACACAGGGTCCAAAACCACAACAGACACCCTGCTGGGGGCAACAACACATCCACAAAGGCACCCACACATGACCCACCTGCCACCAAGTCACCCCACTGCATCCTGGACACACATCAGCCGCGAACCTGCAGCAAAGTCCCGGTCCTGGTCACATCACCGCAGCGATCAACACATGCGCACAATGCAGAAGGCAGGGCCAGTCCAAGGCATGGGCAGAGCACAAAGACCACAGGGACACACCTCCCCCAACCACACATCAACACACCCCATCAAGTCACAGGCCAGGTGCCCATCCTGTGCACCCCCATACACAGCAACAAGCACAGCAACAAGCAAGCATAATACACACCCTGCAACACACAACAAACAACCAGGGAGACAGCCACTGCAGGAGTGGTTGACAAGGAACACACAACACTAGTGCCACACACACTGAAGGATGCAAATACTTGCCAACACATACACACACAAACAGACACACCCCCTGGGTGTAGCCATAAACAGAACACATACACAGGGATGCCTGAACAGATGTCTGCCCAAACCCCACACACAAACACTACAGGAAATCACACAGAACCACATCAGAAACAGATATACCCTGTCAGCCAATATGTGGAAAGGCAATGGGAGCACAGACACAACAGTAGTACACAACCTCATCATACAGGAACAAAACACACACAACATACCACAAAGCACACAAGAAGAGCACCAGCACAGAACTACACTGCCACATAAAACCAACCGCAGATGCACATGAAATCAAACATAAACAAACACCACAGGACATCAGGGGATGCACATCAGGCAATGCCAAGACCACATACACACAGCACTGTATGCACAACAATCAGTGTGTGCACAACAAGCAGAACAGTCACACACAGACATGACTGACACAACTCAACACACACAACACTAATCAGCACAGCACAAACACAACAGCACACCCAGAACATGAAGCAATACCACAGCCAACACACATACATCCAACACAACAACAGATGCACCACTCTGGGACACAAGAGCAGAACCACCATCTTGACCAGAGCACTGGGCAGCACACACAGTTGAAGTGCACATGAGCAATCCTCACTGATTAATAGCACAAGAACACCACACATAAACCATTTGGGCAATGTCCAGAGTTGAACTTTTGCCCTGGCCCAAGAACTGCACCTCAAAGCACAGTGTCACAAATGAAGATGAAGTGATGGGGAGGCACACACACTGTAAACCAAGGGGACAGCTGACATCAAAGTGAACTCACTGCTTGTCAGTAGTAGACATAGAAGGGATGTACCATACACAAAAAGAGGGAGTGCAGACCCACAATGGGTAGCCATAAGTGGCACACATAGGGGATGGCATCACACCACACACACAGGAGGAGAAAAGGCACCATGTGCATGCAATGCATGAGAAACACAACCACAATGGCAGTGTGGAGCAGCAGGGCCACAGAGTCCACACAAATACACTCAAGACACATTGATGATCAAACAATCACAACACTGATGTGCAAGTCAAACACTTTCCACACTGATAGTGACCAAAACAACAAGGAGGAATCACACAGAACAGCACGGACACACCAACACACTGCAAAACAGACAAACCACACATGTCCATACAACCATATCCACAGGGCACAACAATACAAAAAACAGGCACATAACTCCTGGGTGACACATGTGTGTCTTTCACAACCCAGGGGCACACACACATCCACACCCACTACAAAGTCAGACCCTTCACACTGCACACCTCTTGACTACCCAAGAACACACATCTCATGTAGGCCATGGGACCAGGACTAAGGGCCAACACAGGACGATCACACACATACACAGCTGGGCACACATAAAGGAATAACACATATAGATCATGACAGTGCCCAGCCTGCATGCAAAACTGTGCACAGCATCACACCCTGTGCTGGCAGTGTACCCCAACCTGACAGGTGAACAATGTACCCAACAATAGCAAACCACTAAAAAGAGAACTGCATGACAGGTAAAAGAGCCATCACTGATAACACTAGTATCAGTGTCTGAATGGCCTGAAGACCCTGTCACCCCTGTATAAAAATGTGATGCAGGCAAAGATCTTGGCAATGTTGAAGTGACACATAGAGCATGGGGCACAGGCAACCAAATGCACACACCAAAATAACTTTAATCAGCAAGGACACTGACAAAACAGACAACAGGAGTAACTGTCTTTATTCACATATTGCACAGATGTGACAGTAGAACAACCGTAGACAAGAGCAAGGCACAAAATGCTGATCATATGCAAGATAATCTGCACAGGCAAACTACAAACAGGAATGCCAGTGTCCAAGGCAGGTGGCACTGCAGGTACATGAGAGGCTGCACAGGGGAGAGTCCAACACAGCAGAGCAACAGGGCCAGTGTCCAGGGCAGGTGGCACAGCAGGCACTTGAGAGGCTGCACAGGTGAGACTACGACACAGCAGAGCAACAGGGCCAGTGTCCATGGCACAGGGGAGAGTCCAACACAGCAGAGCAACAGGGCCAGTGTCCAGGGCAGGTGGCACAGCAGGTACATAAGAGGCTGCACAGGTGAGACTACAACACAGCAACAGGGCCAGTGGGCATGGCAAAGTGCAGAGTCAGGACAAGAGAAGCTGCACAGGCAAGGCCAGAACAGCAGTGAATGACAAGGCCAGTGGGCATGGCAAAGTGCAGAGTCATGACATGAGAAGCTGCACAGGCAAGGCCAGAACAGTAGCGAATGACAAGGCCAGTGGCCAGGGAGAAGTGCAGAGTCAGGACATGAGAAGCTGCACAGTTAGTGTGTTTGACTGTATCCTACCATGGCCAGCAACACACCCAGGTGGTAGCCAATGGGCAGAACTAGCACACCTGTATGAGAGACAGGTGTATGTGGGGACTACCACTCACTCTTGGCAGTCAGGCGGACTTGGAGCTGGCTGTGTGCCCGGGACAGCAGGACCACTTGACTGGGGAGACAGAAGCCCAGGTGATGTAGAGCTATCAGTGGCATGGCAAGCTGGAGGGCTGTTTGGACCAGGTGGTGTAGTGGCACGTGGAGGCGGAGTCATGCAGACCTGTGACACAGTGTGGGTGGGAGAGGTTGGAGGGGTGCCTTTCCACTTCTTGGGAATGCGAAATGGCTTTCGTATACTGGGGTCAATGGGAACTGTTTTGGACACAACAGGCACACACAGCAACAGAGCCGCTTCAGGTGCAGACACTGGCACTCCCTCTGGTGACGTGCTGGATCCTGCGGGACGCTTTGTCTGGCTACCCCTCTGGACCACCTCCCTTGTTTGCCAGGTGTCCCCCTACAGTGCCCTCCTTTGCCTGTTTGTCAGGGGTAGCCCCTACAGTGCCCTCCTTCACCTACTTCACTGGGCTTGGAATTGGAGTTGATGTGGTGGGGGAATGTGGCCCTGAGCCCTTCCTAGGTGTACCCTTGTCAGACAACACCCCCTCAGGGGGCATAGAAACTGCATGCCTAGCTCTGCATAAAGTTTTAGGGCCTGGAGAGTCCTTCGCTTTTGATGCCTCTGAGGCATGGGAGCTTGATGCCTGCTTCCTTGCTTTTTCTGACTTGCTCTTCCCTGACGGGCTCTTGTCTTTGCATTCTGGACTGGCTCTGCTCTTCTGTGGGGATGGTGTCTGTGGGCGGGACCGCTTGGGTTGCTTCTGCTGGGTGCTTCTTGTGCTGTATCGTGACTGGGAACCGTGATCACTATCATCTGATGTGGCCACTGACTGGGGGGTGGACAGAGGCACTGGAACAGGAATGGGAGTATGTGCCTGTTGAAGGGCAGGCTTCACTGTGGACGACACAGCCTGGACTGTACGGTGTAGCCCACCCACGTCAGAGTGTATACCCTCCATGTAGGCAACCACCGGGCCTAATTTTTTGTCATGGTCACTGAAGGCATTGAGCAGGGCAGTCTGACCCACACAAAGCTGGTGCAGGAGCTCTATAGACTCAGCACTGAGGGCAGCAGGGGGGACAGGTGCAGGCTCAGCGGTGCCAGGTGTGAATCTAACTCGTCCCTTCTTACGGACACGGGCAGCACCAGAGGAAGTGGATGGTAGGGTGGGCACTGTCAGCTGTGTGGTGGTAGATGATGCAGAGTCCCCATTCCCTGTGCCTCCAACATGGATGTGTCCCCCCTGGCATCAGATGATGTTGTACTCTGTGTTTCAGGCAGGGATTCCTCCTGCATACTCTGGTCTGCCTCAGATGCGCTGGTGGGCTCTGTGTCACTGGCCTCTGGTGCAGCTGTAGTGCTACCCTCGCCACCACTGGTTTCCGGCTCCTGTTCCTCCATCTCCACTGTCGATTCTCCATGAGAGAGAGATGCAGGCTTCTGTTAGTGTCATCATCAGGACAAAGCAAACCAATCAATGCAGTACAGAAGATGCCCAAATCTACATGGTGACCACCACACCCTGCTAACACATCTGGCAATGGGAAAGCACAGCAGGGAGGCTCACCCTTGCAAGGGCAGTTTGGGCCAATGCATGACACTGACACCCATCCCGGCAGCCACTCACATGACACAGCACAGCACCACCCCACAAACATCACATGGGCCACCGCTGCCACAGGCCCTGTACACATGCATCCGCTCCCAGCCAAAGTCACCCTCCCCAAATACTCACCCCTGCCTTGCTGCCGGTGCTCCTTCAGACGTGCATCCAGCTCAGGATGAGTCACTGCCAATATGCGGTCCATCAGTGGTGTCAAACGCCCAGTGCATGGTAGCAGCCCCAATGTCATCTCTGCACACGTTCTTAGCCAGCCGGCTGATATCGTCCCACCTCTTGTGGCAGTGAGTGCGTCGTCGGTTGGATACCCTCAGGGCTCGCACCTTTGCTGCAATGGCCCTCGACACGGCCTTACGCTGGTGTACCTTGAGCTGCAGGCATGGGAGAAGAGAAGGGGAAATGATCAGTGAGACAGTGTCATGGACCAACATCTATCAGTACAGTAGAAAGACACAGACTCATTACCAATTGTAATCTCCTTCCATCCCAAACTGGGGTACACCTCACAAGGGCACTCTGCATGGGCCAAACAGATGTGATTGCATGCATTTATAAGGGCATACAGGGTTCATGATAATCTCACACACATGCAGGATGACTGCACTGAAGCCCCTCAGTGGCTTGCACACATCTCCAGTCCTATCCATGTCTGGCCACTACATACATCACATAACTACCTGTGTCTGTGTGTAGAATCACTGTGTGCATGACTGGAAAGCATTCAATGAGCATGTCCTGTGAACATATGTGTATGTAATGTGTGTGGCATTGGGGTACATGGACTCACCAACAAAATAGCCATCTACACAAGTGTGGTCGTGTGCAACTATACAGGGCTGAGATGGTGCATATCTTTGTTTCAGTGTGAATGAACAAGAGTACGGACACAGTAAGTACAGTGATGTCATCTCGTCTTGGTAGGTGGGCACTGGGCATAGTCTCTGGGTTCACGCTGAATCGGACAACAGGGGCACACAGAGACAATCACCCAAGCAATTACTGTCCTGGCACCTGCATGTGCAACATCCTGTGTCTCTGTATGGCTGACAATGTACAGACCCTCCAGGATTTTGCGATTTCGGCACTTTTGTAAAAATGCCACGATTTTTACAAAAGTGCCCGCAAAATCGGCACTTTTGTAAAAAATGCTGCGATTTTTACAAAAGTGCCCGCAAAATCGGCACTTTGTTCACTCGCAAAGGACATGATCACGATGGTGAGTGAACGCTCTTTCACCTGAAACCCATATTTCCTCGGTAGCATAGATTCCCAAATTAACCGTTGTTTTTGTGTTACAGTCTAGTTTGATCAAGCTTGTGCATGACACTGTTTGTGCAGACAGGACATATATGTGCTATTTCTAGTCAACCTTGGCAAGTTGGACATATGCTATCTTTCAACACTGCGTTTTTAAAGTCAAACGCACAGGTGCTGGCAAATGACAGCCGCAATGGCGCTATCACTTCCCGCAGTGTGATTTGGAGGATGTGTCGGGTGAGGATTCAAGCTCCCATGTGCACCTGGGCTGCTGGGCTGCAGTCCCGGCACATTTCAGAGCTGATATTTGCTGCGGAGGGCGCGTGCACAGCAGGGACAAGCTAAACCCGGGTTAGAATACCACAGATGACCCGAGTCCTGATGTAGGAACTCGCGCAGTGCGTCGAAAGGTATTTTGTTTGAGAGAACGAAATGTAAAGGGTAGACTTGTTTAGCAGGTTTGGGGGCCGCGCATGTTCTTTGTAACATTTTATTTCTTACTCTGTGAGTCGGATCTGTGGCACTCGCTGATCCACGGGCCGTGAGTGCTGGAGGGTTTTCTGGTCTGTATTTGCATAAGGCCGAACTGTCGGGGCTACAGGTTTAAGGGTTTGGACGTGGAGAAAGAGAAAGACATGCAGGGCGATGGAGCGATGAAAAACCTACAAGTGAGGGTGGACTGGAGCATTCAAAAGTCAAAAGCACAGTTGCTGGCAATACCGGCTTTCTAGTCGAGGGTGTGTATCCAGTCCAATATTTATAGTCTGTCAGCTTGAGCTGTATCAGCAGCCTCCTATATTATATTTTCAAAGCATAATACAAATTCACAGATGTGCACACAGGTCTTCCAGTCTGTCCTCTCCATCAATCCGCATGTTATTGTCCAACAACTCATAATGGCTCTTTTCACTGTGAGTGATGGTAGATTGCTCTTGCACACATACACATCTGCTTATAAAACAGTCCATTTAAGAGTCTGGGCTGGTAGACCAATATCTGTTTTCATTTTAAATTTCTTTTTATGATCATTTTCTAAATATTTTTGCAAACATTCGAATACCAACTTAGGATGGCACTACTTTCTTTTTTGTGCAATTGCAATGCCGATGGCTTTGGATTGCCAAAAAACAAACCAATTAAAACAAGCATTGGCATAGCCAATAGGTCTCGCTTTTGGGACCTTATAAGTATTTAGTTATGCAGCAGAATATCCTTGGTGCAACAACAATCAACTGTTGCATTGCTAAACACTTATAAGGTCCCAATGCTTGTTTGGAAGAGTATTGCGGCGCCACTGCATGCAAAACCAGGGGCGGGGCTCAGAACTTAAAGCGAACAGTCACGAATAGCGATAACAAAGTAGTAATTTCAGAATAGTGTAATACTGGCAGGTGATTTTGGTGGGACGGAATAGGTAGGAGTGTGTGCGCATGGGGTGGGGGAGGAGGAGGTATGGAATGGTGCCAAAATGGTTGAACAAGATGTTAATGATACACCTCTGGTTTCCGCGGAGCAGAGGGAAGCTACTCATCTTTGCCATGCCCCGGTTGTATGGCTAGTTCTGCTCCACAAGAGGTACCTCGGGGTAGATGTTTAGGTGCTGTGCCTATGAGTGCTTTGTCCTGTTACATGTGTGTGCACTGATTTATGTAGACACTGTGATTAGAGCTCTCCATGAAGGGCAGGGAGGGTTCAGCTGACCCTTGACCGAAACATTGCCCTTTGAGGCAGAGACGGTGATTGGCAGGGATGTAGAGTCAGGGAGTTCCAAGCCCTCGCAGCAAGGTAGCAGAAGGATCTTCTTCCAGCTGTGGTCTTGTGGACCCGTGGGGTGGGGGCCAGGATAAGTTGGGCAGAGCGGAAATGCCTGGTGGGTGTGTGGAAGGGGAGGCAGTGGTTAAGTAGCCTTCACCTATGAACTGCTTCCTCTGTTCCATATGCCAGGTTGCCTATTCAAAGTGGAATACTCTGCTAAAACAGTTTCCATTGATTTCAGGCTGAAAATGAATGATTATGAGTAAAATAAAGGGCCGCAAAAATGCCGCTAAATTTCCATATTTGTGCCGCTAAATTTGCTAATCCATGCCGCTATATCCTGGGGGGTCTGAATGTACCACACTCCACTGAGACATACAACTGCAGGCAGGGTAAACTGTGACATTGGGACACACACACTCCCTCGCCCTGGAGACAGCATGTTTGTCAGTGTATGCCACACACCCTCAGGCATATACTGCAGCAGTACAACTACATCTCTGACCCCCCCGTCATACTCCTCCCTTTACGATGACTTACCACAACATTGGGTGCCCCATACAGCCTTGGGTACTGTGCCAGCACCTCATCCACAAGGATCCCCAGATCCTCGCTTGTGAATGGACTGGCACGGATCTTCTCTGTCCTTGCCATCCCTGTGGACATGGAACACCTGTGGTGGAAGTGGGTGGTGAGGGGTCCCAAACAGCAGGCTCTGGAGGCAGCAGCAGGAGAGGGCCCAAGGCAGCACACTCTGGATGCAACAGCAGGAGAGAGTCCAAGGCAGCACGCTCTGGAGGCAGCAGCAGGAGAGGGTCCCAGGCAGCACACTCTGGAGGCAGCAGCAGGAAAGGGTCCAAGGTAGCACGCTCTGGAGGCAGCAGCAGGAGAGGGTCCCAGGCAGCACACTCTGGAGGCAGCAGCAGGAGAGGGTCCAAGGCAACACGCTCTCTGAGCAGTAGAAATGTGAAGCTCACTCCCACAGATTTATAGCCCCCTGGGATCGTTTCTTAGGTGCCAAGCTGCAACAATTGGTTGTCCAGGTCTGCCTTTTTCAAACCCATCCAATGACTGCCTCCGCGGTGGCGGAGCACGCCTTCCGTGATTTTCAAAAATGCATCCTGCCACCGCAATCATCGCTCCCATTGGCTCTAGGCAATGCTCCATTGCGGTGATGCACCGCAGGGGCCCGGGGTGCGCTACCACGATGGTGCATCTTTCAAACCCATCCAATGACCGCCTCCGCGGTGGCGGAGCATGCCTTCCGCGATTTTCAAAACTGCATCCTGCCACCGCAATTATCTCTCCCATTGGCTGTAGGCAATGCTCCATGGCGGTGATGCACTGCAGGGGCCCGGGGTGCGCTACAGCGATGGTGCATCTTTCAAACCCATCCAATGACTGCCTCTGCGGTGGCGGAGCACGCCTTCCACGATTTTCAAAACTGCATACTGCCACCACAATCATTGCTCCCATTGGCTGTAGGCAATGCCCCATGGCGGTGTCACACCGCCGGGGCCAGGCGGTAGCTACCGCGATTTGGGTGGTGGAACATGCCCACCACCATCTACCCATGTCTCCATGCCAATGACTACCGCACTTATGAAGGCTGTGGTGCTGGTGTCACACCACCGGGGCCAGGCGGTAGCTACCGCGATTTGGGTGGCGGAGCATGCCCATCTCCATCTACCCATGTCTCCATGCCAATGACTACCGCACTTGTGAAGGGGGTGGTGCTGGTGTCACACCACCGGGGCCAGGAGGTAGCTACCAAGATTTGGGTGGCAGAGCATGCCCACCGCCATCTACCCATGTCTCCATGCCAATGACTACAGCACTTGTGAAGGGGGTGGTGCTGGTGTCACACCGCCGGGGCCAGGTGGTAGCTACTGCGATTTGGGTGGCAGAGCATGCCCACCGCCATCTACCCATGTCTCCATGCCAATGACTACCACACTTGTGAAGGGGGTGGAGCTGGTGTCACACCGCCGGGGCCAGGCGGTAGCTACCGTGATTTGGGTGGCGGAGCATGTCCACCGCCATCTACCCATGTCTCCATGCCAATGACTACCGTACTTGTGAAGGGGGTGGTGCTGGTGTCACACCGCCGGGGCCAGGTGGTAGCTACCGTGATTTGGTTGGCAGAGCATGCCCACTGCCATCTACCCATGTCTCCATGCCAATGACTACCGCACTTGTGAAGGCGGTGGTGCTTGTGTCACACCGCCAGGCCAGGCGGTAGCTATTGCGATTTGGGTGGCGGAGCATGCCCACCGCCATCTACCCATGTCTCCATGCCAATAACTACCGCACTCGTGAAGGGGGTGGTGCCGGTGTCACACTGCCGGGGCCAGGCGGTAGCTACCGAGATTTGGTTGGCAGAGCATGCCCTCTGCCATCTACAACAATGCGTAACAAATCAATGTATTGTGGGTCATTGCTGACCTTGGCAAGGCTTGTCTCACTGTATGGTGTTGTAACTTACTTGTGCTTTCATATCTGATCATGCACACAAATGACAGTTCGCCGCCTACTGTGATCATTGTGTTGTGGATGTGTGCCAAGTTTACAGGATGCATTGAGGTGTGACAGGTACAGCAGATGAATATGAGACAGTCATGTTAATTTTACACACATTGGCTAGATGGTACGCTACAAGGCGTGCACATGTGAAATGTGGGGTTCAGTATGTGTGCATTCACATTGACCTATTTGTTGTTTGCGGCACTTGTGCATGGTAAATGGAGAGGTGTGCCCTCTGTGTGTCTCAAATATACACCCATGTAACCTGGAGTGTCACACATTTCACATGGCAGTCTTTCTTTTTCCGTGACATCCTTGTCGGGATGTGCTGTGGCCATCTCATGAAGGTTGTCATTGACATGTGTCCATGTTCTTCTCAACTAGGAGGAGGCCTAATCTCCTACGTCACTTGACACTGCTGGAGGACATGGAGGATGTTGCGATCATTCGAAAATTCCGCTTCGACAGACCCACCCTGAAGACCCTTTGTGATCTGTTGGAGCCTCACCTGCAGCCTCGTCGCCACTACCCAACTGCTTTTACCCCAACATACAAAGTGATGGGAGCCCTCCATTTTTTTGCAACTGGTTCCTTCCAGGAGACTGTGGCCAGCGCTGCAGGGATGTCACAACCCATGTTCAGCCTGGTGCTGAGGGATGTACTTGCAGCCATGATGATCTATAAGGATAGATACATACATTTCCCCAGGGGAGCACGATTGGCCATTGTGAAGGGAGACTTCTATCCGCTTGGGAACAACCCCCATGTTGTTGGTGCCATCGATTGCACCCATGTTGGGGGGTGGAGCTGGTGTCACACCGCCGGGGCCAGGCGGTAGCTACCGTGATTTGGGTGGCGTAGCATGTCCACCGCCATCTACCCATGTCTCCATGCCAATGACTACCGTACTTGTGAAGGGGTGGTGCTGGTGTCACACCGCCGGGGCCAGGTGGTAGCTACCGCGATTTGGTTGGCAGAGCATGCCCACTGCCATCTACCCATGTCTCCATGCCAATGACTACCGCACTTGTGAAGGCGGTGGTGCTGGTGTCACACCGCCAGGCCAGGCGGTAGCTATCGCGATTTGGGTGGCGGAGCATGCCCACCGCCATCTACCCATGTCTCCATGCCAATAACTACCGCACTCGTGAAGGGGGTGATGCTGGTGTCACACTGCCGGGGCCAGGCGGTAGCTACCGCGATTTGGTTGGCAGAGCATGCCCACTGCCATCTACAACAATGCGTAACAAATCAATGTATTGTGGGTCATTGCTGACCTTGGCAAGGCTTGTCTCACTGTATGGTGTTGTAACTTACTTGTACTTTCATATCTGATCATGCACACAAATGACAGTTCGCCGCCTACTGTGATCATTGTGTTGTCGATGTGTGCCAAGTTTACAGGATGCATTGAGGTGTGACAGGTACAGCAGATGAATATGAGACAGTCATGTTAATTTTACACACATTGGCTGGATGGTACGCTACAAGGCGTGCACATGTGAAATGTGGGGTTCAGTATGTGTGCATTCACATTGACCTATTTGTTGTTTGCGGCACTTGTGCATGGTAAATGGAGAGGTGTGCCCTCTGTGTGTCTCAAATATACACCCATGTAACCTGGAGTGTCACACATTTCACATGGCAGTCTTTCTTTTTCCGTGACATCCTTGTCGGGATGTGCTGTGGCCATCTCATGAAGGTTGTCATTGACATGTGTCCATGTTCTTCTCAACTAGGAGGAGGCCTAATCTCCTACGTCACTTGACACTGCTGGAGGACATGGAGGATGTTGCGATCATTCAAAAATTCTGCTTCGACAGACCCACCCTGAAGACCCTTTGTGATCTGTTGGAGCCTCACCTGCAGCCTCGTCGCCACTACCCAACTGCTTTTACACCAACATACAAAGTGATGGGAGCCCTCCATTTTTTTGCAACTGGTTCCTTCCAGGAGACTGTGGCCAGCGCTGCAGGGATGTCACAACCCATGTTCAGCCTGGTGCTGAGGGATGTACTTGCAGCCATGATGATCTATAAGGATAGATACATACATTTCCCCAGGGGAGCACGATTGGCCGTTGCGAAGGGAGACTTCTATCCGTTTGGGAACAACCCCCATGTTGTTGGTGCCATCGATTGCACCCATGTTGGTCTGGTGTCACCACAGGCGAGTGATCATATTTTTAGGAATCGAAAACATTACCACTCGATCAATGTGCAGGTGGTGTGCCTTGCGGACATGACCATGTCGCATGTGTGTGCCAGATTCCCCGGCTCAGCCCATGACTCCTACATCCTGAGGAACAGCATTGTGCCCAGGCTGATGGGTAATCTGTTCCCGAGCGTGCTTGGATTGTGGGTGAGTATGCTTGGTGATATGGCATGCTGTGTGTGTGACCTGCTGCCCTCTTCCCGGGCAACATTGCAATGTCTGTTTGTCATTCACAGGTGACTCTGCATATCCCAGCCGTCCATGGCTGCTGAGCCCACTACGGAATCCCAGGACCCCGGCTGATGTCAGGTACAATGAGGCCCATGGCAGGACCCGTCGTGTCATTGAGTGGACTTTTGGCCTGCTCAAGTCAAGAATCCGCTGCCTTGACAGGGCTGGAGGTGCACTGTCATACTCGCCTGGGAAGGTCTGCAAGATCATTGTGGCATGCTGTATGCTCCACAACATGGCCATTCATAAGGGGATTCCCCTGCTCCTGGATGATGGTGTGGACCCAAGGCCCCCGCCTGTTCAGGGACCTGAGGACAGTGATGACGACAGTGGAGAGGAGGGAGAAGATTTATTTATTTATTTATTTATTGGGCTTATTGAGCGCGACAGCTACCCGTAAAAGGGTTTCCCGGCGCTATAAAAGATACTGAACCAGAGAGGCAGGAAAGAGTACAGGAGGAAAACCGGAACAGGTCACTGGTTGAAAAGCCAGGTCTTAATGGCTTTGCGGAAATAGGTGTAACGAGTTTCTAGACGGAGAGATTGCGGGAGGGAGTTCCAAAGCTTCGGGCCTAGGAGAGAGAAGGATCTTCCTCCCATCCTCACTCGGTATGTTTTAGGGATACAAAAAAGGCCTTGAGTGGCAGATCTCAGGCATCGGGCAGGCGTGTAGGTATGCACGAGGGTTTGAAGGTATCTGGGTGCATTTCCCCATTTTATCCTGTGCATGAGGCTGAGAGTTTTAAATTTGACCCTGTTGTCGATTTTTAGCCAGTGGAGTGCCTTTAGGTGTTTGGACATGCGATCTCTCCTGTTGCATTTACAAAGCAGTCTGGCTGCAGCATTTTGTACCAGTTGGAGGCGTCTCATGACTGCCTGAGATGCCCCTAGATAGAGGACATTACCATAGTCTAAACGGGAGGTGATTAGTGCGTTGATCACCGTATTTTGAGTGTCGTCCGGGAGCATCCATATGATTTTTCTGAGCCATCTCAGGATAGTGAACAGGTAGCTGCGAGATTGTTAACCTGGGGCTCCATAGTTAGGCCGTTGTCAATGGTAATGCCTAGATTACGGACTTGTTGCGATGGAGTTGGCAGGGGGCCCATTTCTGATGGCCAATGTCTGGAATTCCAGAGGTTTTGATTGGGACCTACTACCAAGACCTCTTTTTTGCTTCCATTTAGTTTAAGCATGTTTTGCTCATCCAGGTGGAGATGTTCCTAAGGCCTGTCTGTAGGCGCGAAGGGAAGTCGTGGTTGTCGTTTGAGAGTGAGAATACGATTTGCAAATCGTCAGCGTATGTAAACATATTAAGACCAGCTGATTCAGCGATCTGGGCGAGCGGGGCTACGTAAAGGTTAAAAAGCAGGGGGCTTAGTACTGATCCCTGTGCCACTCCGTACGGAGAGAAATGGACATTGGATGCCGCAGTACTGGAGGAGATTTGAAAAGTCCTGAGAGTCAGGAAAGATGCAATCCAGTCTAGTGCCTTTCCTTGTATGCCCATGTTAGAGAGAGAGGCGAGCAGTATGTTGTGGGAGATGGTGTCAAACGCCGCGCTGAGGTCGAGTAGAATCAGCGCAGCTGAGTCCCCCTTGTCGACCAGTAGGCGAAGATTTTCCACAACTCCAAGTAGTGTAGTCTCCGTCGAGAATCCGGTGCGGAAACCCGATTGGGAAGGGTGCAAGATTACGTTTGCCTCCGCGAATCTTGCGAGGTGTTCATGGACATGCTTCTCCAAGATTTTGGAGAGAACAGGCAGGAGGGATATTGGACGGAAGTTTGCCAGGATTTTAGGGTCCGCCGATGGTTTCTTAAGAAGGGGTGAGACCATGGCATGTTTCCAGGATGGCTGGACCTTAGCCGTGGAAAAGGATAAATTTAAGGTTTGACATAGCACGGCAAGTAGAGGAGTGTCCAGGAGTCTGAGTATTGAGATCGGAAGGGGGTCAGCAGGTGAACCAGATTTAACCTTCCCTAAGATGTCACGCAGACCTTGGACATCGATCCCGGGCCAAGAAGTAAGTGGCGCGTAGGACAGATGAGGTTGGGCATAGATGTCATCTGTATTGGGGCCGGGGTCTTGCGCACTTTTGGATTGAGCCTGGTGTTGTGTTGCTATATCCTGGTAGATTGTCTCAATCTTAGATGTGAAATATTTTGCCAGTTCCTCACACTGGAAGCTGCTAAGAGGAAGGGGTTTGGCTGATGTATTAGCTCCTGCTAATTCTTTTACGAGATTAAAAAGAGTTTTAGACTTGTTGGTGGCTTCAGAGATAGATTTGGCTACATAGTTGGCTCTTGCCTTGTTACAGGCTTTATGATAGAGCTTGAGCTCGCTCTTATAGTGCGAGCTGGCAGCCGGGGAATAATCTTTCCTCCAAATGCGTTCTAAGCGTTTACATTTGGATTTGGAAGCCTTCAGTTGTTCATTATACCATAGGGCAGGAGTGTTATGGGAGGTGGTCTTTTTGTGAGCTTGGGGCAGGCAAATGTCTAAAGCACCTAAGAGCCATTTATTGATATTGGTGGCTACAATCTCAATGTCTCCGGTGTCAAATAAAGCATCCAGCGGGGTGGCGTTTAGGATGGATGCGAAGTGATTAATGTCCAGATTCTTCCAGTTTCTTTTGAAGGACTTACTTGTCCCGCTGAGAGGGCTGAGGGCCGTATTGTCACCCAAATGGAATTTTATTAGAAAATGGTCTGACCATTCTAAGGGCAGAGCCTGCTGGCACTGTAGCTGGGGAAGGCTGGAAAAAATAGGGTCCAAGAGGTGGCCCCTTTTGTGTGTTGGGCCCGAGTTGCATAAAATGAGATTCATGGCAGCCAGGTCATGTACTAAATTGTTACCTGGTTTGTTTGTATGGTCGTCGAAATGAATGTTCAGGTCGCCTATAATAGATAGATTGTTGAGATTCACCCTTACTGAGGCGATCCAGTCCACTAATTGGGTGGCCCAAGGAAGTGTAGGGCCAGGCGGACGGTAAATCGGAAGACCTGTGAAGGTGAAGGTTGGGTAGAGTTGAAGTTTAAAAAGGGCCACCTTACAGGCAGGTAAGGGAATGGGTTCCAAAATACATTGCAGCGATTTTTTAAAGATAACTGCTATCCCACCTCCAATTCCGGTGGGTCGGTCTTTTCGAATGATGGCATAATTGGACGGTAGGGCTTCAGCGATGTCTGGGCCAGAACTAGCGTGTAGCCATGTCTCAGTGAGAAAAAGGGCATCTAGGGAGTTGTCGGAAAGAAGATCGAAAATGTCCCTTTTATGTTTGCTGAGTGACCTGCAGTTAAGGCTGCCAAGAAGCCATGAACGTGCTGGCTTATGGCCATTAGATCTGGGCCGACAGAGTTGCGGGATATCAAGATGGAAGTTGCATGCACAGCATGCGATACTGTTATTCCTGTAGTTAGATAGTATTTCACAGGTATGTTTGACACGCGTCAGATGACATGCGTCAACAGCTCATCACCTCTACTTCACTTGAAGGTGGGTGACGAGGTACGACTTGTACATTGTCTGGTGTGATTGCTGTTGTTGTGAAGGGCTTTGTGCGGATGGTACAGACAGGCACATGTTGAGTCACCTGTGTGTGGAAATGTGGCAGTGACATTTCACCTGTCAATGTATACAGAACTCTGTTTGTTGACACTTGTTGCACATTGTTTTGTCTGCCTGTTGACTTATGTAGATGGTTGGTGTAGTGTTATATCTGTGATGCCACACTAACGCCAGTGACTGTTGTTCTGTTGTGTCTCCCTAGGTGCCTCAAAATTATCCAGGCCTACATACGGTACATCTTTTGGATACATCATGGACATTTTGAACACTGTAAATATTGCACTAAATACAAAGCTACGCCAATTTAAGTGTGTAAGGTATTTTATTTACAAAGTGGACATGTGAGGGGTGCGGGCAGATTTAAATGAAGGTGGTGATGGAGCAGTGAGTTGACAGTCATGGTAAATGAGATGCAAGAGTAGACACCACATCGATGTGGTGACCCAGTCCAACAGACAGGTACCATTCACAAGGCAGTGTGGGGAAGGACAGTCCAAACAGTCAATGCAGTGGGGAAGACGGTTGCCATTAGGGCTGGCTCCGTGACTGGAGTTTGGCTTGTGCTTTGCCTCCAGAGACTCCCAGGCTCTTCTTTGGATGCCCCTTGATCGCTTTGGCGTGGGGGGCCTGCTGCATGGCCAGCTGCGTCTGATGACTCACCCCTCTCTGTGGCCGCAGGGGAGGATGGTGCACTGTCATCCTGCAGCACAACAGAGGGGGGCGGAGGTGTTGTTTGGGACTAAGCATGGGCGTAAAATCCGCTCCGCTCGCGTATTTTTCGGATTTTCGGCAAATTCGCAATTCGCGAACTCTCGCGAATTTGTCGAAAATCCGTGAATCCGCTCGCGGCGGATTTTTTGCTTGGTTGCGGCGCGCCGCGTGGTGCACGGCGTTCACTTTCCGTCATTAAGCGTTTGCCGAGTTGTTTTTCTCGATCATATTTTGCGAGTGCCGCGCCATTTTGGATCTTGCTGCGTGATCCGCGGGAGTTTGGCGCCCGCGAATACGTAATCGCGGCTTGCCACCTTGCACAGCACACCTCGCGAGAGTTCGCAATTGCGAACACGTAGTTGCGGCGGAAAGGAACAATCTCGCACTCGCGAAATAGAGATTTTGCAATTCTGCACAAGAAATCCACCAGCAAACAGGATAAACCTTCAGAAAATGATGATTTTTATCAGAATCACTCCTCAGGTTGACATTTGCATGGCCTTTTTTTTGCAAGGAGTCCATTTTTGGGGGGGGGGAGGGAAGGAAGTGCCCCACAGTCTCCAACTTCCTGTTCCTGTCCAGCAGGCACCTCCCAGTGCTTTGTCCATCTCCTGGTCACTTTCATTTGGATCTGGAGCTGGAAGGATTACTTTTTGTGGGTGCTGCTGGATATTTGGATTTGAGGCCTTTTTGACTTTCTTTGGATCACTTTTGGATTAGAAATCAACTTTCACAAGTAAGTTTGTTTGGGGCATTACAGTTGCTGCAACTACAATTTTGGAACTTTTTCAGAACATTAAATAAATTATATTGTGGGTAGCCACAGTATCCAGTAGGACCAGGGTTGGTTATGGGTGCATGATACAACTGTTTTGTTGAATTTAAACACCATTGAGGCCATGGATGGGCTGGGATTGTGCTGATTTTTGTTGTTTTTGTCGTTTTTTTGGGGCTGCTGGTGGGGCCCTTTGCCCAGGGGTGGTGAGTGTTGCATGGGCCTAGTCTTTCTGTGGGGTGTCTTCTTGAATTTAAACATCATTGAGGCCATGGATGGGCTGGGATTGTGCTTATTTTATTGTTTTTTGTCGTTTTTTTGGGGCTGCTGGTGTGGCCTTTTGCCCAGGGGTGGTGGTGCATGGACTGAGTGTGCCTGTGGTGTGGTCTCACTCTCTTTAATGTAAACATCATGGATGGCATTGGATTGTGGTGATTTCTGGCTGTTTTTCTGTTTTGTGGGGGTGTACTGTTGATGTGGACTGGCCATGTGGGTGGTGGTGGTGGCCATCTTGAGTGCTGGCTGGTACAGGCAACATGTGCTTGGGGTGCAAGGGGCCATTTTGAAGAGAGGCAGTGTCTGAGGCCTGCACTTATTTTGCCTACTTTTCATCCATTATGCCCAGGGGTAGTGAGTGTTGCATGGGCCTAGTGTTTCTGAGGGGTGTGTTCTTGAATTTAAACACCATTGAGGCCATGGATGGGCTGGAATTGTGCTGATTTTATTGTTTTTTGTCGTTTTTTTGGGGCTGCTGGTGGGGCCCTTTGCCCAGGGGTGGTGAGTGTTGCATGGGCCTAGTCTTTCTGTGGGGTGTCCTCTTGAATTTAAACACCATTGAGGCCATGGATGGGCTGGGATTGTGCTGTTTTTTTTGTTGTTTTTGTCGTTTTTTTGGGGCTGCTGGTGTGGCCTTTTGCCTAGGGGTAGTGGTGCATGGACTGAGTGTGCCTGTAGTGTGGTCTCACTCTCTTTAATGTAAACATCCTGGATGGCATTGGATTGTGGTGATTTTTGGCTGTTTTTCTGTTTTTTTGGGGTGTACTGTTGATGTGGACTGGCTTGGGGTGTAAGGGGCCATTTTGAAGAGAGGCAGTGTCTGAGGCCTGCACTTATTTTGCCTACTTTTCATCCATTATGCCCAGGGGTAGTGAGTGTTGCATGGGCCTAGTCTTTCTGTGGGGTGTCTTCTTGAATTTAAACACCATTGAGGCCATGGATGGGCTGGGATTGTGCTGAATTTTGTCGTTTTTTTCATTTTTTGGGGCTGCTGGTGGGGCCCTTTGACCAGGGGTGGTGAGTGTTGCATGGGCCTAGTCTTTCTGTGGGGTGTCCTCTTGAATTTAAACACCATTGAGGCCATGGATGGGCTGGGATTGTGCTGTTTTTTGTTGTTTTTGTCGTTTTTTTGGGGCTGCTGGTGTGGCCTTTTGCCTAGGGGTAGTGGTGCATGGACTGAGTGTGCCTGTAGTGTGGTCTCACTCTCTTTAATGTAAACATCCTGGATGGCATTGGATTGTGGTGATTTTTGGCTGTTTTTCTGTTTTTTTGGGGTGTACTGTTGATGTGGACTGGCTTGGGGTGTAAGGGGCCATTTTGAAGAGAGGCAGTGTCTGAGGCCTGCACTTATTTTGCCTACTTTTCATCCATTATGCCCAGGGGTAGTGAGTGTTGCATGGGCCTAGTCTTTCTGTGGGGTGTCTTCTTGAATTTAAACACCATTGAGGCCATGGATGGGCTGGGATTGTGCTGAATTTTGTCGTTTTTTTTGTTTTTTGGGGCTGCTGGTGGGGCCCTTTGACCAGGGGTGGTGAGTGTTGCATGGGCCTAGTCTTTCTGTGGGGTGTCCTCTTGAATTTAAACACCATTGAGGCCATGGATGGGCTGGGATTGTGCTGTTTTTTGTTGTTTTTGTTGTTTTTTTGGGGCTGCTGGTGTGGCCTTTTGCCCAGGGGTAGTGGTGCATGGACTGAGTGTGCCTGTAGTGTGGTCTCTATCTCTTTAATGTAAACATCCTGGATGGCATTGGATTGTGGTGATTTTTGGCTGTTTTTCAGTTTTTTTGGGGTGTACTGTTGATGTGGACTGGCTTGGGGTGTAAGGGGCCATTTTGAAGAGAGGCAGTGTCTGAGGCCTGCACTTATTTTGCCTACTTTTCATCCATTATGCCCAGGGGTAGTGAGTGTTGCATACTTGCATGGCCCTAGTCTTTCTGTGGGGTTGTCATCAATGTAAACATCATGGATGGCATGGGATTGTGCTGATTTTTCTGTGTTTTGTCGATTTTTTGGGGTGTATAACTGAACTGATGTTCCTCTGTCTTCCATTGCTTTTAGGTGCACAAGACTCAAGAGAACCACCAGTGCCAGGAAGAAGTCCTGCAGCGGTGTGTGTGTGCAGCATAACGTCACGCGACGTCACGTCTGGACACAGACAACTCTGCAACTCGTGCAACTGCTGCCTGCTGCCTGCTGTTCTGACCTGCTCTGAAGAAGATGGCCCCAAAAAAAGTTACCCGTAGCTCCTCTAGCAAGAAAGGTGCCAGTAAGGAGCAGAAGAAGCAAGTTACCAAGGAGACTGGTGTGCCGGCCGCCCCTTTTTTTGGGAGTAAAAAAAAAGTATGCCTGCAGCAGCAGCGGGATCTGCTCGGGACCAAGCTGGGAGCAGCACCCCCGCTCCATTGGGCTCAGTGCCACCACCACCACCACGCCAACTTAAGTCCAAGCCCTTGAGCGCTGCAGAGGCAGCCAGTATAGTTGTTCAATCACCATCGACCAGTGATGTTGGCTCATCGCAAGAAAGCAGCAGCAATGTCCCTCAATCAACACAGGTTGTTGTAGCTCATCTGACGAGTGTTGAACAACCACAGCCGCAACAACTATCACATGTGCAAGTACAAGCCCAAGTACATGTGGAAGGAGAGGCAGCGCAAGGAGATGCGCAAGCAGAGGTGCATGGAGGGTCACAAGTGCCCACAATAGTTGTTCCTCCCGAAGTAGGGGCACATCAGGAAATCGACAATCAAGGCGAGGTATCATTTGAGGAAGACACTCCTCCTGATGATCATTCATTGTCTTCCACACCCCTAGCAAGGAAGAGATCAAGGGTGGTGTCTACATCTTCTTCAAGCACACCTCCTTCTGATGATACGGATCAAAATTGGGAACCAGCACCACTGCCGTCTGAGAGTGAGGCACACCATGATCTGACAAAGGTAGTTAAGCGTAAAAGGAAGCTCGTCCAAAGTCTCAGACTTATGGAGTGTGATGATGAGGCTCAACAAGAAGTGGCGGATACTGCTGCTGATGAAGACTCTGACAACGACGACCCAGTCATCATAAAGGTCACTGCAGCCCCAGCGGGCATGCAGCAAACAGACATTTTGACCCTAGCCCGAAAAGCTGCTGAGCGTGATGATGATGATGTTGTCGGAGGAGGCAGTGGAAACACCACCACAATCATTGGAGTTAAGTAGTACACCAACTCGTACCGCTTCCATATTTCTTTCTGGCAAGAAGGGACCTCCATCCACCTCGACCTTAATTAGTGGCGGTGAAAGTGCACAACGTACAAAAGTTGGGCAATCCAGATCCTCCACTTCATCTGGCATTAGCAGCATGACCACCACCACCAGTATCGCCGCCTCCTCCAGGCCCCACAGACACTTCAAGTCCCCAGTTTGGGACGTCTTTACTGTTTGCCCAAAAAGGGAAAAGTTCGCCATTTGTACCCTTTGTAAGCTTGCAGTTAGTCGTGGTAAGTCAGGTACCAACTATGGTACCGGAGGCCAGAGAGGTCATCTTGAGAGACAGCACACTGTCCAATGGTTTGCGCACCTAGATGCGATCAAGGAAGCCCGAATTGGAAGTCAAGAAAACGTTGATGTTGCATCTGATGATGACGAGGAGGAAGAAGACGTGTCAAACACTTCACTTACACCCAGTACACCTGTCAGCAGCACACCCCGTGTGAGGCACACTAAGAGTGTTGGAGCGAGTGAGACACCAACGCGCAAAAGTTCACCAGCGAGCATAATTGGGTCAACGAAGTCATTATCATCCCGTAAATGCTTGGTCCAGGGCAACATTAGAACCATGTTTTCTTCAGACGCGCCATATGAACGCAACCACCCACTGACGCGTCTGTATAACACTAAGCTGGCTAAAATGCTAGCTGTGGACCTTCTCCCTTTTTCTTTTGTAGAAGCGGTAGGTTTTCTAGAATTAGTGGCAACGCTCTGCCGGTTCTATTTTGCCAGAGTTGCGGTTCCAGCACTACATGAAGATGTGCTGGAGGCGATTGGGGCAGCTTTGCAGAAGAGTGCTGTTCACACTATACATCTGACAACAGACATGTGGACCAGTGGCGCAGGCGCTGATTACATGTGCATCACTGCACACTGGGTCTCTTTTTCAGGTGTTAAAGCAAAGCTAAACGCAGGTGTTGACCCGGACCAAGTTTTTAAAGCTGCTCGGAAACATGCAACACTAGCCATGTTTGGCTTGGAGAAAAGTCACACAGCAGAAAACATTTTGGACGAGTTTAACAAAAAGGTCTTTCACTGGCTGTCCCCAAAAAAACGCCAGATTGGTTATGTTTCCACGGATAATGGCGCCAATGTAGTTAAGGCCATGGCCCTGGGTGCATATTTCAGAGTGCCGTGTTTGGCGCACTGTATCAACCTGGTAGTTCAAAAATTCTTGAGTGATAGAGACAGTACAGCGTTCGAGGTAATGGCCACCTGCCGCAAAATGTGCAACCATTTCAGCCATTCTTTTAAGGCCCGGAAGCATCTGAGGAGCCTGCTACTTGAACGTCGAATGCCAGTGAAAGCACTCATCCAGGAGGTGGCAACACGTTGGAACTCAACCTTCTACATGCTTGAGCGTCTGTATGAGCAGTATACGGTACTCGATCACTATTTCTTAACAGAGGGTACAGCTCAGAAGGACCTGCGGATGGGTGCGGCGCAATGGGACATAGTTAAAAGCCTGACAGACATGCTTCGTCCTTTTGAGTTCTTCACGCGTGCAGTCAGCCAGGAGGACTGTAATTTGGGAAAAGCTATCCCATTGTTGTGCATGCTGGAGCACCAACTAAAGGCGGTGTCTTCTGAGTTTGAAAAAGATGAAAAAAAAAGACCCTTTTATTTTGTCGGAGAAATTATTAGAGCGCCTACGTGGTGATGAACGTCTTAAAAAGATCAACTCAGAACAGCATTACATTTGTGCTACTATTCTGGATCCACGCTACAAAAAGGCGCTGGCAGGCCAAGCATTCTTTCCTTTTGCTGATGAAGATGTAAAAAAATAAAAAAAGTTGGCTAGCCTGGTCAGCCAAGAGGTTTGAAAAAGAACGGCAGGATATTGAAGGAGAAGGCAGTACATCAGCATCAGCATCAGCAGGCCATCCCCAGTCAAAAAAATCCACTTCTGCACCTGTGGCTGTGGCACAAGTGACCTCTCAGCCGTTAAAGACACCGGCAACCGGATCATCTGCACCACACACAACAGTAACAGTGGCTGCTGTAGAGGATTGGCTAACTTTGCTTGGGTATGGTTCTCGAAAAAATGTCACAGGCACAGCAAAAAGTAAGCAAAGTGGAGGAACCGTTGAGGACCTTGAGTCGATGGTGCAGGACTATCTGAATGACTCAACAGAGGTCTTTCTTAATGATGAGCCATTGCAGTATTGGCATGGGAAAAAACAATTGTGGCCACAGCTCTCCAACCTGGCTATAAACTATTTGTCTTGCCCACTCGCAAGTGTGTCTTCTGAACGTGTTTTCAGTGCTGCTGGTGGCATTGTAACTCCCAACGGAGCCGCCTCTCGCCCAAAAATGTGGAGCGGCTGACAATGATCAAGATGAATCAGCACCTCATACCACCAGATTACAAAGTACGAGAAAGCACGCCGCATGAAGACGAGGAGGACGGCAACGTAGATGAGGGGATTTGTTCTCTGTTCGGTGACACTGACCTCATCCTGCCTGAATTCGCAGAGTATGATGACGAAATCTTCTTCTTATTCCCTGACACCGAGCCCTGAAAATGAGACAATGAATCAATAACTTTCTTTTTCGTCCTTATTCACTTTTATTCCTGTGTGTCTGTCTTTCTTTGTTTTGCACAGTTAATTTAATTCAAACTTTAATCACCTAATCCCAAAAACAAGCCCATCAGCAGAACTGTCTTCACTTGTTTGCTTATTGATTTGAAGGTGCCGCAGTCTACATTCCTCATGTTCACAAGTTCTGAAGAACATGCTCCTCTATCCTCCTCCTCCAGACTCCGATTTCCCTCAAAGCAGAGGGCTGGATTACGCCCAATGAAGAAAGACTCAGCACTTGTGGGGGTGTTCTACTTCTTTGCGGGTGAGTTGACGGCTCTGGGCCCATTGCTGTGAAGCTCTAATAACGGATAAAAGTGTTTTGGACCAAATATGAGGCGGAAATTTCTTGCCGTTTTTGCTGACTTGCTTGCCTTTGAGGTGCTCTTTGGCAGGGTTCCGGGTGTTTGTGGGTGAGTTTTGGGGTCTGGGAGCACTGCTGCAACAGTCTAATGTTGATTGCATTTGCTTTTCAGGAAATCCATGGTGGAAAACAGGAGTTATGATGATGACCTAGCTGCACAGCGCGTTTGGACCGAAGGCCGAGAGATATTGTAAGTATGAGATTTTGCTTTTTTGCTGTTTGGGGGTGTTGTCGCGTGCTTTTTTGCGGGTGGGTTGGCGGGTCTTGGGGCATTCCTGGGAAGGTCTAATACCGGATAGAAGTGTTTTGGACAAAATCCATAAGGAAAAGCCTTTTTTTTGCTATTTCTTCTGACATCTTGCTCAATGTAGCGTTTTGGGGGGCTTCCTGGTGTTTGTGGGTGGGTTGCGGGGTCTCTGTCGAAGCACTGCTGCGACAGTCTAATCTTGATTGCATTTGCTTTTCAGGAAATCCGTGGTGGAAAACAGGAGTTATGATGATGACCTAGCTGCACAGCGCGTTTGGACCGAAGGCCGAGAGATATTGTAAGTATGAGATTTTGCTTTTTTGCTGTTTGGGGGTGTTGTTGCGTGCTTTTTTGCGGGTGGGTTGGCGGGTCTTGGGGCATTCCTGGGAAGGTCTAATATCGGATAGAAGTGTTTTGGACAAAATCCATAAGGCAAAACCTTTTGGCACTTTTTGTAACTTAGGGTTCGTTAGGGTTAGCCCTAGCAGCAGGATTGCATGTGTTTTGGGGTGTTCTATTGCAACTCAGTTCTGGGGTTTTAGAGCACTCTTGGAGCGATGCTGGCTATGGATACTTTTGCTTGCTTGCAAGTGGTTTGAATACAATCCACGGTGGGTAAGGGTGTTTTTGGGCCTACTTTTACTTTTAAAGTACGTTTTGTCACCATTTTTCTGCTAGGCCTCGTTTTTTGAGATCTGATTGGGGGTCTTCTACATTTGCGACTGGCTTTAGTAAGGGTCTTGGTGGGAGCATTGCTGGGAAGGTCAAATTTTGTTCTAAAACACAGTTTACAGTACACCTACCTTGAGGGGAAAGATCCGCTATAATATTTTGGCCATATTATTTATCCTTAAAAAGGTGACTCAGACAGAGTACGCAATTTCAAACATATTGTACTGTCTATTAGGGAAATCAAAGTGTGACTTTTTGCACCACACAGCGTACATACCTTATATTTATTTATCAGTGGTATTGTAATAGCACTTCCTGTTTCCGTTCAATAATTACAGGCCGGGTTTCAGTCAACATCCGCCAGGCAGGCAGTGGACAGGGTGTCTTCTGTCAGTGGTCACCAACATTGATGGACGAAGCGTCAGCTGGAATGGAGGAGTGCCGCTAATAAGAGGAATTGTTTGCTGCATGCAACTTACTTACCAAATTCAACAGGACAACTCCAACAACATACAGAATACAGATACAGTATCCATTGTTTTCTTCTATGAGTGTGACTGCATGTGGTTAGCTTTAGTTTGTACCCAAAGATTTCTTTATCTTCAATTATTGTTTGTCCATGCGGTGCTTTTTTTTTCTTCTCTCAACAAAACCTACCCAAAAAGAAACCCCCATTCCCATCCATTTTCCAAACCCTAACCCTCTTCCCCCGGGCTGTGTGGTTTTGCTTGATGTCTGACTAAATGACATCAATAATTCCACACACTTGCTGGGGAGGATAAGGTTATAGCAACAGGCTGGTGAAGGAATACGAGGATATATTCTAGACTTACTCAGCTTCAGTACTATTTCTTGTAGTAGTAGGAGCCAATGTCAAATAAATTCAACGCAAGTACTAGTTATACTTGCAATACTTTACCATTTGTTAGGCTACATTGTGGCACTGTTCTAGTGTACTGTCACCTGCTATATTCTCGAGCGTACCGTAACCGTTGTAATGCTACAGTAAGGACAAACCAGGTTTCGTTTTCTTTTTTTCCATAGGCATGCAACTGCCACTGTGTCACACCACTAGTACCACCGCAATGAGGAAATTTCATCCGCCCAGGATTGCCAACCTTAATCCCCATTTCACGTGGAGCCAGCCCTGGGCCTAGCCCTAATTTCTAACACAAATTACAGGTAAGATAAGCGTTTGGTGGGAGGTAGTATAATGGAGTATTAGGACTAGACGAGAGATTGACGGTAGTACTACTAAAGTCCTAGGACGCTTCAGGAAAACAAACTTACTGTTACACCCCCACCCACCAGACTGAAAAGCAGTAAAAAACAGGTATGGTCAGATAAAGTTTAAAAAAGTATATTTATGTAGCCCTAACAAAATAATCTCCCTCAAGACCCTCCCTAACCCCAACGATTGTCTTTGAAAAGTCCCAAAAAGCACCCAACTCCCAAATCCCACCCCCCAAAAGTCTCTAAAAAAAGGGCAAGGGACACTCCACTACTGGAGGGTGCTGGTGAATTTTGCGGCCAGGGCATCATACTCCTTGCGGAGGGTGGCATGCTCGAAGCGGAGGCCCTCCACCAAGTTCTTGTACCTATGGACCTCCTGCTCCAGGTAGGACATTCTCACTCCTAGGCGGCGCTGGCGTGCCTTGCAGCTCCTGTGGGGGGCAGCTGGTCTTTTTGCTGCTTGGCGGTGGCGGTTGGCTTTGTTAGCCCGGCTCCGTACCGCTGGAGCACTGCGCTGGCTGGCAGCCCGTGGGGTCACGGAGGAGGATGCAGCTGTCCCAGTCGAGGATGTTGTGGTTGCACCGGTCGACTGCGTGTCCTCCGACTCCTCCAGGGCCACCAGCCGCCGATATTCCGCGACAGTGGCATCCAGCCTCCGTTGCCGGGCCATTCGAGCCTGCTCCCTCCGTGATGTCGATTTGGAAGGAGCAACTATATGAAGAAAGAAAGACATAGTCTGTAACCAATGCTCCTTAACATTAATAACACAAAGTGATTGAGCCGAAAGTTGTGTCACAGTACAAGTAGCAAATTGAAAGCACAGTACATAACTATTGAGGACAGTATTTATCTAACCTCCCACTTCTGCATCCTTGCTCTAACATTAGTGGTAGTTTAATGAACAAATTCTACGACCACTATGGACTTCCATTACAGTCAACTATGACAGTACACCAGTCTTATTCTTCTTCTTCTCTCTTGTTTCGGAAAATTGGTACGTTATCTTATGCAAGCCGGCAGAATGCCAGCGCAGTGAACTTGCACCCGAGAAAAACAGACGCACACCATGATGAGTGAGACAGACTTGCGTTACTGTACCGGTCCAGTACATGCAGGTGGTGAAGCTATTACTTTTCTATTACGGGTGGCACTGAGAATACTCTGTTACAAGGGCTACTGCTTAATTAATTTACCTTTCACCCTACAGTGCAAATGAGTACTAGAAAAGGAAAATGAAGAAGCTAAATAATTAGATTATCTATCACTTCACATGGGATGTATTTGATGACATATGGGATGACTTTAGGTGCTTTGCTTATTATTGAGTGAACAGTGATACACCCACACATGAATGACGTACTACTACTAAACTAAAGTTATTAAGAGAGGTACGGAGTGTCCACCGTAATAACCGGATATATGCTGTGCTTGCAGTTGCAATACAAACTATTGCTACTATTCATGGTAGTATTGGACAAATTTACAATTTCTTTTCCTTGCCTTCCCTACACTGGAACGGACGTGCGGGTGCGGTGTTACATGCTCTTCAAGGTAACACTTAGTTCATCCAGTGACCATCTACTCTCTCTAGATACACATGTGCTATCTAAGAGTCAGATAATACCATGCTCCAGGCATCCATCCATTCAAAGTATATGCACACATACAGTTTATGTTTCACCCACCCAGGCTGTTGTCCTTCCACCCATCCTTGCTTCATCATTGACCCAGCCATGCACCATACCATATTCTTTCCTTCCCAGCCACCTTGGGGGCCAAGCAAACACATATCATTCTTCTTTGCCAGCCATCATAAAATTTCTCGTCCTTCCACACTTACTTACACCCTTCTTTCACTTTTCGAATATATAGCTTACCTGTGCCCGCCACCACCGTGTCAACCCTCACAGGCACATTGGTGTCGTCCGGCACTCTCACCGCCTCCTCCCCAGAAGTGTTGTCCTCCTCAACCACCACCTACGCGCTGGCCCCGCCACCAGATGTTCCACCTACAAAGTACATTTAAGAATGTTAGAATACACCACTCACTACTATATAATATTTGGTCTAGGAGGAATAAAGAAAGTTAAAAAAAACGAAATACAATGTAATAATTTGTAACTGTATACTCTACAGTAAAAATGTCCCTTTTTCCAGGGAAGGCTGTTGTCTTGCTGCACTTTTTGGCACAACTGATGAATGCTTGCTTTTTATTTTTAACACACAACACTTTTTCTCCTAACAGAAGCTTGACTTCTAAGAACACGATCAGGGTCAAGCTCAAGTTCAAACCAGGTGAGAGCTCAGCTCGACCACAAGAAATGTGTCCAATTAATCGTTAGCACTAAGCACTTTTCCATTTTCAGTTAAACGGTTACTTTTATGACAAAGTGGATTTTAATAAATGTGTTTAGTTTTAATAAAGCTTTTAAACTTAAATAGACTCTGTGGTTTTTGGTCCTCCAGACTAGAGTGGATGAGCTAAAGGTTTTGGAATTTTTGCAAGCATGAGTACCTCTGACACTTCTTGACTGTGACTCCGTACTCTTGCCCTGCGTAGGATAATCTAATGATCATTGGGGATCAATCATCGGTGACTTAGGGAGCTAAATGACTCTGCCACACTATCTAGTCAGTAAGGAGATTGGGGGTTCTTCAAAGTCTGATATCACTGAGGTATGTGGAAAGAAAGTCTACCTGCGCCTATTATAATTGATAAACAATGCACTATTTAGTGTTCATAGTTCGGTTTGTGCAGATTTGTCCCTGCAACAGTAGTAGAATGGATTGTCCTCCTATCCAAAACAAAAGTAAAGTAGTATCTTATTCTTTCTTGGTGGTCATTCACCTTTTTATTGTTGGCAATTGTCAAAGCATAAACATTTAGAAGACTTGAAAAGACATTATGGACAATCCCAGAGGACTGCACTCAGTGCATAGAGCTATTGCTGACTAGAATGGGAGTCCAATGGAATTGCCAAATTTGCAATCTTAGTTAGCTACACACACAGACTAATAAGAATAATCTAGTAATACCACAGGGAGTCATAGTCGAGGCAGGATAAGAATTTAGATCCAGTCTACAAGAAGATCAAAGACGATTTAGAAAAAATCGAATGAGGAACGCTAGGAAAAAATAGGTACTCTTTATTAAAATTAAAACTTACTGGGGCCAGCAAAGGAGCCCTCGCCTGCCCGATCCTGGCCTGCATCCTCCTGAACAGCACCCTCCTCCTGTGTCCTCTTGCCCTTGGGGGGAGCTGATGTACAACATGAAAGAAAGAAAGACCAGAAAACATGGATGAGATTTGTCAACCAAATCAAACATTTCAAAAGAACTATAACAAAATATTTTTGAGAAATAGCAAATAGATAGACAACTATTCCACGGGATATTGACCTATCTCGTGTGGTATACTACGTTATTCGTATTGCCTGATTTGCGGACCGTTGACTTTCAAAGTTCCTATGTAACTCAATAAACAGACTACTAAAAAGGTTTGCCTAGGCCTGGCAGGCAGCAGTCCGCAGCACGCAAAGTGACAGACAAAGTCCATCCTGCTTGCAGATCAGTTAATACTCAAACTATCAATCCACCGACCACCACCACTATTTCTTCTTATAGCCATGTGTCTAAAGGAAGGACTGGACTTCAGTCTGTTGGGGCTGATTTAGAAGTCCCTTGCGGCTCATTTTCCTCCATTGTTGCGTGACTTTTGTGACGCAGCGGCAGAACAAAAGAGTCGCCATGGTGCGACGTATATATTAAAAAAAACGCATATGGGAGATGCATCACGTTGTAAAGCCCTGCACCATCAGGGGGCGTTCCGGCGCAAGGGAGGGCGTTCCTGCGCAGGAACGAATCCTAAAAGTGGGTGAGGGAAATCTACAAGATGTCAATCAGTCACTTTTAGGACAATGATGCGTGACTCAAACCCTGCGCCTGCTTGAAGCCGACGTACGGCTTGATGCAGCATTGGGGAGATAGGGCACCCCAGGGCATTGCTGGAGCTGCGCCATCGTTGGCACGCAACTCCAGCAATGCGCCGCCTTTACGCCACAGATGCGTAAGGCTTCTGTGACGTTTTGGGCCAATCGGTGGTGGTGGCATGGCGCACAATTACTGCCGCATCCCTGCTACTTTGCAGGGATGCGCCGGTAATTGAAAATATGACCCTTAGTGTCTAGCATTACGCAGTTCTTTACACTACACTCATACATAATTTCTCAGGCCAATGAAATGAACACAAAATACAAAACAAATAGGCATAGTAGCAAGCAAGGCTACTGAGAAGGAGAGCAGTGCACCTGAAATGCATAGAAGAATTTGAAATATAATTTACCTAATGTAATCGGCAGCATTATTGCTCTTGGTAAAGAACAAAGATTTGCAAATAACAGAGCCGGATAAAACAGATTAGTGATGAAATAGCTAGAAATGGCTACTACTACTCACCAAGCCCGGGGACCTCTACGCCGAGCACGTCCAGCAAGTCCCGTTCCCGGTCCATGACATCCGTCCAGCGGTGGGTGGCCTGGTTATAGGTGCGCCGGACCCCAGGGAGCTTAAACATGGCCCGGCACACCTTCTCCTACCGCTTCTGGCGCTCCCGGATGCCATAGCCGGTTGCGATCTTGCCGCCTCCCAGGATCGTCTTGGGGAGGCGGCGCTGGACGTGGAAGATGAGTGCGGCCACCTCCTCCGCGCTAAAGATCTCCCGTGGCATCACTTGCTCCCCCCTCAAACGCCCGCACGGGAGCCGGGCACGGGGTGCGGGACCCTTCCCCTTCTCACGTTGCTTCCCAGCTCCCTTTACCATGGTCTGGGCAGAAATGAGTTAAATAATAAAGAAGAAATAGAATAGGGAAGAAGAAAATAAAAGAGTTTAAAAAAGTAGTTTAAAATTAACAAAAAGTAGCAGAAAACACAAAAATATAGAGCTAGAAAAATAGAGGGATAGATAATAAGTAAAATAGATCAAATAAACTTCAAAAAAAGCAAAGGATGGCAGAGATTCAGAGAGGATAGAGAAAGCATGCCCAGAACCATAGCAATGAATGAGAAACAAAATGGCCGCGCCCATTCACGACCGCGTGGGTAAGTTCGCGCGAGATTTTCCTCGCGATCACGCGCGAAATTGTACTAGCGAGCAGCACACTATGCGAGATTACACATAGCGGCCGGAAACGGAATTACGTCACGCAAACAAGATGGCCGCGCCCGTGTACGACCGCTAGGGTAACTTCGCAAACGTATAGCTACAAGCGCCTTGCGAACACGCAAAAAATCACGCAAACATACACGCCGCAAAAAAAAAATTGTATTCGCACGCATTCGCGGCTTCCGAAATCGATCTCGCACGGATTCGCGCCCCGCAAATCGCGCGAAATTGCAGAAAAACGATTTTTGCTAAACTGAAAGCAATCAGCAGGTGCAAAAGTTCAAACTTAACATTAGTAACCATTCACTCTAGTGCTTCCTGAGGGGCCCCTCCAGAGTTCAGTTGCCTATTTGCAACTATTCCATGACCCTGCTATGACCCAAACAGCAGGCTCATAGAATAGCTACAAGTAGACCATAAAGGTCCTGTGAAAAAAAATTGCACTGCAACAGAAAGCAAATTACAGATAAGGAAGGAAGCAGGTGCCAGCCAGACTGGAAGTTTCAAAATTACTGACACATTAATCACCCCCAAATTAATTCATGGCAGTTGAAGAAGGGCAGGTGTGCTTGCTTTCACTGCAACAGAAAGCAAATTACAGATAAGGAAGGAAGCAGGTGCCAGCCAGACTGGAATTTTCAAAATCACTGACACATTAATCAACCCCAAATTAATTCATGGCAGTTCAAGCAGGGCAGGTGTGCTTGCTTTTTTTCACCCCCATAATCTACAGTGATAAACAAACCTAATGGGTGGCAGTGAGGATGTACCAGAGGGTGGCATGGGTGTACCAGAGGGTGGCAGTGGTGAAACAGAGGGTGTTGTGAACCTGTGATCATAAACTAGACGTAGAAACAACATAGTCGCGGCCGTTGCAAGCCGAAAAGTAAGTTCGCAATTGCGAAATGGTCCACAAATCCTCGCAAACGCTCGCCAACACAAAAAACATAAAAATCCGCAAATCCGCGAGAGTTCGCGGATCTTGCGTATTGCAAATCCGTAAATACGCAAATTTGCGTACGCGAGATCCGCTAGATCCGCCCATGCTTATTTGGGACGCAGGCCTGTCCCTCAGTAACGCCACTTGCTGGGCCATGAGATCCACCATTTGTCCATTGACGTCAATGGGCCATGAGATCCACCATTTGAGGTCGATTGACCTCATCAGCAGAATGAACTCACGTAGTAGTTCGTCAGACCGGCCACTTTGTCCCTGGACCTGTTCGTAGGGCCCGATGACTCTGTTGAAGTGGTCCAGTGATGGTGTGCCAACCTCCTGAGGTCTGGGGGTGACCCTGGCCCTCCCCCCTGCCCTGCTACCACGGACCTGTTGCCTCGCCACTGTGGGTCCCCGCACACTCTCCCTGCCGTCCACAGTTGTTGGTTTGGCCTGGTCATCCCCTGGGACAGGGAAGGTGCTGCAGGTGGCACTGGTAGTGGTCGTGGTGGAGGTGGCAGCGGTGGAGGCACAGGCCGTGACTGCAAGGGTCTCCTGTGCTATTGTTGTTGCAGCAGACGTGGTGGTGGGGAAGATGGGGGCCTGGGACCTGTTGGTCCCTGGCACACCAGATGGGCCAGCCTGTAGCTCATCCTCCAAACTATCCTGGGAGTCAACATCCGAGAGTCCATGTACCGGGGGTGGAGACTGGATCTGCTGGTCGTTGTTGTTGTCCTCAGCAGTGAGTTCTTCATCACCTGTGGATTAGATGGGGAATGGTCAGTGTTGGGCACTGTGCAAGTATTTTGTTAGCTGTGTGTCATCCACTGTCTGTACACTACACAATTGAGAGATCTTCACTATTATTATTAAGTTCAATACTGTGCCTCATTACATGGTGCAGAGGTACATCAATTACTCGTACATGTCAGGTATTGATGCATTGCATGCAATTGGTGCTGTGTGTAGTGATGCAGATTGCCCACCCACAAACAGCCAGCCCAGTGAAGATGGCTACCTACCTGTAAGTTTGTTTGGTGAACAATGCAATGGCTTTCATGTGCTCCTGGGTGGTGTGGGGGAGGGCTCCATCCTGCTGGGGTGTGGGACAGAGGACATAGTGGGAGTAGTAGTGTGGTCGTCCCTCCCCATACAGTCCTCCCAGGGAAGATGGCGACCTACCTGTAAGTTTAATGAGGGTGATGCAATGGCTGCCACATGCTTATGGGTGGGGGAGTGATCCGTCCGGCTGGGGTGTGGGAATAGTAGTGCAGGCCTCCCTCCCCATAGAGGCCTCCCAGGGAAGATAGCTACCTACTTGTGAGTTTGATGAGGGTGATGCAATGGCTGCCACATGCTTATGGGTGGGGTAGTGATCCGTCCGGCTGGGGTGTGGGACAGGGGGCATTGTGGGAATAGTAGTGCAGGCCTTCCTCCCCATAGAGGCCTCCCAGGGAAGATGGCTACCTACCTGTAAGCTTGATGAGGGTAATGCAATGGCTGCCACATGCTTGTAGGTGGGGGGAGTGTTAAATTCATCATTTTTTTGCTCACCTTACCACCCCAGTTTAGACCTGGCTATAAGCAAATCAGTCTTGACCCTATGCCTAATGGGAACAGTCCAGCCCAAACTGCCAAGCCAGGTCCTGCCTGGACCGGAAACATGCATCCTAGGACCTGTTTCAGGGTTACACCCCTCATCAGCCAGGATAGCTTGAATCCAGTGGCACAGAGAGCCCGGGACCCACATCTGGGCATACCCGGCGCACTTAGGGTGAGGAAGAAAAAGACACACAATTGATGGACAGAATGCAGAACAAATCAAAATATTCATCCCCAGTCAAGAGATCTGGGTTAAATCCATCATTCTTTTGCTCACCATGCCACCCCAGTTTAGACCTGGCCATATGCAAATCAGACTTGACCCTGTGCCTCATGGGAACAGTCCAGCTCTTAGGACTTGTTTCAGAGTTTCACCCCTCATCAGCCAGGATAGCTTGAATCCAATGAGCCCAGGACCCGCGTTTGAGCATACCCGGCGCACTTAGGATGAGGAAGCAAAATACACACAATTGAAGCACGGATTGCAGAACAAATCAAAACATGAACCCCCAGTCAAGAGATCTGGGTTAAATCAATAATTCTTTTGCTCACCATGCCACTCAAGTTTAACCTGGCCACATGCAAATCAGTCTTGATCCTGTGCCTCATGGGAACAGGTCTTCCCTGGACCATTAACAAGCATCCTAGGACCGGTTTCAGGGTTTCACCCCTCATCAGCCAGCATAGTTTGAATCCAGTGGCACCGTGAGCCCGGGACTCACGTCTGGCAATACCCGGCGCACTTAGGGAGAGGAAGCAAAAGACACACAATTCAGTGATGTAATTTAAGATGTCATCAGTGATGTCATCAGTGATGTGACTGACTATGTCAGTCACATCACTGATGTGATCTAATACGTGAGGTCAAAAGCAGTGCATTGCGAGGGTGCAAGTTATAGTTAACTCAGCTAACTATAACAACTGAATATCTCTGGTTTTGTATGAGTGCAATGTCAGCCTAACCATAACGTCCCTGTAACCTTTGTTTTTTGGTGAATATATATATATCTATATATCTATATATCCATATATATATAGCTCACCGTATGAATTTGAACAGTGCTCCAAAGAAATGGTAGGGAGATTAAAAGAGAGAGGGTATAGCAAATCAGCCCTTTCTAGGGCTTTGAGCAAGGCAAATGAAAGGCCTAGAGAATCTCTGCTAGCCCCAAAAGAAACAACTAACAACAGGGAGGAAGAGAGCCCCCGACTCATCACTACGTTCAGGAAACAAGAGAGAAAAATAAAATCAATCATTGGCCTATTATGCTTACGGATGGAGTTCTGGGAAATAGATTGCCAGAGACACCTACCATCACATATAGAAAATCTAGAACAATGAGGAACCAGTTGGTTAAAATGAGTCCTGAAATCGGCATGGCCAGCACATGGCTCAAACCCAAATCAGGCTTCCACAAATGCTCATCATGCTGAGCCTGCAAGTTTGGCATCAATACGACCCATTATAATACTCCTTTCTCTGAAACAAGTGCGGCGATCAAAGGAAACTATGGCTGCAGAACTGAGTATGCAGTGTATGTTCTGACATGCACCTGTGGCCTGCGGTATGTTGGTAGTACCAAGCTGCAGGTGCACGTCAGAATTTTACAGCATCTCAGAGCGATAGTGAATAACGACAATGCCTTACCGGTCGCTAGGCATTTCAAGTCTGAACACAACAATGAGTTGAAATGTCTCACATATTATGTCATCAATGCAGTGGCCCACCTGAGAAGGGGAGGGAATAGAGAAAAGCTCCTAAGAAAATTAGAGACACGCATGATTCTAGAGCTTGACAGTAAGAGTCCTAATGGGTTGAATAGTACTAAAGATATGTATAATTACTTATGAGCATTTTTACTAAATGAGTTTTTATCTACATTAGAACGATTAAGTTGCAATGTGACTGTATATCTACAACTAGCGTATGTTACATGGTTCATCTTTCAAAATTGATTGAATTAGGACATGTGTATATAAATTAATCATTACTGTTTATACTAGATGATTGAATTACAGATAGTAGTATGTAAGCTGAACAAATGAATTATTCCCGCATTTTTTACCGTTATTATTTGCACAGTAGGGTATTTTTATAGAAGTGTTAGTGAGGTGTGTATATACAATATTGAGCCAAGTATGTATATGTGTATTTTGTACGTTTTTAGGAGCACTTTAGCACTTTATTTATAAACCACTTTTTTAGTATTAAGAGGCGTCCATCTAGACATTTTTTAATAACTTGAGCCCGCAGAATTGAGTTGGCTATGACCATATTGGGTAACACTTTGTAATGCATTAATGCAGACAAAAAGAGATTGTTGGTGAGCAATTTCATCATGTTTTTAGGGGAATAAGTATAAGGAATAAAGGCCTAGATGTAGGTAATAGCCAACTACCGAATGGCAAATAGCGAATTTTACCGATTCGGTATTTACTAATCGGTAATTGCTATGTAGGAAAAAAAATCAGTAAAAATACCGAATCGGTAAGATTCGGTAATTACCGATTCGGTAATTACCGAATCAGTATTTGCCATTGATTCCTATGGGCCTTTAAGCCCATAGGATTCAATAGCAAATACCAATTCGGTAATTACCGAATCGGTAAAATTACCGATTTTACAAGGGGGACAGGGTGTCACTTTGACACCCTGTTGCACCCCTGTTTCTGGCTTGTGTGCCATGTGACACACATACATGCCCTTAGGGCATGTATGTGTGTCACATGGCACAGGTGTACATGCACAGATATGCATGTACACTGGAATTCGTTATTTACCATGTAATAGTATTACATGGTAAATAACGAATCGGTAATGGCCTGTGGCACTGTTTTCAGTGCCACCTACATCTGTATTTACCGAATCGGTAAATTTACCGATTCGGTATTTTACAGAATCGGTAAATTTACAGAATCTGTAAATATACCGATTCTGTAAATTAAGTCTACCTACATGTCAAATCCCAAACACCGGTCGGTAACGGCCGAATTCGGCCGTTACCGACCGGTAATTGGCGACCTACATAAGGAATAAAGGCCTAGATGTAGGTAATAGCAAACTACCGAATGGTAAATACCGAATTTTACCGATTCGGTATTTACTAATCGGTAATTGCTATGTAGGAAAAAAAATCTGTAAAAATACCGAATCGGTAAGATTCGGTAATTACCGATTCGGTAATTACCGAATCAGTATTTGCCATTGATTCCTATGGGCCTTTAAGCCCATAGGATTCAATAGCAAATACCAATTTGGTAATTACAGAATCGGTAAAATTACCGATTTTACAAGGGGGACAGGGTGTCACTTTGACACCCTGTTGCACCCCTGTTTCTGGCTTGTGTGCCATGTGACACACATACATGCCCTTAGGGCATGTATGTGTGTCACATGGCACAGGTGTACATGCACAGATATGCATGTACACTGGAATTCGTTATTTACCATGTAATAGTATTACATGGTAAATAACGAATCGGTAATGGCCTGTGGCACTGTTTTCAGTGCCACCTACATCTGTATTTACCGAATCGGTAAATTTACCGATTCGGTATTTTACAGAATCGGTGAATTTACAGAATCTGTAAATATACCGATTCTGTAAATTAAGTCTACCTACATGTCAAATCCCAAACACCGGTCGGTAACGGCCGAAATCGGCCGTTACCGACCGGTAATTGGCGACCTACATCGGGCCCTTACTCCTATGTGTTGACCCAGATTTGCGGTATTGGTACACATTGCGATATTTTGCACAATTAGTTGTTTACATATTAATTGATTTATGAAATAATTATTTATTTGGGTCCAATGAATTATTCCACTGTGTAACATTGTGCAGATGAAGACATGTATTTATCATTATTTATATATTTATATAGATATTTATTTAGATCTGCTGCTTTTGCACTTTGAAGCATTCATGCTGCTTATAAAATTACAACAAACAACCACAACACAAAGTTACAATTACAAAGAAAAAATGCCATGTAAACTCCTGAGAAAAAACTCTCAAAAATATTTGTATATAGTTATGGAGTAGCGGAGTGTTTCTTCTATGTCTATAGGTGGAGGCCAAATGATTCACAAAAGGGGTTGGACACCAAGCTACTTTAAATTAATGGCAGACACTGTATTTTCTGTGTGATCAAGGGCACAGCGTGCTTGAAACCCGTCGCAGTGGGGAGTGTTAAATAAAACATCTACCTGCCAGAGCCATTTAGGTCTGTCTCTCTCTTTTTCGCCTGGAGTGAAACCTGGAGAGTATGCTTGTTGCGAAGTAACGACGGAAGTGGGTTGTCTCCGACGACGGTACCCCCTCCCCAGAAGTTGCCCTCCGCCTACAACCAAATCCAAGACAATTCCGGAGAGGAGTAGTGAAGCGGTGGTCCCCTACAGCAGCGTGATTTATTGCGGAAACCGAGCGGAACACGAGGACGACTGGGTCGGAGGACCCGTCGAAGACGCAGACCGGCGATGAGTGAAAATAATTTTGCTGCGTGTAGGTGGGGAGGCAACGGCTCGTAAGCAGTGAGTGGTGGGGAATGGCGGACACCGACTCCAGTATAACAAATCAACTCCACTCTGAGGAAAATGTCAGCCAGTTTAGAGAGAGCGGGAAGCAGCAGCTGAGGAATTGTTCGGCAATCTGCCTAAAATCAGCACCAGTGCAGTAGGTGCGTAACACAGCTAAATTGTTATCAATCAGGATGTGAAACAGTTATTGAAGGCATTAGAAAAGAAAATGAAGAGTGAAATCACCAAATGGTGGGAGCACAAGTCTCTCACAAAATACGAGGAAGTGGGACGAGTCCCCCGGGGGCTGAGGATTCTTTTGGCATAAAGCTTTGAGGAACCTAACCCTGCCATGCTGCGAGAATGGGGGGAAGCAACCTGGTGGCATCTATGAACTTAGTAAAGATTCTGATAAAATACGCAATAATTGATCGCCAAGCTCTTCTGGAAGAGATTATCAAAATCAATGAAGAGCTAGATAAAACAGTCGAAACGGAACAAAAGGAACTAATAATTAAATCACGGAAAGAAATAAGCGAACGGCTGCTTAAATACGAAGACAGAATCAAAATCCGCAAAGTGCATAAGTTTGCCAGGGATCAAACGGACTATGAACAGGGGCACATTTATACTTTTTCACGCAAATGTAAACATGCGAAAAAATTTAAATTCAACAGCAAAAATTCCACCATTCAAACAATGCAACAACAAAGACATATTGAGCTTACATCAGAGACTGAAGGAGACACAGTGTCCCTATCCAGTGCATCAGGCTCAGACTATAGCAGCCACGAAGGGATCAGTACAAAAATGGTGTTAAATTTGGGCAAAGAAATTGATTTTTTAGTAGAAGACCGGAGACAAACGCTCCGTCCAAGAAATCGGAACATTCAAACAGGAAAAGGAGAAACGCAAAGCGGAGAGCAAGGAGAAAAAAGCACAAAACCACAGCCAAAGAAAAAACAGCAATGTTTCAGAAAGAAGCAGTAGTGGATTACCATTACGAACCTATCTGACATTACGTTAACGGCAGCAGAGAAGCAGCTCCTTGTTCTAGGTCTTAATTTTTGCCCCAAAGTTCATTCAATTATGCCAGCACCAGGGTAGACATTTTCTGCGTCATTAAAAAATTTAAACTGAAGACGTTTTTTACCATCAAAGCGGGGGTGTGCCAGTGCCAGTACACCGACTGCAGATCATAGCAGGGGCACTATACCCCCAGTCATTCCGGCTTCAGATGCAGAAATCTTTTTAACTCTTCATGATCTAGGAACACTACCCACAGACCTATCACAATCAAACAATGAAGATGTTACCAACACTCAGAATCGACTTAAAAAACTAAATATACCACAAAAGGGAGCAGGAGAGAGTCCTTTTAAACCAAAAAGTACTTTTATTCCAATAATGCCGAATGACGCCATAGACATTTTTCATGAATGTGTAGTAGAGGACTTGAAGAAACTGAATCGGACAGTGAACAAAGCATCATCTGAAGAAAAACCACAACCTAACACATTATGTGAATTTGATGAAGAAACTGGCCGAGAATGAAGAAGTGATAATCAATAAATCAGACAAAGGAGGAAATATTGCCCTGTGGCCCAAAAAAGATTACATCAAGGAAGCAATGAGACAATTGAGCAATGAACAATGCTATATAAGATCAAACGGAACTGAGTACAACAAAGCGAAAGACGTTTATAAAAAATTGCTGTATCAACACAAAAGGGAAGGTTTGTTTTCATCTACAGAATGTACTTACCTTCACATTGAAAATCTGGTGATTCCTATCTTGTATTTAACCCTAAGGTGCATAAATTGGTCTTCCCAACACCTGGTAGACCGATTATTTCTGCGATTAATAGTGTTGGTGAACATATCTCCCAGTATATTGATTACTACTTACAAGACTTTGTCAAGAGCCTTCCTAGCTATGTGAAAGACACTGGGGATTTCTTGAATAAGCTTAATACCATCAAATGGGAAGACGGCTGGTGTTTACTGACATTAGACATTGAGTTGTTATACACCAGCTTCAACCATGAAGCAGGATTAAAAGTTGTCAAACATTCTTTGGACAAATGACCACGTGAATACTATGGCCATAACAAAATGTTATGTAAATTGACTGCCTGGTGTTTAAATAACAATTTCTTTATGTTTGGTAAAGAGACTTGGAAGCAAGAGAGGGGCGTGGCTATGGGATCCTGTTTCTCCCCTAGCTATGCATGCTTGCATGTTGGCTGGTGGGAGGAACAGGTCCTAAGTAAAACACCAAATATATATCATGCACATCATTGGTTAAGGTTTATAGATGATGTTTTCTGTGTATGGGTTGGAGATGAGGGTAGTGCACAGGAATTTGTAAATACCTTAAACAATAATTCTAGTAACCTTAACTTTACACCCAATATAAGTAAAATGAAAGTAGACTTTCTGGATGTACAAGTCTCAGTCAACAACCACACTTTAGAAACAACCCTGTTCAGGAAAGCCACAGCAGGCAATAGCATACTACATGCTAGTAGCGGGCATCCACGACACCTCATTGAAAGCATTCGGTTTGGTGAGCTATTAAGACTCAAACGTGTATGCAGCACACCGCATGAATTTGAACAGTGCTCCAAAGAAATGGTAGGGAGAATAAAAGAGTTAGGGTATAGCAAATCAGTCCTTTCTAGGGCTTTCAGCAAAGCAAATGAAAGACCTAGAGAATTTCTGCTAGCCCCAAAAGAAACAACTAGTAACAACAGGGAGGAAGAGAGCCCCCGACTCATCACTACGTTCAGTAAGCAAGAGACAAAAATAAAATCAATCATTAAAAAAACCTGGCCTATTATGCTTAAGGATGGAGTTCTGGGAAGTAGATTGCCAGAGACACCTACCATCACATACAGAAAATCTAGATCAATGAGGAGCCAATTGGTTAAAATTAGTCCTGAAATCAGCATAGCTAGCACATGGCTCAAACCCAAATCAGGCTTCCACAAATGTTCATCATGCCGAGCCTGCAAGGAAGCAAGGATGATTTACTAGTTTAAGGAGAGAAGCGCGAGGAGGTAAGATTGAGGCAGACCACTTTTCATAAAAGAGAATAGCAGAGAAGGGGTTAAGCAGAAGGATGACGGGAGGGACTGGGTTCATGGAGAGAAGGATGAGGGTTCAGTTAAGCACATGAGGCTTCGTTCTAGAGAACAGTATTGGTGGTTTGGTGAAAGGGAGGGAGGTGGTTAGCGAGAGGGGCAGGGAGCATGAAGACTTTGAAAGGGTGAGAATGAATTGAGCAGGCACAGTTAGTTCGGTTTGGGTATTTGGTGCTTGGGTGCGAGCAGTGATAGTTTCTTTGCTTTTTTGTTAGTTAGGTGTGTGATTTGTATGTGAGGGGGTAAGTAGGGGATCATATGTCTACACTAGTCGCAGATTCAGTGCACATGCATGTATTACCTAGGATTAATCAGCTGAACTGTTTATGTCATTTGCTTTTGTTTCTGTTGTTTTAGAATTCCCTGATGAAGAGCCTTAGGGGCTCGAAATGCATTACATAGGATATAAAAAAAATGTGTGCCCTCTTCAAAAATTATTCTATGATCAATCTGAGCATATCGTTGTACAACGCCCAGAATGGCATACAGTCGATAATGGAAAAGTTGAATAAAGTTTGCAGATTGAATCACGCTGTCTCCGTTGTGATGAAGAGTACTAAGGAAAATGTTAAAATATGACTGGTGTAAGCAAGTGAATACTGGTGGATTTTGGAATACCGGGATGAATTGGAAACTTTAGAGGGACAGATTCCCGCTGTTCGCAGTGCGACAACCATGAGCACCAGAAGCGTGCTTTGTTTCTGGATACTTTCGTATTTCTGTGATGGAGGCGGTTCACAGTAACTGTTCGCATGCACTACTCTAATAACACTTAAAACATGGTTTCATTTCAAGGGAAGGAGTGCATGCTCAATCATTTTCAATGAGCCTGCAAGTTGGGCATCAATACGACCCATTATAATACTCCTTTCTCTGATACAAGTGCGGCGATCAAAGGAAACTGTGGCTGCAGAGCTGAGTATGTGGTGTATGTTCTGACGTGCACCTGTGGCCTGCGGTATGTTGGTAGTACCAAGCTGCAGGTGCACGTCAGAATTTTACAGCATCTCAGAGCGATAGTGAATAACGACAATGCCTATCCGGTCGCTAGGCATTTCAAGTCTGAACACAACAATGAGTTGAAATGTCTCACATATTATGTCATCAATGCAGTGGCCCCCCTGAGAAGGGGAGGGAATAGAGAAAAGCTCCTAAGAAAATTAGAGACACGCATGATTCTAGAGCTTGACAGTAAGAGTCCTAATGGGTTGAATACTACTGAAGATATGCATAATTACTAATCAGCATTTTTACTAAATGATTTTTTATATACATTAGAACGTTTAAGTGGCAACGTGACTGTATATCTACAACTAGCATAGGTTACATGGTTCATCTTTCAAAATTGATTGAAAAAGGACATGTGTATATAAATTATTCCGGCATTTTTTACCGTTATTACTTGCACAGTAGGGTATTTTTATAGAAGTGTTACTGAGGTGTGTATATACAATATTGAGTCAAGTATATATATGTGTATTTTGTACATTTTCAGGAGCACTTTAGCACTTTATTTATAAACCACTTTTTTAGTAATAAGACACGTCCATCTAGACATTTTTTAATAACTTGAACCTGCAGAATTGATTTGGCTATGACTATATTGGGTAACACTTTGCAATGCAATAATGCAGACAAAAAGAGATTGTTGGTGAGCAATTTCATCATGTTTTAGAGGAATACGCATAAGGAATTTACTCCTATGTGTTGACCCAGATTTGCGATATTTGCACACATTGCGATATTTTGCACAATTAGTTGTTTACATATTTATTGATATATGAAATAATTATTTATTTGGGTCCTATGAATTATTCCACTGTGTAACATTGTGCAGATGAAGGCATGTATTTATCATCATTTATATATTTATTTTGATCTGCTGCTTTTGCACTTTGAAGCATTCATGCTGCTTATAAAATTACAACAAACAACCACAACACAAAGTTACAATTACAAAGAAAAAATGCCATGTCAACTCCTGAGAAAAAAACTCTCCAAAATGTTTGTATAAAGTTATGGAGTAGCGGAGTGTTTCTTCTATGTCTATAGGTGGAGGCCATGTGATTCACAAAAGGGGTTGGACACCAAGCTACTTTAAATTAATGGCAGACGCTGTATTTTCGGTGTGATCAAGGGCACAGCGTGCTCAAAATGCATCTCAGAGGGGAGTGTTAAATAAAACATCTACCTGCCAGAGCCGTTTGGGTCCGTCTCTCTCTTTTTCACCTGGAGTGAAACCTGGAGAGTATGCTTGTTGCGATATATATATGCGACCAAGAGCCCGTGAGCTCGAAACGCGTCGTTTGTTTATGCCCAAATAAACAACTTTCAAAGTACCTGATGGTGTGGCTTGTCATCCTTGTTTGGAACGAGAGGATTCTGTGGATATATATATATATATCAACCAAAGATGCCTCTAGCTGTAAGGACGCCACTCCGCACAAGATGGATTACAAATCCTTTTATTTACAGCAACACAACGAAGGCTGGCAACTATAACGAGTCCCAACGCGTTTCGAAGCACCATGCTTCTTTGTCAAGGGGCAGGCTGCAAGTGACGAAATTCAACTACATGCGTCATTTCCCATTATGTATGCGCTCTGCAGTGAGGCATACTGGTCGATGTAGTCCGTTCAGCTCCCCTCAGTGGGGTCCGTATACTTGCCACAATTCAACTACTGCATTGTGAACAGCATGTTAAACCCTCCAGTGGGCCCCAGACCTTCATTTCTGTTGCTGGAGTTACACAAATCTCGTGCGCTGTTGATCGGCTGAAACTTTACCAGCCATCCAGACCCGTTTTCAGTGCACCGGGCGGTGCATCCTCCGCAGCTGAGGCCGCCGCATATATATCAACCAAAGATGCCTCTAGCTGTAAGGACGCCACTCCGCACAAGATGGATTACAAATCCTTTTATTTACAGCAACACAACGAAGGCTGGCAACTATAACGAGTCCCAATATATATATATACTACTCCAAAAGTAGTTGTTTTATCCAGTAACGTGTTTCGAGTGTCTTGCACTCTTGCTCACGTGTGTGAGCAAGAGTGCAAGGCACTCGAAACGCGTTACTTGATAAAGCAACTACTTTTGGATTAGTCCCCAGACTGATCTTCTCTTTGTGGTTTAATTAGTGATTGAAAGTCTGATGCGCTCCACTGGCGTGTGCAATCCTTCTACCGAGGGCGGGGAGAGCGGAAGGAGCATTTTGGTATTTTGATATGTATATCGGCAGTAAGTAGTTATGGTTAGGACCCTGTTTCTATTGGACCATAGGAAATGATTTTTATTTTTAATTGCCTATATCTTAGGCATCGTTTGACGAATCTTCACTCAAATTTCAACACAAAGTGTGCCAGTGACTCTAACTGTTCATGGTAAGTTTTGGGGCGATCTGCCAAATGTGGGGGGTGAAAAAAGTGTGTTTCCCGTGATAATTCCTATAGGAGTTTTGAACACGACTACTGCCAAAACCGCTAGACGGAATTATACTGAATTTGGCATAAAGGTAGGTTTTGGTTCGCAGATCATGCTTCCTAACTCCTGGTCTTGGCGAAGACAAAGCAAGTGTGTGTTCTCTGCAATTCCATATTGAAAAACGATCTGAAATTCTTTGTGGATGTGAATGCATTCAGTTGTGGCGGTCATTAATCATGATTGGGGGTTGCAAGGGGAGGGTCATGCGGGGGGGTTAATAATAAATAAAAAATGTACCTGTCTGCAGGCCAGGTCCCGCGTTTTCTTGGCTCCTGTTCTCCTGTCTCTGGCAGGAACAGGAAGCAGGCAGCCCCCCCCTCGTCTCCCCTTAGCCAATCACAACGCTGAAATTTGCAGCATTGGTGGGGACGCAGCCTAGCCAGGGTATTGGGTAGGGCATTTTCTCCATGCAGAGAAATGGCAGAGTGGGCATGACTGGTTTGGGCGGCCCTAGAGGGCAAACAAAACAGTTATTGCGTCCTCAGGAGTGGACAAACCACTCCTCCCCTGCTCGCAGAGCAGCCCCGCGCACCAGCCTGCAACTAAACATAAAATGGTAATAATGGGAAGTTATTACCATTTTATGTTTCTGCTTCTCACACTGCGAGAAAGCAGTGGGGCGACGCTCCTCCTCCCTAGTGGAGGGGCCACCCCTGAATGCATTGATCTATTGGAGCGCAATCTGAATGTATCTTGACATGTGGGTTCTTTTTGTCCGCTCCTGGTGAAAGCAGAGTCCATGGTTCTCCCTTTAAATTGCTAGGAGTATGCAAATGTGGAAATCACTTGGATGCTTCCCCATTTGGCCCCACCCAGCTTAGTAGCAGCAACGGGCTCTTCCTGCCTTTTGCCAGGATGATGGGCAACTTAACAAGTTTCCGCAAACCCCCCCCACCCCTCTAGCGCATTTCCTGCCGATTTTGGTGAGGAGTTCTTGATGTTGAGGAAAATTAGGACGAATATCCATCAAGCAAAGAAGCACTTACTTCATATAGTTAAGAGGAAGGAACTTTGGGGCATATGAGCAAGAATCTCGTTAAAATTATCGCAGTTTTAGCGGCAGGAAACTGCCGCTAAAACGGCAACAATGGGCTTGCTAATATGCATTATAGAATTCCATTAGAAGCCCAGGTTAGATGTGCAGGACATCTAACCTGGGCTTGTATTGGAATTCTATAACGCATATTATCAATCCCATTATCGCCGTTTTAGCTGCAGTTTCCTGCTGCCAAAACGGCGATAATTTTAACTATGTTCTTGCTAATATGCCCCCTTGTTTGGTGGAGATTTACCTCTTTGTAGTCTCGTCGCCTTCTGTATAGGAGGATACATGTTATCACATATTTCTTGATAAAGATGCACCAGGAACAATCACATTGCCAAAACACACATAAGGTCACTGGTGACATTTCCTCGTGCTTCATTACAACACAGGCACGGTGGGATCTTTACGTTTTCTTTATTCTTGCTGTATGCCAAATTACAGGACGCCAATGTGTTTAGGCTTGTGCCTTCAACTGGGCAATATATATATTATTTTTATATTAACATAAGAAAAAATGTCAACAATTCAATTTCGAAACATTAAATCAATGAATAAAGAAAATAAAGAAAATTAAAATAGACATTTACAAAACATATAACATTTTTAAAACAAATACAAATATAAGCAAATACTATAAAAGTTACATTATACACACATATTAATAACTAATATATTTAGCTAATATTAAGAAATGTACTGGATTCTGAGAATAATATATATGCTATTTCCACTCCAGTTTATGCAACAGTAGAGAAAGTATAGGACTTCAGAGGGGTTAAATATATTTTTCCCACTCCAAACAGCTCAACAAAAGGGAAAGCATTGGACTTCGGAGGGGTTATGTTTACTATTCACACTCCAGTCTGTGCAACAGCAGGAAAAGCGTTGGACTTCTGAGGGGTAAGTTTTACTATTCCCATTCCTGTATGAGAAACAGTTGGAAAAGCATTGGACTTTGGAGGGGTTACATTTACTATTCCCAATCCAGTCTGTGCAACAGTATGGAAAGCATTGGACATCCAAGGGATAAGATTTACTATTCCCGCTCCAGTCTGTGCAACAGTAGGTAAAGCGTTGGACTTCGGAGGAGTAAGATTTACTATTCCCACTCCAGTATGTGCATTAATAGGGGAGGAGTTGGACTTCGGAGGGAAAGCGTTGGACTTCAGAGAGGAAAGATTTAGATGTATTATTCCCACTCCAGTCTGTGCAACAGTAGGGAAAGCATTGGACTTCAGAGGAATTTCATTTACTATTTCCACTTCAATATGTGGAACCGTAGGGACAGAGTTGGAGTTCGGAGGGATTACATTTACTATTCCCACTCAAGTCTGTGCAACAGTAGGGACAGTGTTGAACTTCACACAGGTTTCCTTTACTACTCCTAATCTAGTCTGTGCAACAGTAGGGAAAGAGTTGGACTACCGGAGAGGTAATATTTCCTATGCACACTCCAGTCTGTGCAACAGTAGGGAAAGGGTTGGACTTCACAGGGGTTACATTTACTACTCCTATTCTAGTCTGTGCACCAGTAGGGAAAGCGTTAGGCTACCGGAGAGATAATAATTACTATGCACATTCCAGTCTGTGGAACAGTAGGGAAAGCATTGGGCTTCTTAAGGGTTACGTTTATTATTCCCACTTCAAACCTGTGCAACAGTAGGGAAAGCAACAATATTTCTGCCTAATGATATTTTTTTATGACAATATTCTTTTTCCGACATTTCTGTTTCCCAATATTTAGATCTCGATATTCTATCTATCTATCTATCTATCTATCTATCTATCTATCTATCTATCTATCTATCTATCTATCTATCTATCTATCTATCTATCTATCTATCTATCTATCTATCTATCTATCTATCTATCTATCTATCTATCCATCCATCCATATATGTCCATGTCTGGCCATCCGTCCATCCATCCATGCTGCCTCTTTTGTCCCTCTGTCTTCCACCCGTTTATCTTTCATCTATCTATCATTTCTGCATCCATTGTGACAGTTGTATGTCGCTCACTACCCTACCAAGGGTTCTCGAGATGGCGGTAATCAGGGAAACTTAAAATAGGTGCTTTTTCCAAGCCTCCCAGAAGCTGACAAAGTTATTAACTTGAAAAGGCAAAAACAAAAGGGATAAGGGAAAGGGGAAAAGGGAAAAGGCAGGTTAAGTGCATGACTACGCAGGATGCGAGAGCAAGTGTAGGCAGAAATACAATTTTCAGGGCCATGTTGTTCTTACAAGACTCCTAAAAACTGCTGTGATGAAATTAACCCTTCCAAGACGTACGATTGGTCTTTGTTCCTCCCGGTTGGCCTGAGCACCTTTAAACTTTATTGAGTGTGTGGAAACCACTTATGGTGCAAAACAGGCTGTAGGTTATTACATCTTGAGTACACATGGTTTTATCACACACATTACTTGGTCATTATCATTGCCAAGCATAATTGTACATTATTTACAAAGTCATAGTCCCCACCACTACTTTGGGAGGGAGGGCGAGGGGTGAGGGAGAAAAGTAGACCAGAATATTTGAGTGTGAAAAAGGCCGCTTTATTAGGAAACAGGTGCACATTACAATATTTAAAACCTGGCAACGCCTGACAAAACTAGACCTCACTAAATAAATAATTAACTTCAAGCCCCCGCCCCCACCCCCTCCCCTAAATTTCTTTGGCCCCTCCCCCACCCAACAATACAGCATTAAACATTACAATAACATTATAAACATAATATCATGAATAAAGCATTACATCATCCATTAAATTATTACGTCATCACTGAACATATTACGTCATCAACAATCCCCATCACATAATGAAAACCAGGCCCTCTATAACCAAAAGCCTGCCTGACCCTTCACCCCTGTCAATACCCCCCAAAACCTGAACGGTCAAGCAATGACCAACTTCCCCTTTACCTGTCAATCAATGAATCAGACCAATACTCACCAAAACTTTACAATAAACAGCAGCGAAACAACAAAACCCCGCCACCCAGAAAGGCAGGGGGGGGAGGAAAACGACACCACCCCCCTTTCTGCCCCCCCAACTAGGAAAATAGAAGCAGAGACTAAGAAAAGCTAACGCTGCATCGACAGCGATCGTGCCAAAACTTCACGAAGCTCCAACAAATAGAGGTCCATCCCAATTTTAGAAAGATGAACTCCATCATCCCTGAAAAACCCCACTGTCTCAAAGCGTATCACTCTATGAGAAATCCTGCTGAAACCAAGCGACCTGCAACATCTAGAAACCTCGGAATTCACCTTTTTCCTGGCTCTGTCTACAGCTCTGGGGTTTACCGCTCCTCTCCAGATCCTACGCGGAATTAGTCCTCTACAAAAAACGTGGCAACCAGCCCAAAATTCTTTAAGTAAACCCAAATCGTTTTTGATAGCCCGCAACAACACAACACCCTTCGTGGTACAGAGGTCGTTCTCTCCTAAATGAATCACCAAAATGTCAGGACAAAGCCCACCCACCATATTGTTGTCGAGACATGGAATTAACTCTCTCCAGAGCATACCGCCTTTCCCCTTCCAAACGATGTTAAACATTTGATCATTAAAACCCAATAGCTCTCCGAAGTAACTCTGCGCCGCCTGGACTCGGGCCCATTTCACGAAGGAATGCCCAACTATCCAGACTGTCACCACTGGAGAACGGGGCCCAGCGACAGATCCTATAAAAGAAAACATAGTTAATGCTTATGGAAAGGAAGATGACGCAAGCGCCTCCTCCGCCTGGCTTCTCACGTAACGCTAAAAACAGTTAGAAGACCAACGCCCCAACCTCATGATGTCCCTTGGCGTCCATCCTCTATTAAAGGCTTCAGTTGCAGCACCAATTCGAAAAGAATGCGTACCATATAAATTCCCATCCAGACCCAAGTGTTGTAGTGCCTTGCGCAAAACCATGCGCAATTGGTATGCTGTAACAGGGGTGGCATTAATATGCTGGAAAACAAGAGTCCCATCACCACCCCCTGATAAAGAGCGCCAGCGCCGGGCCAACAGCAAAGGGCAAGTGATTATAGGAGAGCGCGCTTCTAACCACACTCCTTTCCCCAAATGCTTCTGATTGGTTTTGGAACTAGCTAACCAAACATGTACCCCCTCATCAGAACAAAAAACATCAAGCCAACAAATTCCAGGCTTACATTTTGAGCCCAACAACTCCGACACCCTGAAAGCTCCAAAAAACATAAATACCATTAACATCGAGAACAAGCAAGACTCAAAATCATCAGAACAAACCGAAGGCAAAATAGCTATCAACCGCGCCAGCATCTGCCAAGATAACGGGGCCCTTGCTCTGCTGGGATGACCTTGTTACCTGGCCCATCCCTCAAGCATTCTCCTGCCAATCTCACCCGCCGAAGGAGAATAACCCCACACCAACTTACCCATGAAAGCTATTCCCGCAAGTTTTCCAGCAATAGTTACTCTAGTCAGGCCTTTATCCATGAGATCTAGCATAAATTTCACCACATCCTCAGAACGACGCCAAACCTCCTCACGCCTGCAAGCGCCGGACTCCAGAAATTCCCTCCAAGCCAGGGAATATGCTGAACGTGTAGACACAGATAGAGAACCTACCACCAATTGTAAGACCCGACGTTGCCTACGTGCCACAGATGATCCGGCATCGGTGTTGGTGATCTGTCCGCCTCCCTGGCCAGTCCACGGAATCTCCCCCACTGTGAACGAGACAAAGCATCCGCAATGTCATTGTCCACCCTAGGAATGTGCAAAGCACGAAAATGAATATCGTGTCTCAAACAGCCCAGCACGAAAACTCTCATGAGCTTCAACACCTGTTCATCTCTAGCAGACTGTCGATTAACAATTTCCACCACAGCCATGTTGTCCACACGAAACAGCACCTTTTTGTGTGCCAAGGCCTCCCCCCACAGAGTCAAAGCCACTAGTAAAGGGAAAAGCTCCAAAAAGGTTATGCTCCGACCACCATTCAACCACTCATCCGGCCACCGTTCTGCACACCATCTCCCATTCCAGTACAAGCCAAATCCCTCACTACCTGCCGCATCAGAAAACATTTGTACATCCCACTGGAAATCAACATCCCGAACCAAAGGTACCCCATTAAAAGAAGAGAGAAAGAATTTCCACATTCTCAAATCCTCTTTGACACCAGCAGACAGGCGAACATGGTGGTGAGGCAAATGCTGGCCAGCAAGGGCCCTACCTAATCTGCGACAGAAAGTTCTCCCTGCTCTCACCACCCTGCACGCAAAATTAAGGTGACCTAGCAGCACCTGAATATCTCTCACCATCACTTTCCGGTTTGACAACATGTTTTCAAGCAACTCCAACATCTTTACTTTCTTGTCTTCTGGCAAGCGAGCCCGCATTGCCACTGAATCGATTTCAATTCCCAAAAAGGACAAGACAGTAGCAGGACCCACCGTTTTCTCGGGAGCCAAAGGAACTCCCAGATCCTCCATAAGCCCTTGGAAGGTGTCCAGAGCTGACTGGCACTCCGCGGAGCCCGGGGACCCGACAAAGAAAAAGTCATCTAGGTAGTGCGTTACCAGTGAGTGACCAGACTGATGAGTAAAGTACCATTGTAGGAAAGTGCTGAAACGCTCAAAAAGAGCACAGGAGATGGAGCAACCCATCGGCAATGCCTTATCCACATACCATTTTCCTGAAAATTGTATGCCCAGTAGACACCAGTCATCTGGATGGACAGGCAGCAGCCGGAAGGCAGACTTAATGTCACACTTAGACATCTCAGCAGCTGCGCCCGCGGTCACAACAAGTGACATGGCCACGTCAACTGAGGAATAAGAGACCGAAGTAGAATCAGGGTCAATGAAATCATTTACAGACGTCCCCTCCGGCCATGACAAGTGCTGAATAAGCCTAAATTGTCCCGGATCTTTTTTAGGGACTACTCCAACCGGTGATATTATCAAATTCTGGATCGGCCAATCATGAAAAGGGCCTGCCATCCTTCCTTCACGTACTTCTTTGTTTAATTTGTCTTGTACCACTGCGCCATACTCAGACGCTGATTTCAAATTAGCAGACCATCTCCTTTGTCTGGAACCCATGTAACCCAGACGAAATCCAAATTCAAAACCTTCCAACAATTCCTCTTTCACAGCTTCATCATCATAATCCTGAAGTGCAAGGCGCAACTTTTCCAACTTAACTGGTGTAAGAGCCCTTGGGCCCAGAACCCCGATTACCTCGAAATCCCCTACCCCCTGAAGACTGTTGGGACGTCCCTGAACCCCCTGCACCTGACTGCGCCCCCTGTTGACCTCCTGCTAGCTTGTTCTCCCAGCATCTAGACAAGGGGTGTCGCTTACCACAACCTGAGCATTCATGTCTGAATTTACAGTACTCTCTAGTACAGAAACCTTTATTAAACTCCCAGCACGTGCCAACTGCAGGCTGTGTGTTTAAGCTACTTCCCACCCCTCCCCTGGTGGGCTTGCCCCGAAAGGGCCGGTAAATTAAGGGGAGACCACTGGCTGTAAAAATCGTCTTACCCCCCAAAGCCGACCCCATAGTGTGCTGCCATAAATCAGTGTCCAGTTCCCCCCACTTGGCCTCTGGATCCCAAGCCATCCTAGCCCTGAACTCCTCATCATATTGGGACCAAGCAAACCCCCCCCCCCCCCGGTAAGCTGCGCCTTGCGTATAACATCCATGTATTTAAAAAGAGACACGCTGCGCTCTGGGAATTTTTCACAGTACACACTCGCATATATAAGGAACGCAGCCGTCCAATTTTCAATGGTTAAGGGAACTCTAGGTCGTCTTGCCAGCTCAAATTCCTCCTCTTTGGACCCTTCCTTGGACCGGACTTCCCTGTGTAGCAACTTAAGAAGTTCCACATATTCACCCTTCCAGATTCTTTCTTTTGTACTCAACATTAAATGGGCACCCAAAGGCTTCGTGACTTCCATATAGGGCAATTTTTTAATTTTCAATTCTTTGCTGGCCAATGGCTCTATTGCAACACCTGAGGCCTCTGTACCAGTACTACTTTCAACTTTACCTGTAATGTCCAAAACCTCATCAGTGCCCACAGCCGTGTCTTTAACATACCGTCCCTTTACCAACCGCCCCTCACCCACCCCAACAACCTCTGTCCCACCTGTGCCCACAGACACCATAGTTGGTTTGGCCTGTGTAGCTAGCTGCTCACCTGGTAACAAAGAGACCACTCTCGCAGGCCCAGCCTGTGGTGCCGATACCAATGTATCTCGTCTTGGAGGCGCCCTGACTGACAGGCCGCGTTCTCGTCTCTCCTTTACTTGTCTTTGCACCGCTGGAGCCTGAAAAACACTACCAGAAACATGAGAGGGAACCCCCCCTTCCACGTCCCGCAACTCTCCTTCCTCGGGACTATCTTCATCGTAATCCAGGACCACTGAATCAAGTTCATCAGGAAACACCACACCACGGGTCTTACCCAACCCAACATCAGCCATATTACATTTTAAGTTCTGTGTAGAAATTCCATGAGGGGGAGCAGACTGTACACGCCCGTACCTCCCCTGGCGCTGACTCTGTGGCTCCATAGCCGACGGTAAGGTTGACCACCTATACCTGCTATTCGTCGGGGCCAGCGGGGCCACGCCGGGCCCTCGTGTGCTGACCGCGTCGGGTTCCCTCGTTGGAACAGAGAGGGCCGCGCTAGGCATTCTCCTCACTTCACCTCGGCGCATATGGACTGGACCGCGCCCTGCCAGGTCTGGACCGCCGCACCTATCCCTGTCCTGAAAAGAAAAAGTTTGGACTGGTGTGCTAGGGTCCCTAAATACAACACCTAAACCAAACCCTGTCCTCTGTAAATTGGAACCGACCACCAAACCTGTAGCCCTATCTAAAGAACGCCCTCTAATACTGCTCCTCACAGGCACCTCCCTGACCGGAGAGTCGCCAATCACTTCGTCATCCTCACTGCAATCCAAATTATCAACCGCCATTGCTGAAGAGACTCGAAGAGGAGACCCTGCACCCCAAACTGGACCCTCACTTTCCTTCCGTAAACCACGCTGTGCCAAACCTGCAGCACCAAAACGTTCCCACCCCGGAGAACCAAACATCAAATAGGGACCACCTGCACCTCCTGGCCCATACGAAACGGCCCCCAAAGGTCCCTGCACAGGCCGAGCACTTAATTGCCTCAAACCCCCATCATGCTGTGACACCGTGCCAGGAAACACAACACCCTCTAAACCCCTGACAACAGGATGCAACACCCCTACAGAATCGCCCCCCACTGCCCCTGCAAGCCCCAACCTACCTGCCCCGGCCACATGACCTGCGCTAGTGACAGCACCAGAAAAGGCTCCATGCCCCACCTGGGACACACCCCCAACACCCCTCCGAAATTGGTCATCCACATCCAAAATCCCAACAGACCCAGCAGCCCCAGGCCGGGAGCCTTCCAAATCCAGGGCAGAGCCAGAAAATGAACCTCCTTCCCCCACTTGGGCCCACTCCCCCTCTCCCCTAGAACCCCCCCCCCACTGACAATGCATCACCCACAGATGAACCAGGCGTAGAAAACAACAAAGGACTCCCTAAATTATCCACCATCTCATTAACAACCACACCTATAGGAGCACCTGATAACCCCCGACCCACAGGATGTGCTGAACCCCCCACAACCTCTAAGCCACCTGCAGAAAACCCACCTGTAGCATCTCTGTCACAAATAGGCATACCTGGAACAAAATGCCTCGAAGGTGTGACCAATGTACCTTCCTCATTGCCAACCAAACCTTGTGTTTCCACCACCATCTCTACTGTAGGGGATAATTAATGACTGTCCCCCTGCCTCCCTCATAAACTGCCATGCCTCCCGAGGTTCAAATTGAAGGGAGCCCCTCCTCGCACCACGCACTGCCCGCCCCTTCACAGGCTCCGAAATCCTCTCAGAAACCGGGTCAGAGGCGGAGCACTTTGCACTCGCTCTCCGCCCCCCCCCCTCTTACCAGCCACCTTCACTGCAGCCGGAGCGTCCGAGTCAAGGCCCTGCCTCATAAGAGCCCCGCCCGCCTGCCCAACCGGCGCGCCTGGGAAAGCGCTTCCTGCTGCACTGAGGAGCCCAGCGGGATCCAAAAACATCACCTGAGCTCCCCCGACCCCAACCGCCACTCGCGCCGAAACCGAGGGAGCCAACTGCGCTTCCCTCGAAAAATCACACGCCGCGCCAGACACCGCCGGAGCCACGGCCGGAGCCAACCCCGCCCCAACAGCCCCTCGCGCATGCACAGGAGGGGCCGGTTTCCTCACACGGGACCGGCCCCTCTCGCTTACCTGACCGGAGCGCCTCTTCTTTGGAGAGGAGCACGCCATCACCGCTGCGGAAACGCCAGCGGAGGCCTGGCGCTGAGGGCGCGCTGGCCCCCCTCCCACCAGCAGGTCCATCCGACCTGCCTCCGAAAGAAGCCTCATTGCTTCCAACACTCTGTGATCTTCCATGCCAGCTACTAAATGGAAAAGAGTTAGCACCAAAAGTACACTATCTAATAGTAATGTAAACACCACAGACAAAAAACGCTAACAGCCCACCTAGCCACCAGGTCACCAAACCTAAAATGGTGGCTAGGGGGCGGAGTAACCTAAATTTATATTTGGGCTGGTCAAAACCTACTAGACCAGCCCAATTCTAGAAGGTACTACTACTTTCCAGAAGGACCCCTCGCAGCCCTCCCAAAACGCCCGGGGGAGGGGACTTCCCTTCGGTCAGCTCCCTCCCCCAAGCCCCCCTTGACAGCACAACTTGTTCCAGCCCTGCACGATGGCCCCTTAGCAGGTGTCTAGTATTTGCGGATCATCGGCTTTGCTTGCTACCATGATCTGTTTGGCTGTCCGCCTGAACCTGACTCCTACTGACCTGCTCCCAGTGCCCCTGCCATGAGGCATCCCATAGACACCGTTTGAGCCACTCTTTCTACTGGCTATTGATCTTTTGTGTTTGTCTTTGCGTGCTGTCCCCGATGCCCCTTCTCCCCAATTCATGTGTGGCTGCGACGCCTGCATCCTGGTGTGGGTCGGTGGGCTTTCGTTTGGAGAGGTTAAATTGTGCAGCGGGTACCCTTGCCCCCGCTTATGACCTCTAGTACCACTGCGCCCCTGTTTATACATTGGGCGCTTCAAACCACGCCAGCCAATCCCTGCCATGCATTTTCGCGCGCTTTCTCTCCTGCTCCCGCAGACCCCCGGTAAGCGTTTATCGTGTGCCCCCATGCGTAAGGAAGACTTTAACCGGAAAACAGTTTCTGAAATTGCATTTTTTTGAATTCTAAGCAAACACATCCTTAAATTATTCACAATTCTTAACGTTTTCATTGTGAATACAAATAGGTGTTTTAAGCCGAGCCTCGGGGCTTTTTCCCAAGTCAAGTGCTATTCTGGGAGCTGCCTCGAGCAAAGCACGCCAGACCAGCCAGCCATCTTCCCGTCGGCCCCTGCCATCCGCAGACTTCACAGTAAAACACGAAGGTCAGAGCGAACATGGCAGAGCAGGGAGAAATGGGCTCCCAAGAAAGCAAGGAATTAACAAATAATTTTACTGGAAATGAAACATTCCACAGGTCGCTCTCACACAAGGCTCGACAGCATGACCGAGGGCCTCAACTCGCTGCAGATGAAGGGAAGCCAGTCTGGTTCACTTAAGCTAATTTCCTGGTTGCATATGGGCTAAGCCCCGGAGCAAAAACGAATCTGCAGATTTGTGAACAAGTGTGCGCTTGATTGGTAAAGAAAAGGTGTTACAAATGTGTGATGCACGTTACTTTGCCAAGAAGTGGGGAGTGTAAAGTCTTGTGTGGGCCTTTGGCCCTCATGCTAATAAAGACTGCGACACGGACACACTGGATGCATGGTGCAACTGGCCCAGAGCACGTGGGCCCGGCCTCTTTTATTTAAGCTGTGTCACCTGACCAGTGACATCAGTGGTGGGTGGGTGTTTAGTGTAGTTACAGGCTCAGCACTAGAATGCTGACTTACACTGGGGCATTACATCCCTCCCAATATTAGTAAAAATTAAACCAACTGAAAAGAGTCCAAAAATCCTGTGGGGAAAAGAAAACATGAAAATGTACCAATTGGACTGATGTTTTCAAACGAGTCTCTTTTGCTGCTTGCAGGCTGCAAACAGCGTAGTTCCCGCTTCCAGGACCAACAGTTCTCTGTGGCACAGTTCGCAGTTGTTCGGCGGGTTCATTCTTTGTCTGTTCTGTCTGGACGCTGTTCTCAGCCCTGCTTTTTGCTTTGCTCTCTTGGTGACGATGAATAGTTAAAGAGAGATGGATGACATGGGTGTTGTCTGTCTTCTGGCTTCTTTTCTCCATGCTGGTTGAGTGATGTTTCCGGGCAGGCTTCAGTGTATTTCTTGGCAGGTGAAGAGAGTAGGTGCGAACATCCCTCTCACTAGGATGCCCCTCTCGCCGGTTTCCTTCTGCCACAAGATGTCCAGGAGGACCTCTTAGCCAGGCTTCCACTGGACTGGTGTTTCGGCCGCGTTGCTCTACCATAGCCTTCGGGCCGTGAGCAGGGCGCTCCATGAGCCTCACCGTTGTGTCCTAGTTCCACCTGAAGGTTGGGTTGTCGACTCTTTTCCTTGCTTGCGAGGCTTTCATCCCGAGGGTCCTGCAGACCCGCATCTGTAGATCTGTCTCCCGTGCGGGACTTGCTGCCACCAGAGTCCCTTGAGGCCTCTGCTTCCTGGGTTGCTACGGGCTGGTGTGAGGTGGTCAGTTCCTCGGCTTCCGGAGGAGTGAGCAGTCTCGCTATCCATTCTTTCGTTCAACCCCAAAGGTAGATATCGCCAACAGTCTAGCTTGCTCTCTTCTGCGATCGCCATGTGGATGGCTCATAGGTAGCTGTCTTCGGTCAGCGCTGCCAGTGCTCTTGCCAGGCCTTGTCTTCTACTGCACTCCGGTGTTCCAGTGCGACCTTGTTCTCTAACGCACTCAAGTGTTCCAGTGCCTGTCACCTTCCTTCTTTCTGCAGGGGCGGCTTCTTCTTGCAGGGGCTGTGTTCCACTCTGATTTCTCCTTCCTTGTTTCTCAGTGGCGGTGGCCACTCTGATCTTTCTTCCTTCTTCTTGAGATGGCAGTGTGCCACTCTGATTTCTCTTTCCTTCTTCTTGCAGTGGCGGTGGCCACTCTGATTTCTCCTTCCTTCTCGCGACGTAACCTGGCCCTGTCTTCTTTCATCTTCTCTGGCCAGGCTTCTCCATGCAGCGCGCGCACTCTGCACGTGTCTTCCTGGTCTTGTCCTAGTCTTAGGACACTGTCTTCTTGTCACTCAACTCCCAGGGTTAGCGTAGCAACCTTCACATCTTCTTTCTGTCGCTTCCGTTAATTTGTGTAGTTGAAGTTCGTGGGTCCATGTCCTCGGACCGCGCCTTGGCTGAACTTCTTGGACCTTGTGCTGGTCCCTTCTGCCGATGTCCGGTAGGTAGACTTTGTGATGCTGAGCTTCTTGGACCTCATGCTGGTTGGTCCCTTCTGCCGATGTCCGGCAGGTAGGATTCGTGGTGCTGAGCTTCTTGGACCTCGTGCTGGTCCCTTCTGCCGATGTCCAGCAGGTAGGCTTCGTGGTGCGACCATCTGGCTGGTCGACTTCTTGGTGCGACCATCTGGCTGGTCGGATTCGTGCTTTGTGACCAGGCTGAGTGGTCAGGTTGCTCTTGTGTTGAGACTTCAATGCTGCGGGTTGTCTGCGCAACCATTTTCCTTGCGTCGCAGTTGGGCTTGCTTTGGTGCGCATCTGGGTGCGCTCGCCGGGTCTTCCTTGTGACTTGCTGCTTTGTGCTGGTGCAGTCTGCACTGCTGCGCATTTGTGTCATGCGCTTTTGCACTTCTTGTTGCCTGGTACCAGAATCACCATCTGTTTGTTTGGTGGTGCTCCTGTCTTTGCCATTCTCCTACAGCGATGGCCTGTGGCCACCAGGCATCGCTGTGCTCTCTTCCTGGGTGGCTTGGGTGCTTCTGGAATGTTGCTTCTGGAGGGTTGCGTCACCACTCCGTTGACCTTCTTCTGTTCTTGCTTCTTCTGTTCGTTGCTGGCTGTGATCCTTTGGAATGTCCTGCTTGGAGTTGCTGCACTCCTGACGCGCTTCTGGGGCTACTGGCGTGTTCCTGGGGTTCTGTCGTGTTCTTCCGCTTCTGGCGCGCTCCTGCGCCGTCGCCTTTTATCTGCTCAGGCGGTGGTGTTCTTGCGCTTGGTCGGTTTCTCCTTGTGTTGTTGCGCTGTCACTTGGTGCGGAGTTCCTTCACTCTTGGCGCCTTTCTGCGCATCACAGTGCTATGCTAGTCCGGGTACTGTGTATAGTCCTTGTGCTCCTGGCACACTCCTGCGCACTCCCTTGTCGGTGTCGAGGCATTTCTCTCTCTGTGTGGTGTCTGTGCGCCAGTCTTGCGCAGCTGCTTGGCGTTGCTGTGCCAGTCTTGTGCTGCTGTGTGTCATTTGGCACCTGCAGTTCGATCTCGAAACTGTCCACTGTGGCGTTTCCTCCTTGAACTACGCAGATACCTTGATCTGCTGCTCACTTGTCCTTGGGCATGTTAGGTGTTTTGGCAGCCATGGGCTTGCTCCAGTCCTGTTGCAGGGTTTATTGGGATTTGCAGGTGCATTTTCACAATTGGCCACTAGGTAGCAGTGCTTTGTTCTTCCAGCTCGCGAGTCTGTGTGGGTTCCTAACGCTGTGGACCTCGTGCTTACTGGGACCCGTGGAGGGCTGCTCCTGTCCTGCATCCTGCTGCACCCACTGCGCGGGGCGGTGATAGGCCAGCGTGGCTCCCAGGGACTGCTGGCTTCCTCGTGGTGAGTGTCACTGCTGGCTTCCTCGTGGTGAGTGTTTGCACTTTACAGCGGGTGGGCTCCGCTTTGATTGTCTGGGCGCCCGGCAGCTCTCCTCACGCTGCGGGCGCTTTACTTTCTTTGTGGTGGAGTCAGTTTCGCATGCGGGCCATGCAGGGGTGTCGGCACCCATCCCAAAGCTGCTCCTTGCCCCTGTGCTGCGTGGGGGGGGGTGTATGTGTGTGTGTGCTCGGACTTTGGGGCACTTGTATTGATCGCGGGTGGACTCCGCTTATTCATTCGGCGCCCGACAGTTTTCATACGCTCCCCGCCGCAGCAGCTTCAGTCACACGCTGCGCGGCGGGAGCAGGGGTCGCTGCAGGCAGGCCGCGGGTGGGCTCCGCTGACCTTGCTTTAATATACAATGTTCCTTGTAGGCCGCACTGCGCTCGGCAGGGCGCCACGACCACGCGGGTGGGCTCCGCTTCTCACTTAGCTTTCCGGCTGCCTCGAGGGAGAGGGGGGAAGGGTCGCTCCAGTGTCGCGCTGCCCCTCAGGCCTCTCCAGTGCCCGGGCTTACCTCCGGCCGACGGGCCTTCACCTTCCACGCGGGTGGGCTCCGCGGAGGTCTCACCGTGGTTGCCGCATCTGTGGGGCATCCAGTTTCGGCTCGGTGGCGGCCGATGCAGGTGGGCTCTGCACGGCTCTCTCTTCACCCCAGACAGGGGGGCTCAGTGGCGGCCGATGCGGGTGGGCTCCGGTCGGTCCACTCTTCACTCTGTGGGGGTCAATCTCTGGCGGCCGACGCGGGTGGGCTCTGGTCGGTCCGCTCCTCTTCCGGGGCACAGTTGCGGCCGGTGCAGGTGGGCTCTGTCCGGTCCGCTTTCTCCTTCATGGTGCTCCCACGGCGGGCAGCACTCGGCAGGTTTAGAGAGGTGCGGGGTGGGCTCCCGGTCACTCTCTCATTGTCCTTCAGGCCTGGGGCTCGTCACACGCCCCGTGGGCCTCTCGGTAGCTGGCTCCTTTCGCCGGGGGTGTGCCGTCGATGTAGGCAGCTCCCTTCCCTTTTCCCACAAAGTTTTCTTTCATCTGCAGCACGCGTGGCTAGCGTCCGCCTTGTCGCCATTGTAAAGTCTTGTGTGGGCCTTAGGCCCTCATGCTAATAAAGACTGCGACATGGACACACTGGATGCATGGTGCAATTGGCCCAGAGCACGTGGGCTCGGCCTCTTTTATTTAAGCTGTGTCACCTGACAAGTGACATCAGTGGTGGGTGGGTGTTTAGTGTAGTTACAGGCTCAGCACTAGAATGCTGACTTACGCTGGGGCATTACAGGGAGCACACATGAACGGTAGAAAAGTCTGAAGAGCATCTTAGACACAAGCAAAATCGGATAGTTCAAAAGCAGGGTGTAAACAGTGGTCGAAGTGAGGAATAAAAAGTAGGGGAACTGTGGGCGGAGAATCAGATGGTGGGAATAACCCGAGGATTGGGTCGGTGGGCGGAGTCAGAGGTGTGGCCTGAAAGAGCAAAACATCCCAATTTTTAGTATTTGTTTGGCATTTACCTGACCAGTTACAGCTTACTGTGTTATTTAATTCAACCAATGGATATACATGTTTACTTAAGGTTTAATATGAGTTATTTACATTAAAATACATTCACAAAGTGGGATACGTTCCCAATCACAGAATGTCCCAATTACGCTTAAAAGTGGAATCACAAGCCATTTGTCTCGGAACCATGGAGTTTCTGTCATCAACACTTCTCCCTTTTTCCACAAGAGCAGTTCAAAAATGAATGGCAAAATATCCTAATTTGCAAATGTTTTCCACATAGTTATAGCTCAGCCATATTAGCCACATAATACATCATCTGTTGCATAATATGACGAATTTAACTAATAAATTGTTTGCAGCTCAAACAGATCAAAAGTTACTAAAAAATGTGCCTTGTGTTGCTGCGAAGTTGACAGTCATTTGCAGAGGTTGACTGGACAACTTTCTCACTGATGCATTTCTCTGTTAAACTAGTACAATAAGGCAAAATCTTTGCAGAGACAGTATGTGTAAAAATCTAAAAATAATAAAATATCAAAAAATATACTTCATTATGCTGCAGCCTTTTTTATGCTGCATAATTTAGTCAACACTGCGGCATAGTTTTCTCCTCCATTGCTGCATAATTCCAATGCCCCCAAAGCAGGTAGAACATATAAAAGTGCTTGAGTATGAAGCAGAGAGACCTTGCATTTTGCAAACGTGTGTGCAAATCCGGCATTGCCGATCCCTGGAGAGTTATACTACTACTGCTAAAACAAGGCTAATAGAGGTACCAAAGGTTGAGGCGCACTGGCATCAAGGGTCCTGTGACCTCAGTGACAGAGTCACTGCTGCTCTGGGTTGTGCTGCTTTGAAGGCCTACCCCCAAGACTGGAGGTGAACTTCAGTATGGATTGTGGTGGACAGGCTTTCAAGGTTAACCCACACTTAGCCCAGCTAGGGGCTAGGATCCACCTGCTGATGCGAAGACACCAGGGCTTCTAAAGTCTAGCAAGGCCTTCTAAGATCGAGCATGGGAATGTGCTGTCTCAGGAGAGTGGTCTGATAGATAGACTGGTCATGAAGGCTGAACCTGGCTCCCCAGTTCCAAACTCAGCAGCCCTGGCCATAGTACAACATCCTCTACCCCAATAAACACCATACTACCCCACTGAGAGAAACTCACACTGCCTTCAGCTCAGCTACAACCCAATTGTGCCCGCTATAAAAACCTAGATGCGACTCAATTCAAATAATGCACTAGACAAGAGTAATAAACTGCCTGAAAAAAAAATAACATCCTGGAAAAAGCAAATACTCACAGGGATTGCAAAATTAGGTGAAGTATGTAAAATGTAAGCAGGAACAACAAACAACCTTAAAGCTTTTACACTCATTCAGAAATCAATGAGTCAGTGGTGGCTGGTGACATTTGAAAGTGGTGAGGCGTAAAGTTGTCGTGGTACTACACTGAGGCGAGCAAGCCCTAACAATCTACGTGGGGTTCGGGGGTTCTCCCCCGAGAAAATTTTGAAAAAAGAGTCGATAAATGGAGCAATTTCAAGCAAATTTAAGGAAGTAGGAAGGTTGATAAAGCACTTGCGACTGTGTTATGACAGGATCTGTAACAACATCCTTATATCCATCAACTTCACCCCAACACAAGTACAAACACACACTCAAACACAAGTGTCAAGTACACACATAAAGCACGAGTCACAAACATTTGATAGGCTTAAAGACCTGTACACAAAAAAGTATACAGAGACCACTGCAGCTGCAAGCAGACGTGAAATACTCAATTTACTGACAAAGTGACAAACACAAACCCCGCAGCCAGACATACTGGGCCGGGTGGTACCTCATAAGCATCCCTAGTCACACCTTCCCCTTTCTGGGGCTTCCATGAGACGTGCTGGGCTGCATGAGGACACACTGAGTGCTTGTCCTAGCAAGTCGAGTTTCTTTCTGTGTTCAAAAATGACCACCTTCCTTTTTCTGCCTCCCACTCATTTCTGTGTTTTGTTGTCTTTGTCTCTCACACCCTTCACCATCTCTACCACCCTCTCCTCAGCTGCCCTCTGCACTTCCCCCTCACCTTTAGGTCTCCCCCATCACTCTTTCAACCTCCTGTTTTCGTCCTTACAGCTTTACCTGAATTGCACCCTCTTTCATGTTCATCCTATCACTCTCTCCTTGCTGTCACTCTTTCCACTCCTCTTTGCCCTCCCCCTCCTCTCTGTGAACCTCTCTCTCTGTCATTCTCCTCTCATTGCCACTCTTTCCACTCTCATTTGGCCCTTATGAATATCTTCTCATGCTCTTCCTCTCCATCCGTGTCACACTCACCTTGCTGTCACTCTTTCCACTCCCCTTTGCCCTTCCCTCCTCTCTGTTAACCTCTCTCTCTGACCTCCATCTCTGTCACTCTCCTCTCATTGCCATTGTTTCCACTCTCATTTGGCCCGTATGAACCTCATAACACGCTCTTTATCTCCATCTGTGTGACTCTCCTTGCTGTACCTCTTTCCACTTCCCTTTGTCCCTCCCTGCAAATCTCCCTCATCTGCATCTCTGTCACCCCCTCTCATTGACACTTGTTCCCCTCCACTCTGTCCCTTTCTCCTCTCTGATCTCCATCCCTCTCACTCTCCTCTTATTGTTACTCATTGCACTCCCCTCTGTCCATCCCTCCTCTCTGTGAACCTCTCTTATGCACTCTCTGTCCCGTCCTTTCATTGTCACTCTTCTTTGCACTCCCTTTGCTCCTGCCCTTTCCATTTCTTGATCCGTGGCTACTTCTTCCCACTCTTCCTTTCCCTCTCTCTCTCTCTCTCTCTCCTCTTACGCTTTTATTTGTACTTCCTGTTCACAGTACCAACTGGCACAGACATCATTTTGCAACACCTGAGTTTATCCAGCAGCCGAGCCGAGCTACTTTTAATATAACGCGCTTCCTGTGACCATACTCGCAGGTTGTTACTTTGAAGAAAACTTGTAATTAATGGTCTATTCAGGTTTGCCGGTTAAGAATGCAGTAATTTTCTTTGGGGAACATTTGAAAAATGTGTATACGAAGCTTCAAGAGTTTTTTTTAAGGGTTAGACAACCTTGTTATGTTTAAATCAGTGAAAGATTTACTGATACAGCACCACATGCCCCCACAGTACAATTTGCACATGCCAGCACGCGTGCTCTTTAAATGCTGAAGTATGCCCAGTGTAACTGCTGCAGGGCCCGGGGTATTTGTTTCCACAGCAGGGAGACGTGTTTGCTTCTGTCTGCCTGGTCTTTTTTCATAACAGCGCAGTTTTTGGCTTCCAGCGCCTTGAACCATCCTCGGCTCGTGGCGCTGAGTGGGAGGTAATGGGCCACTTTGCACGCTTCATCTTCTGCTATTGAAACATGGCGGCGTATCTCCGAGCGGTGGATGGCTCTGCTGGCAGTGCCCAGCTGGCAGGCCTGGCACCGGGGGCTCTCTCCAGCTCGAAGAAGCAGAGAACAGCGCCTATGGCAGCGCAGAAACAACGCAAGAGAAACTCAGGTGTCTCTGGCGCAAAGACGAGTTTATAATTGAAGAAAAAAAGCTTACCAGACCAGGTCCGTGAAGTGCCTCTCTTCTTCTCGGCCGGGTCCGTTGGCGCCTCTTCTATGGAACAGCACTGGTTGGCAGCCCCTCTAAGCCAATACTGACTGACGCTGCCCCAGCAGCGCCAGCATTGGCTTAGAGCAGGGTGACTCACCGCCCGCCTGCCCATTAGGAGACCGAGGTTTGAGCCTTTGCTCAACCCTCGCTGTCCTAATGGGCATGTGCCACCCACAGTAGACAGTAGTGCGCATGAGTGGGCACGGCAAAAAAATTTGCCAACCTTCACTCAGCATGCACACTGCTGCCTGCTGTGCGCTCTGCGCCACCCCTGGTCTGCTGCATATCAGTCACTCAGCAGCATGATACCGGACCGCCCACCCTGGGCGATCCGAGTTCATGCTGACTGACATTATTGTCAGACAGTTCTCCCTCGGCCTCTCTGAACGTAGTAAACGGAGTCAGTTTACTTAAGTTTAGAGATGCAGAGGGAGCTGCGGGTGCCAGCGGCTTGTGGGGCAACGCCCCAGCGCCCTTAATGGACCCACCGCCACTGCAATGAGTGCTTTTGAGTGAAAAATTAAGGACATGGCTGCAGGGCCCAAAAGGAACCAGTTTCAATGTCCATTCTTTATATCCTTACAAAATGTAAGCAGTATGGTTTAAAAAGACCACTTCCATGAACACAGAGGCGCAGTACACATTTTGTTTTCCAATCCACCCATCAAGCAGGTATTGCAGTTCCTCCAAGAATGGTGCACTTCCCCACCCGGAGAAATCAATGTTGTTCTGGCCACTTTGTAACCACTCTGCCTTGCTTTATTTATTTATTTTTCCTATAATAAAGCTTTTCTTTCTCTTCCTCCCAAGGCTGCACTTTATAATAGAAGGACATTTCAAGTAAATGTGTTTTTCTGTTTTTGGATCCATTTCACAGGGGAACAAATAAACGAAAGGAGAGGAAAAAGAGGGTAAGAAGAGTTACTAGAAGGCACGTTTTCAGCAAGTGAGGAGAAGCAAAACAGAACGAGAGGGAATAAGAGGAAGGAAGAGGGGGCAGCTGCCAGTAGCTGAGCAGCAGAATCGGACACTGCTCTTGTCTTCTCTGGTTAAGAAGGAAAAGACAGTCCTTTTCCTTCTCTGCCAACCCCCCCCCCCCGTCCTCGAACGTCCACGAGCGCCGAGCCTGCCATCCTGGGACGCATTCTGGGACGCATTTTTAAAAATAAAAAGTAGGGGGCGGATTCCACTAAATTAAAGAAGTAGGAGCACGCCGTGCCCTGCCGATCCTGCCCACTTCGAGCACTGCATAGATCGCAAATGCTGGTAACATGTTCTTTGTGAGTCCATTTGGAAGTCAGTGAGTTAAAAGGGAGTGACCCAAACCTCAATAAAATTACACACCGCCTGATTCCATGCCTTAAGGAAAAACGAATATAGTGTTGAGCCTGTTTGTATGTAATGGCTTCTGCATACTGTTCATAATGATGTCGTTTGGAGCAGTGCAATATGTCCAGGTCGTAACTAATCCTTGGCGTCAGATGTTTCAGGAAGAGCTTCATTTGGGCAGGAGTCCATGATTTCAAAAGTGCAATTGTGCAATTAGATAATTTAAAAGTGATAATCAAATTCTGGCTGAAAGTGTATTTTGTAAATTCGGTCTCAAATGTTTCTTTTTTGAATAAGAATCTTAAAGTGCCTTGGTCTGCGTGTAGAAGATTGTACGCCCATCTTAGTACAATAGTGATCGCTCTAGCAAAATAACTGACTAAGGAGAATTCTAAACGCAGAGCTTGTGCAGGAACAGCTTGTTGGACCTTAGCCAGATAACAAAGAATTTTCTCTTTCTTTTGTATTTGATGCCACTGGGTAATTGGGATATATTCCAGAGCATACGATAAAATTGGGGGAATCTTAGAGCTGTATACCTGTAGTAAGGATTGGAAGTGTCTTTGTCTGGAAGAAGAGTATAATTGTTGGAGGGCTTCCACAAGGATATCTGCTTTTCAATTTAAATGCTGCAGGTGGGTAGAGGTTCCTAGTGATTGATTAAAGATCCGCCCCAAATAGCTATATTCTTTTATCACTTCTAATGTTTCTCCTCCCAGTTTCCAGTTGTAATTTGTATAATGCTTTCTTCCTCTAAATGGGACTATATGCCACTAACTTTTACCTCATGTTGAACATCAGCCTTGCTGATGTACATCATGGCTTAAACACATTGGTAAAGCCAACAGCTCCTGCATGGGAGAGACCGAACTACTTTGCCAATGCTTGTTTGATTGGGAAATTTGAGATTTGCAAACCCTAGATATCACTGGCTAAGCTCTGCCTGTGGGAAGCAGTACCATAGAGATGTGTGTACAAGACTTCTTTATAGTTCGAAAATGTATTCGCGTTAAGCTAGGTCACTCATCTGCTTTCCATTTCTGTTGTTCACACTTAGGGAATGATTACGAGTTTGGCGGACGTGTTACTCCATCACAAACGTGACGGATATCCTGTCCGCAATATTACGAGTTCCATTATGTTCTATTGGACATAATGGAACTCGTAATACGGAGGACGGGATATCTGTCACTTTTGTGATAGAGTAACCGTCCTCCAAACTCGTAATCAGGCCTTAATTGTTCCCCCGACCTGAAATCGCTTAACTCTCGAAAGAAGAGTTGCCTTTGCATCACAATAATCTCTTTTGATGCACTGACTTCGGCCAGTCACATGTAAGTGGCTGTCAAGTGAGGTTGGAAAGAGGCTGCCTTCTGTTATGGGTAAGGTGTATTTATAGTGACGTCATGTATGCAGTGTAATAGACTCTCTTTAAAGGTGGCTCACTTTTTAACATCTAGATTACATACATTCTTAAAGCTGCAGGACACTGGATAATGCTTTTTTTAAATGTACTTTTAGCATGATAATGGGCAGTTTGACTGCGGATTGGTTAAGGGCCCGGAAGCAGCTTTTTATCTTTTTATCCCTCTGGTAGATTGAGATCGGCAGTGATTGCAATTAGATTGTTTATTCTTTTGCAGGGCAACTGTAAGATAATCACTAAGCCTCTGACAATGGGAAGGCAAAAGAATCCGATGGCCTCTGATTTCCTATTGACTCTGGGAACAATGCGGCTGTAAATCTCCGTCTGTTCTGGGCTGCCCAGAGCAGGCCAGTGTGAGGCAATTACTGGCCCGGCCCATATCTCACATCTGCTCCTGACTTTGCTCCAAGGTGAACAGGAACACACGACCCCCGCCACCCCCTCCCCTGCTCCTACCCAGTGACAGATAGAGAGCCACAGGCTCTGTGGTGCTTGGAGGGTGGTGACAAGGACGCTCAATGTCACACGTAAATCCTGGCCATTATTCTGAGCCCCCACATACGTGACAAGGAGATGCATTACCCCATTAGCTGGTGGTTCAGGGCTTCCTGGGCTAATGAAACCTGTGACCTTTCTGCTCGGAGGGAGAGACAGATGATATAAGGAAAGACTACAGCGCTTTATCCATCCCACATGGGATATAGTGGCATACGGGGCAGCTTTGTAGCACAGCTAGAGCAAGGGGACGGTTGATCCTTGTGGAGATATCTTCCAGGTTGACCACTCCTCAGTTCCTAGCCTCTAGTCTTCAAGTCATGGAGAAATCTATTGCCTTCACTCTAGGCCTGATCACGAGTCGCCTGTCGTGGTGTACCCACAGGAGATACTGAGATACACCTCTGCCGACTGTTCCAACTTTGCAGATTTCCCTGGGCCTGGAATTACCGGATCTGCAGCCTCCAGGCTTGGGAACATGGCCGAAATGACCAGTCTGGTAATCCCCCAAAGAGGCTGAAGCCTCTGGAGCCACTTTTGACACTTGGAGGCCGGTTTGGCCTCCAGGAGTGGTGATGCACGTAACGTTACGCGATCCCCACAACACCTTGAAAGAGTTGCTCTGGTTCTAGCGTGCATTAGTTTGTCTGTACATGAGGGCTGAGATTATCATTTTTGCCAGGGCTGTTTTCAGATTGCAGTTTGGCCCTGCCTGGGAAAGCAGAGGGGGCAGTGCTGAGGAGACTGGGGGCACCTGCTGTGCCTCACTGCGCACCTTCCCCTCTCCTGCAAAAAGGGCCGAGGTGCTAATGATCCTCTGTCCTGCTCTGTTGTTCGCCCGACCTCTGCCACCCAACCACCAGCCAAAACAAAGTTCCCTCGTCCACTTACCTCGTGCTCCAAGCAGGCGCCAATTGGATGCAGATTTTGACCCATACTCTTCAGTAAATGCGGAATACACAAGAAGTTAGACCCAGTATGCCCGGGTCCTCAAGCTATTCCGATTCTGGGGAGAGTAACCTGCATTTTGGTGTGAGGATACTGACTGAATTAAGATATTCCAGTCCCCTGGTATTACCAAATCAATATATGGCAAATTCACAATGGGGTCGTGGTGGTTTGCCAATGCATGGGAGTCTCAATAAACATTTGTCGCCCTTCCCGTTCAAGTGTCGAAAGCTACTGAGACAACACAGCACTGCGCAGAGGCCCAAGAGGCACATATAGGGAAGAGTGTCGTGTGCAGGACACTGCCGACTGTGTGCTGGTAAGAGGCCGAGGTCGCAACTGGCTGATGATCGCTAGCAAAGTAGGTTATGGAGTTACACCCTCACAGCTAAAAGTTGCTGTGATCTACCGAGCAGAAGTTAGAATCATGACCAGGCCGTCCCGAGACTGGTAAGCTGAGCACTATTAAATTAGGTAAGAGTATAAAAAAGGCTTTTTTTTAAATTGCCATGTAAGCAATCTGTTAGCATTAGGGGGAGTTGGGTGTGGGCAGGACTCTGTTGGCTAACAGAGGATGGTGGGCATTCAGGTGTAGCTGCTGACACCTCTGGCATAGTCCTTGCAACCCCTAGTGTTAGTGGCAGCAGTGCAGGTGGGAGAACCAAGTAGGGGTTTACGTGTTTATGTCTTGCTCTACCCGTACCTTGTCCATGGGCCTTGAGCGCCATGACAGCGCTGAGCCCTACAGCCATGCCACTGCTTCCCATCCCCTCCAAGGCTGCATTTGAAATACATGGATACTAAGGACAATTGGCGAATATAATATAGATGGTCGTACATAACATCTGAAAGGGTGTCTTTCTGCTTGAACTTTTCCCCACAGAAATTGGAGCTCAAAGGCAGAAAATGGAAGTAAAATATTTATCTGCTCCAATGAAAGCTTTCAAAGCAATGGCAAACAATGTCGGACCTCCATGGCTGCTCTGTTTGGCTAATTTGACTTCCTGTAAGAGGGGGCTTGTGTCTTCTGAAATATTTTGTTGCAGAGGAAGACACGGATATTGATATAAAATAGAGGGGCATATTATCAAGCACGGCGTTAACATTATCGTCGCTTTAGTGGCAGAAAACTGTAGCTAAATCGGCGAGAATGGGCTTGATAGTACGCCGTAGAGAGTTCCCATAGAAGATCATGTTCACATCAGAACATGGCCTTATATGGGCATTCACAAGGGCGTATTATCAAGCCCATAGTTTTCTGCCGCTAAAGCGGCAATAATATTAACGCCGTTTCTTGATAATATGCCCCAGAGTGCTCTGGCTGGCATTTCACTTATCTGTCTGCTACGAAGCAGTGTCATCCCCAGCTCTAGCAGCAAAAGTGGATGTTGCCAACTTGCCCGATGAGCCACTGAGCAGGGACACTAAACACAAAAATCTTGATTAGTTCCTTATGGGCCTTTTCTTCCTGCATTTCCGGTGAAATTCATAAAACTTAAAAAAAACACTGCAACACTGTAAATCTGAGAAATCGGGGCCGAGGGCTGACAATTACTGTGAGACAGCGAAACATCCAAATGGAGAAAAAAGGATTGAGAGTGAGGCAAATAAAGTGGGTGGCATAAGGAAGAGTAAGACAAGCATTGGCAAAGTCAATAGGTCTCGCCTATGAGAGGTATTGGCTTTATGATTTTGTTTTTAGCCATGTTATACAGCAGCACTGTGAGGGAGTCATTGTGGGGCACAACACAGAGAAAAGGTTTTTTTAAAATAGCACTGAGACGCGCCCACCCCAGGTCACATCATAGTGCATTTTTTTTATTGCTGGTGCGTAGTGGTGACAAATCAGGAGGCAATACAGAGGGAGGGCGGGTTTGGAACCATAGGCACACACAAAAAAGCAACTTCGAAAGAATTTCACAGACACACCATGTCAAATATCATCTGTCATGGTAAAGGGAACATGACGACAAAAGCTAATGGTTCCCTGTAAGGCACCTTTTCTATTTTTTGTGACTGCAAGGGCAGTAGAGAAGGAGAGGCGAAAAGTAGTAAACACCAGCCCTAATTGCATTTTTATTTTTATAAGGTGGAGACAGGAAGGTGCGTAAAGTCATCCATATATCGGTTTTATTTTATGGCTCTGGTTAGCATGACTATATTGGCAAAGCTGTATATCTTTCCCTTCTGGTTTTTCTTAGAAATGCTTGCTGCTGAATGTTGCAGGTAGGGGTGGCTGAAACTCTTCATCATATAGCAAAATTTGAGAAATGTGCCCTTTTTTATTTAGTTTACCTCTGAAATGGAATTTGGGATACAAACAGCCAAAACTAGGGAAAAGAGTGAGTTTTGTGCCCCAGTTCATAAACTAACCTGTGTTTGGACTGCCTGCACTTTCCTCTATCACAACAGGTGCTTCACATAGTAGATGGATGCTGTCAGTGAGTCTTACAGTTAGTACAGTCTTCCACAGGGGCCTATTGCGGTTGGTTGAAACGATGTCCTATATGGTTCCTATTTCTTCAGCATTCTGATTGGCCACTCTTAAACTGACTCAAAAGAGGGTCATGTGTTATGTCCATTCTGAAGGGCTATTGGCAGCAAATCAGAATAGCCCTGGGACGAACTTTTCACCACTCCTATGTGGGCCAGTAATCTTGTAGTGTTCTGTCGCCATTCCATGAATGGAGGAAGTGGATCTCCCAAAATGGCAGCTTCAACCCAAGTTTCGCTTCTGCTTTCCACAGACTGAAAATAAAAATGCACCCAGCCTCACCAGTAATATACATTTTCAACTGGTAAAGAATGGAGTGCCAGAATATTGTACATGTTAATCCCCCATGGGCTCCTGACTCCTGCCAAAGGGGGCAGGGTGTAGCTTAGTCAGCGAGATTGGGGGGGGGAGAGGTGTGAACCTCAGTTTTCCTAACTAAAAAATCAATGTGCTGCAGGGTGAAAGGATGAGATGACTAACATGCAGAATGGACTGTTTCCAGGAGGATTAGGGTCAGTGCGGATTTGCATTAGGTTTGCATCTGGGGCTGATTTAGAGTTTTGCGGACAGGTAATCAGTTGCAACGAAGACAGAGTACCCTGTCAACGAAACTCGCTGTCCACCTTCACGATTTTTAGTCAAATGCACAAAAAATGTTATGTTGATGGAATAAATGTAGTCCATCGGTGTGAAACCTCGTTTGACAGTCCAAGGGAATATGGGCTGTTGGAGGTAAGCCATCTTCTCATCTGTTCTATTTAGAGTGGACAGTGGGAAGGCTTTCGTTACTGTCTGTCATGAGGGTCTCTAAAAAAAGAACAATTACCCCCACACCATGGGAGGAAGTTCCTATTGTGTGAGGGTCATTAGCTTTTTTATTTTTCAAAACCAATTTCTTTTGCATTTCAAAAAATAAAAAACTTTGTAAAATTTGGATGGATGACCATCATGTTTGATGGAGCCGGCCATCAAACCTGTCCTACATTGCCAGAAACTGCCATAATGGCAATATAAAGATGTCCACGAAGCAGACGCGGGCGGAGTAAAGGCATGGTGGTTTGATGTACTGTCCTCTACCACCCTGTCTATCTTTACTCCATCTGCCAAACTCTAAATCAGGCCCTCTGTCTAGAGGGGCACGGAGGGCAAAACCCGATAGGCTGGAAAGCTACCCTGAGGGATTGCCAGTGGTTAGACTGTTAGAAAGCATTCGTTGCAACACCTTTTGGGTGTTTGATTGCCAGTAGTATGCCTGGAAAGCAGAGGCTTGAACAGTTTTCCAAGCCTACTACTTCCAATGTTCTAATGATCTGAACAACCTCAGACCTATCTCAAACCTCCCATTCGTTGCAAAAACATTGGAGTCATGTGTTCTCCACCAACTCAATAAACACATTGATGAGTTCAACCTCCTTGACACCTTTCAAACAGGATTCAGGAAAGGCTGTAGCACGGAAACAGCCATACTCAACGTCTCGGATGATATTCGCAAAGCTTTAGATGACGATGATGCCTGCCTCCTCATCCTTATTGACCTACCTGCGGCATTTGATACAGTTAATCATCCAGCTCTTCTGGAGACCTTGTTGAAGCACAGCGGCATAAATGGTACTGTACTAAAATGGTTCACCTCTTTCCTCCAGCATCGCTCGCAACAAATTTAAAAAAAAACTCCTGTCTCCCGAAGCCAACAAAGTCACACTTGGGGTACCACAAGGCTCAATCCTCTCCCCGTCCCTCTTCAATCTCTTCATGGAGCCCCTCATAATCATCTTGAAAAAAGCTGGAGTGAGTTACCACCTTTATGCGGATGACACCCAAATCTATTTCAAAATCAAGTCCCCCAATGACATCCAGCACCTCAATTCCACTCTAACGGAGATCCAAACTTGGTTCTACGTCAATCACTTAAATTTCAACCCAGATAAAACGGAACTGATCCTATTCTCTCCAAAGAGCAACCATCGTCTTATCCAAGAGTGGCTCAAGAGTCTGGTTGCCCTTAACTGCCCCCTCGCTCTATCCGACTCAGTTAAGTCTCTAGGCATCACCCTAGACAAGAACCTATCAATGGAGGCCCACATCAAAAACTCTGCAAAAAGTGCTCTTTTCTCTCTAAAACAACTCAAGAAATCGAAACCTTTTCTTCCCCATGATTTCCTCAAGACAGTAGTTCAATCCCTGGTTCTCTCTAAAATCGACTACAGGAATGCCATCCTTACAGGGACTCCAAAAACTCACCTAGCCCCTCTAAGGGCAGTGCTGAACATGGCCGCTCGACTTGTATCTGGAGTAAAAAGATTTGAACACATCACTCCAGCTCTCAACTCCCTCAAATGGCTTCCCATGGAAGGGAGATGTATTTACAAGCTGGCCTGCATCACACACAAAACCCTCCACTCTCCGGCCCCCAACTACCTGAACAACAAACTGGTAAGAGCAGGTCAAGCCAGAACACTGAGAAGCTCCATCTCACTCCTCATTCCGCCAAAAATGAAAAAGAAAACCACCCAATACCGATCGTTTTCTGGCAACGCTCCCAGGATATGGAACGCCCTCCCTGGAGTCCTCAGATGCAACCCCTCCTCCTGTTTCAAAAGAGACCTCAAACTCCATCTCCTTAACAAATACTTTCCTGAACAACGTCAACTAACCTAAACCTTAATATTCCGAGTTGACCCCCATTTAAGGATTGTTGGTGAACGGACTATGCTAATCACCTTGTTTTTCTCTTTTTTTTCTCTCCCCCTCCGTTGCACAGTTATTTATTGTTCATACTGTATTCTTTATCCATGGTTTGCATACTTACTGTCAGCATTCTAGGTAATGTAAGGCCCTTCTGTTTTTGACAGTGTGTATGTGAAGCGCTCTGATACCTAAGGGTCTAGCTAGCGCTATACAAAACTTAAAAAAAAAAAAATAATAAGTTCCAGATCCAGAAAATGGATGAGTCAAAATGGCTCACTGAAATCAGGACAACGAGAAGACCAACACAGACATAGCAGACCAGACTCAGGGCTCCTACCCCCAAATGCAGAGCCAAGAATGCATTTATCTGGGGAGTGCCACATCCCAAACACCCACTACTCCCAGAAGCTATGCCTCCTAAGTTGGACGTGCAGTTGGAACCCTATGCCTGTGGAGTAAATGAAACGGGGAAAATCTTGTACATTGCAAAGAAATGAGAAGTTGGGTTAGTTTCTCTTTGACAACTCCTATTCCATGGATCAGGTCTTAGGTTACACCCCAATGAGAGTACTATATTCTACGATTTCATTAAAAGTGCCAAAGGATGTTCAATTAAAGAATAACCTAGATGTATGGAATAAAATGAGAAGAGAATCATAATTGTTTCTTGAGCCTTTAAATGTGTGTGAGTGAATGAAAGCACAGGTGCAAAACAGGGCTTTAATTTTTGGAGTCACGTGTCTTAAAGGAATGAATGCGAGTATGAATAGAGGTCTTATGTGCACGCCATGCATCATCTCTCATGTGTAACACCTACAATGTTGATATTTCAAATGCCTAAGTATGCATAACTGTTCGATTAGAATAATTTCGGTGTACTGCATTGTGTTTCAGTGCCATTTAGTCTGAACGGGCATTTGTTGTGAATATTTATTTAGGTGCAGCAAAGGTATGTGTGGGTATTGTTGTGTAGAATATTCCACTGTCATCCAGAACTGAAGCACCCTGCGATGACGTCAGTGGAATGTTGGGCGATAGTGCGGAGGTGAAGGAAAATGTTAGCTTCTGATTACATAGATGACAGTCAGGTAGGACTGAAAGAATGCTAAGGGTGATGTACTGTGTAGAAGGTGGGTGATTGAGGACAGTGACAGAAATATTGAACTCTTATCATGGAATGCATATCAGAGAGGTGAACCACAAGGTAAAGCTAATACCTATGAGCAGACAGTAAAATGTAAGCCTTGGCGGTGGTCGCGGAACTCCGCGAAGTACAAAAAACCTCTGCTGCGCTACGCAGATCTCCACAAGCGGTGGAGTGCGTTAGATAAATGCTGTTCGCTATGAATTTTCAGTGCTAGATGCTTGTCCGCACTGTACAATCATTGCGAACGGCACCATGCTCAGCGCAAGCGTGCGCTGCTTCCTTTTTTAGCCGCTCGAGGAGATTTTTACTTGAGCGGCAGCTTTCTCAGCGTGAACGGACAGTTTCTCAACGCGAGCGGTCACGAGCATACGCAACCACTTGCCATGAGAAATCTAACCGATTGCGTTTAGAAATCTCACTGTTAGGTTGATTTTCCACGCTTGCGAATTTGATGTTGAAGATTGCGAACAAGGAAAAATCTCACCATGAGGTGGATTTTCCTCGCTCGTGCTTGCCAACTTGACATTGACGAACGCGAGCGAGGAAAAAAATTCTGCTCTGCATAGCTCCGCGTAACGCAGAGTGCGGAAAACTTTGCAAACTCTGCCAGCAGAGCGGAGTTCACGGCCCAGACTTAGTAAAATGGGAGAAAATCAATAATAAACTAGAATGAGACATAGTCATTGAATGCTTTAAATATATAGCCACAGACTGTGGAAGAGCTCAAACATCACCACACACTGTTTCCCAGGTGCCTGCCTCCAGTAAGGCTGCTTTCAGTAAGCACCCCTAGCCTTGTGATAGATGCAGGCCTTGCATCTTTCATTCTGTTTTTTAGTTCATTGAACACTAAAAAGCTGATACATTTCACACAGGCAACTCCTTTATTTCAAACTGTACAGTTTAAATTTCACTAAGGCATCTCCTGAAATTATGAGGTTTAGCTTTCGTTAATGCTCTTCGGAGGCTGTGCGACCAGAATACGTAGTTTTAAATATAGTCCTTAAAATATCACTATGGTACGTATTTATAGGTAAAGAACTATAAATGTACTATACTTGACTACAGATAAAAGTACCTTCGCCTAGATTTACTTACCTTCATGTTATTTTGGTAGTCGATATTCAGGCCTCAATGTAGCACAGTATCTGTTTGGTTCGATACTCTGCCATAAAACCGTTCAGGTTGCTTTAATGCGATAGGTGGGTGGACTTTATTGCTGCAGAACAATTCAAATGTAAACGTGCCACTGAATGTGCTGCACAGTAGTGAATGCATACAAAGGGAATAGAGAAAATAGAGAACAGCGGACATTTACAAATGATGCTGATCAGACCAGCAAGAGAAAGAACATATAGCACAAGGGTGAAGTAAATGTTTGAGTGAAAGAGGTCACAAAAGCAAAAATAAGCTCTTCAGAAAAAACTAGCTCTTGGCACAAAATGGGATTAATGCCCATCAGCACTTCAGTCTAAACAAAACTTAACGCTCTGGCAATGATCCACTGTGAGAGTGAGGAACTGCAGAAGCGTCAATGGGATCTCAGATGTGGTACAAACGAAAGGCTTGTAGCCAAAATTCGAGAGGGAATTGCAAAAGGCTGAGGGCATTTTAGCAAGTCCCACCAACACCTACTGTGGTGAGTACACTGATCTCAGCATCAGTGTAAGAACTTAAAGGGCTGACAATCTGAGCAATGACCTCTTTGACAATCTCCTGACCGATCAGGAGCGCGTGTTACCACCCCTCATTGATGACACAAGCCAACTCACTCTGACGTGGTACCCCATATGTCACACTGTGGCACCAGGTCCAAAAGTCCCTCTTCAACAGCCATTCACCGACCACAAAAGCACGGGATGATATAGCAAAGCAGCAGAAAATTAGTGCACCGGGATGATCCCGCTGCATGTTGTGAGCTGGATAGTTAAACAAGTATTTACAATGCAATAGGTCTCAGAACTGCAAGTTTTAGAGCTATTGGTATTGTAATGGCAATGCCTTTTGAAAAATTAACAGGTATTGTAATTCATAATAGTAATTTTCCACCAGTAACATAACTACCACTATTATTATTACTATCACCACAGAGTAGTAATAGTAATAATTGTAGTGATGGTAATGGTGATGGTTATGGTGCTTGTGGTGGTTGTATAGGTGTTGGTAGTGGTGAGAGAGTGCCATGTTATTTTGAAAAATGTAGGGGTGCACCATAATCCCGAGTAGTCAGCACCCACATATTTAGAGGATCTTACTAAAGTAGGGTAGTATAACATATAAAGTGGTGTTCATTAATCATGGACTAACGTAGTGTCTTGGTTCGGAAGTAATGTTTGTTTAATGTAGAGAAATAATCACATGTGAAATGTTGTGTTAGTAATGAAATGCCTTTTGAAGTATACACATGCTTATTAAAGAGTGAATTAACGTAGGCCTTTAATATGAGAGATATATTGCTTACATTGAAAGTAGAATTAATGCTTAAGAGTAAGAAATTGTAATGTCATGTCATGTTAGAAATGCCTTTAACGTGCAAGGACCTGGGATATGCTGAAGCCAGCAGAGGCCTAACGGTAATTTCTTTTGTTAGCCTGAGTCGAGAAGGAATGATTTTCTCTCTTCGGGGAAGAAGCTGTCCTCAGCAAAATATTAAATTGTAACTTTGAATGTTTGCAGATATGTTCCCATGTGCTTCAGCTTGCAGGTGCAAGGCCACAAGGCTTGTTAGGTAGAAGTCCATTGTTTAGGAGTTAGGATAGTAGGCACGAGTGTAGAGGAGCTGCCAAGGAATTTGGGAGTGCAACATTCAGCGAGGAAGGTGCCTGGGATCCAAGGACACACTAACGGACGTTTGATGGAAAGGTGCCATGCTGGAAAAGTCCGAAGATCTGTACCTGCCAGAGGGGCGTACTTCTGGGCGTGTCGACTGTTTTGGGATTTTGTATTAGGGACCGCATCCGGGGGTGGAGAGCAGATTTTGTTAGGAGATTGACTGAGCAGGATGTAGGTAGTTGTAGAGAGAGTTTGGGGGACTTGGGGCAGAGTGGGGTATAAGAAGGAGCATCTTAGAACGAACTCGATAGTTAGACTACCTGCCTAAAGAAAGTGAATGTACTTCTTTGGAAGTCTTCGCTGCTGACACCCTTACTCTTGTCTGAAGGGAATGTTAAGTAGGGATGTCACTTTAGAATAGTGTAGGGACAGACTAATCATTTTCTTTTCTCTTCTGTAAATACAGTCCAAACTTTAAGTGGGAACTGTTCTCCATTGCCTAATGTTACTCGAATTAACTTTGCTTTTTATTCTGAGTCGTCTCAGGATCCTGCGTAGAATTATGTTTGTATTAGTGCCAGTCTATTTTCTGAACCTCTTGCTGAGATGGTGGTATGTTCAACTATTTTTGGCTTTGTAATAAATCTTCCAAATTTCAGTTCGTAGTCAGTGGTCCTTTGAGTTTAATTTGGATTCTGTTGTAAAGCTGTTCAAAGTTATCATTGTAAAAATCTTCCCTTTATACTACTAGAACAGGGAAAAAGGTCCAGTCGACCTGGTTTGGGATTCTAGAGTTGGGTAAGAAAATCTAGATGAAAATCCCAGCTTCCCCAGTTGGTAGCAGAGTAGGATGGTTCCCTTTCTGGAGTGAGGGAAGATCTGATCTAGATTAGGATATAGGAGTTTCCCAAGGCCCATAGAAAGTAGGTAATGATTGCCCAGTGGATTGTCGGCGGCAGACAGCGTTCCATGGAAACCGATGGACAGTGACTGTGCGGCGAAAAGCAGCAGTTCGTAGGAGAGTGAGTATGAATAGGGTTATATGTTGTTAGATTGCGTTGTTTATATGTTGTGTTGTGTTGTAATGTCTTGCGGAGTTGGAATGTCTGTTGTATGAAAGGAGATCAGGCTGTGAGCGCGCGCAGCCTGGGAAAATCTTAGGCTCAAGGAGTAGCTAAAGTGGTTCGGGTGTATCGAACACCCATAGTAATTGTCGACCATTGTTAAGGGGATCGTGAGGTACCATCGATCCCCCGCTGGACCGAGATAGGGGGAATGAATGTGTGAGTGCGTGAGTAACTGACGCTGGTCGTGAGTTGCTGTGTGTTTGTAACAGTTGAGGTGATTGTCCTGTCATTTCATGGACAGACAGTTGCCAGTTCGCTGAAAATTACCTGACTGTGGACGTACAGTCAGACTGTGGACATACAGTCAGGGAAGTGGTTGCTTGGTCGGAAGTGATCATTTCAGTGTATGTTTGGGACGTGTATGTGTGAGTGAGAGATGAGCTGTAAAGGAGGGGAACTACTGCAAAGCGGAGGCGAGTGACGTCAGAAGTTGCCTTGCTGGGATAGGGCGGTTGGTGTAAAGCCGCGCTGGGATTGGTGGATTGTCATCAGGAAGTAAAAGAGCGCTGCGGGAGAAGAAATGCTGGTTTTCATCATGAAATGTTTTAAAGTTTTGCGAGATTTGTTCAGAAAAGAAAAGAGGTTAGAACCCCGGGGGGGAGAAGAGGCTCCGCCCGAGGATACTCCTGCTCATTACATGGCTACAAATGTTGGGTTGCACACTATATTGTGGCTCGAGAATTAGGTTAAGATGACAGATGGAAATGAAGAGTTGACTTTCCCTAGATAAGGAACTTTCAGATTGGAAGTGTTGTATCAGTTAAAATCAATTATGGCTTCTTTGCGACCTCTACCTAGACCGACACAGTTTGAGGCATTGAATGCATGGATCAGGGCAGCGCACAAAAGAAACAGGGACAGGTGACAGGAAAGAGTAAAGAGATCAGTTAGGGTAGTCCAGGACGTGATGTGGGATGCCTTGGAAAAGAGATGGAGAGTACAGACGATTGAAGGAGACAGGTTGTCTCCACTGTTGGTTAAAACAGAGGATGCGCAGAAAAAGAACATAGAGGAAGACAATAGTGATACGGATGTTAGCTTGATAGAAAGGCTGTTATCTGAGAGACCACCCCCATACAACACAGAGTCAGGTGAGAAGTCAGCCCCGGTAGAGGAAGTGAGGGTACCACAATTTCCTCCTAGAGCTGAAGTAGTGGAAAGCTCTTGACAGGAGAAGGACAGAATGTAGAAAGTGTCACTTCTCAGAGGTTGCCGGATGCTCTTACAGTACCGGTTACCATTGGCCCCATAGTGTCAGTATATAATCCAGAACAGACGCGAAGTGGAGGTCCATCACAGATGGGTATGGAAGGGAGCATAAGCAGTGGAAGGAACAGTGTGGTGGATGGGTTGAGCCAAATGCCAAGGCATGCAGAATGGAGTATCCCATTGCCAGCGACAGCAGGCGCGTCGAGAGGACCGATGGACTTAAGGGGCCCGAGAGCAAAATCTTTCGGGGAGTTGAGGCCAGATTTGAGAACATGGGAGACAGTTGAAGGGGCCCAAAGTGACAGCCCAAGGGAGGATTGGGACAAGGGGAACGTCGAGAACAGGACGCCTTTCAGAGGCGTATCTTAAGTGAACAGGTGCAGAGAAGAGGACAGTGCTTGTGAAGAAAGGAGTAGTGCATTTAGTCAAGGTACTTTGAGTGCAGCAATAAAGGCAAAAAGAATTGATGTAATGCGACTAAAAGCAGAAGTAGATGAGATTGTTGAAGGAAACTTGCCTTTAGAGAGGATTGAGCTTTACGAACCAGATGAGTTGTTGTTTGTAGCGAAGGATGTGACTCGGAAAGCTAGGTCGACCCATGAGAAACTAACTGAATTAGCAAATAAGTATGATGTGGATTTGTCTAGGACAAAAATGCTGCAGGGTGATCACAGATTGCAATATACTGATCAAGACCTAGAAGAGAAGAGGGTGATCGGATTAAAGACTCACATTCGGGAATTGATTATAGGGATACAAGCTTGGAGCAGACTTGATAAATGGGAAGAAAGGTGGTCAAAGAAAAAGAGTGTTAGAAGGAGTACGACTGAGATGCCCCTTCTGGGAGGAGGAATGGCAGGAATTGAAGCATACCCTTTATGGGAGGTGGCCAATGGAGGATATGTACATGTGCCCTGGAGTCGGGGAGATATGGCTGCCTTTACGAATGATTTCCCTAAGCTGCAAGAGAGCCCAGTTGAATAGTACAAGCAGGTAGAGAGGTTTGTTAAGATCTTGAAGGTGCTATGGATTGATCTGAACACTTTGTTTGACATTGTGGTTCCAAGAGACTTGTGGGTAGCATACAAGGTTGCTGTTGAATGGCCCACTGTGGAGCCAGAAAGGGATGTGGCGACAAATGAACCGTCACCTCTTGTAATGAAAAAATACAAACAAGTGATTACGTGGTTGAAATCTAAGGTACCACCACAGGATATTGACTGGGTGAAGATAGATCGGATGGTTCAGGAGCCTAAAGAGAGAGTGCATGAGTATTACGAACGACTGTTGCAGGTCTTTAAGCAGTACAGTGGGTTAGATGTGATGGACCCTAGGGACATGGGACAGTTTGTTTCAAAGTTCGTTCTAGGGTTGAGGCCTGATATTTGTCTTATGATCCAGCAACATTTGATTTGTTGGCAGAACAAACCGCTGGATGAGATTTTGAGGTATGCTAGATACTGTAGTGATGAAATCGACTCGAAGCACAAAAAGCTCAAGGACAAGCTGATGCTGGTCCAGATGCAATCTGCTGACAAGGGAGGTGAGGTTCAATCAGGGGGAGGTACCTTAGGGAGGAAACAGAACGGTCAGAACAAGGGAAATGGGGACGACTCTAAGCCAAGGGTAGATGTAGGGATGTTGAAAAAGAATACCGAGTGCCACCGGTGTCAGCAGGTTGGACACTGGAGGCGTGAGTGTCCCTATAATCCTGCAACTCAGGAGCAGCAGGAGGAGGAAGTGGTTCAGGAACAGGTACCCCAGGTGACGACGACAGCAGAAGCAAAGACTTGGGGCCATATGTATCATACTTCCGTTTTGCGAATTCCAAATAGCGAATTTTAAGGAATCGCTATTTGGAATTCGCAAAACGGTATGTATGTACAAAATCGCTATATAATAGCGATTCCTTGCTATTCCTAATTTGCGATTAGCTAATTGCTAATCGCAATTTACCCATTCATCTCTATGGGCCAGGAGGCCCATAGGAATGAAGGGGCAATTTGCGATTAGCAATTTGCTAATCGCAAATTATGAATTTTTCCAAGGGTGCAGGGGTGTCTCAAGAACACCCTGCTGCACCCCTGAAAAATACATTTGGGGGCATATGGCGCACATACATGCCCTAAGGGCATGTATGGGCGTCATATGGCACCTTTTGTTTTTTGGAAAAAAGCTTTTTGAAAAGAATTCGCAAATTACCACCAACTAGAAGTTGGTGGTAATTTGCGAATCCTTAATGGCATTTTTTGAATATTTTTTGCTTGATACATTGCATTTAAGGAATCGCAAAATTTGCGATTCCTTAAGTGCAATCGCAAAATAAGGAATAGCAAATTTTGCTATTCCTTATTTTGCATTAAACATGTTTGATACATACCATTTGTCTAATTAGCATTCGCAAAGGCCGAAATTCTGCGAATTTCGGCCTTTGCGAATGCTAATTAGCTTGATACATATGGCCCTAAGTCAATAAAAGGGGGGACTTTGGCTCCTCGAGTACAGGTTCCCCAGCCACCAAGAATATCGACAGGGACTCGGGCTTACCGGCAGATGCCTCTCTTTGAAGAGAGCGATGATTGTTACCTAGGCCAGTTGGCATGACGGTGCCTGAGAGGAGAGGAGGACTGCACTCTTGGGGCAGTGTTGGAGGTAGACCAGAGGGGACCATTTGTAGAAGCTGATGTTGATGGTCACCCTACCACCTTTTTGGTTGATACTGGAGCTACCCGTTCTACTGTGAGATCTGCAGTAGTCCCCAACCTACTCCTCTCGGGACAGACAATCCAAGTTGTAGGTGTTCCCAATAGGAAAATGACAAATCCTCTGACAGAACTGATTCCTGTGAAGATAGGGGCATTCAGAGATAGACATCAATTTGTGGTGTGCGATTCAATTCCTGTTTGTTTGCTAGGGAGGGATCTCCTGTGCAATCTTAATTGTATCATCTATTGCACCCCTAAGGGAGACTAATGATGACGGCGCTACCTTTAAGGTCGCAAATCAGCATGTGTGCATAGAGATGTACCCTGCCTTGACAGTGGAAGAGCTTCCATTTGATTTGAGAGATTCAGTCTCACAGGTGGTGTGGGATTTTACCGGAGAAGACATAGGATTGATTAAAGGTGTTGAACCAGTTAAGATTTAGGTCAAGCAGAATGATGCTTCCCCAAGAACGGCTCAGTATAACTTGACCCCAGAAAGTATTTAAGGAATAAAGCCTGTGATTGAGTCTATGATTAAACAGGGAAAACTGATGGAGACAGGCTTCGTTTTTCCTTCGTGCCGCCATCGGCGAGCCTGACTATAGGCCACGCCCACTGCACGAGGCCACGCCCCCCGCCACTACATAAACAGAGCCGATTACGAGCCCCCCAGATTCAGACACTCCTGAGGCTCAGCCGGGAGGTAGTTTAACGCGCTAAATACTGTTTTTTAAGAAATCTGATTTTAAAACTTGTGTGATAATTTGTATTTTACCTGCTCACTCCTACCTCGATTTGAGAGGTCCTGTTGCCATCCCTGACCCTGCGCAGCCGAGCTAAACGCTGCCAGAGACAGGCTTCGTTTTTCCTTCGTGCCGCCATCGGCGAGCCTGACTATAGGGCACGCCCACTGCACGAGGCCACGCCCCCCGCCACTACATAAACAGAGCCGATTACGAGCTCCCCAGATTCAGACACTCCTGAGGCTCAGCCGGGAGGTAGTTTAACGCGCTAAATACTGTTTCTCAAGAAATCTGATTTTAAAACTTGTGTGATAATTTGTATTTTACCTGCTCACTCCTACCTCGATTTGAGAGGTCCTGTTGCCATCCCTGACCCTGCGCAGCCGAGCTAAACGCTGCCAGAGACAGGCTTCGTTTTTCCTTCGTGCCGCCATCGGCGAGCCTGACTATAGGCCACGCCCACTGCACGAGGCCACGCCCCCCGCCACTACATAAACAGAGCCGATTACGAGCTCCCCAGATTCAGACACTCCTGAGGCTCAGCCGGGAGGTAGTTTAACGCGCTAAATACTGTTTTTTAAGAAATCTGATTTTAAAACTTGTGTGATAATTTGTATTTTACCTGCTCACTCCTACCTCGATTTGAGAGGTCCTGTTGCCATCCCTGACCCTGCGCAGCCGAGCTAAACGCTGCCAGAGACAGGCTTCGTTTTTCCTTCGTGCCGCCATCGGCGAGCCTGACTATAGGCCACGCCCACTGCACGAGGCCACGCCCCCCGCCACTACATAAACAGAGCAGATTACGAGCTCCCCAGATTCAGACACTCCTGAGGCTCAGCCGGGAGGTAGTTTAACGCGCTAAATACTGTTTTTTAAGAAATCTGATTTTAAAACTTGTGTGATAATTTGTATTTTACCTGCTCACTCCTACCTCGATTTGAGAGGTCCTGTTGCCATCCCTGACCCTGCGCAGCCGAGCTAAACGCTGCCAGAGACAGGCTTTGTTTTTCCTTCGTGTCGCCATCGGCGAGCCTGACTATAGGCCACGCCCACTGCACGAGGCCACGCCCCCCGCCTCCTCTGTAAAAGCATGTGTCTCACACGTACGCGTAGCGGACGGGCGCAGCGGGCGCGCCGTCTGCGCGCCAAAGGCGCGCCTAAGGCAAGCCCGTCTGGGCCCGTCCGGGCCCAGCCGGACCCGGGCCCAGGTACTCTGCCGGACTTGCCTCATGAACGGCTGGTGTACACAAGTGACATGCTCCAAGCTCTCCACTCGGAAAAAAATCAGGAGTGCCGCTATATCCACACTGAAGGTATACCCTATACCAACTGTGCACGCTGCAACCCAGTCGTGCAGAGCACGGGAAAGCCTGGATTACAGATGGGCCTCCTTAACTGCCGCTCCCTCCCCAAGCATGCGCATGAAACCAACCTGTTGATACTAGACCAAGACCTGGACGTATTGTTCCTCACAGAAACCTGGCTCTCCGCTAGCTCAGATTCTGACATTGTCAACGCCCTTCCCCCAGGCTATCTTATTCAAACCCTGCATAGACCTACAGGGAGAGGAGGGGGGCTGGCAATAGTCCACAGAGAACACCTTGTCTGTAGAATCAGCAATACCCACATTGAGGATCGCGAAAGCTTTTTTTTCGTCATTCAAACCTCTCCGACACACTCCATCTCAGGACTGTTGATTTACCGCCCTCCGGGCACACCAGGGAAATTCATCAACGCCCTTACCGACATAGTATCACAATTAGCCTCTTCCGCCCCTAATTTCCTTCTTGTGGGCGATCTCAATCTTCACTTTACAGACCCCACAGATTCTATAGCTTTTGACCTCCTTCAGGATCTTATGTCATTCAACATCCGGCTGGTCAATCACGAACCCACCCACGACAAGGGACACCTTCTGGATCCCGTCTTTACCAATATTGCGGACATCACTACTGGACCCCCCCTCCCTCTTCCATGGACAGATCACCTCTTAATCCCCATTTCCTGTTATCTCTACATCACACCCCCCCATCCCTCGAAAATCCGGGCTACCGACCGACGTTGGCACAAGCTAGTACCAGCGGAATGGGCCAGGATTCTTTCAGACTCTACACCAACCCTCTCCTCTGACCCTGTCACTGCCGACGAACAGTTCAATTCCTGGGTCACATCCTCATTAGACCAACTCCTCCCTAAAACCACCACTCTCAAACACACCAACCGAGTGAACCCCGCTCCTTGGTACACGCCGGAGCTTAAGTTTCTGAGACAGGAATGTAAGAGAACGGAACGTTCCTGGAGGAAGGATAATTCTAAAGTAAAGAAGGGCGTCTACCACACCGCGTTACAAATGTATAAAACCGCCCTTCGTAAGACCAAAAGTCTATTCTTCCAAGAAAGAATAGAAAACTCCGCCTGCTCCAGTAAGGAATCTTTCACTATTTTAAAAGAACTCCTCAAGGTCCCAGCCCCCAGTTCAAGAAACCCACCAGACCCCAAGGCAGATGAGGAAAAATGCTATAAACTAGCTAACTTCTTCACGGAGAAGATCCAGAAAATCCTCGATTCAATTCCAACCACAAACCCGAGTGAAAAAAAAGAGACTAATCACTCTCCCACCTCCCCCTGTCTCACCTCGTGGGCACAGGTGACTGCCGAAGAGGTCGAAAGTACTCTTAATAACATCAAAAGCGGATCACCCAGGGACCCTGCGCCGCTACGTTTCCTCAAGAGAGTAGCACCCACGATCGCTCACCCATCTTATCAACGCCTCACTGCAACAGGGAGTCGTCCCCTCTAGCTGGAAGGTGGCGGTCATTAAGGCGCTACTTAAAAAACCTTCTCTGGACCCTGTGGACTTGGCCAACTATAGGCCAATTTCTCTTCTCCCAGGGACCAGCAAGGTTGCCGAAAAGCTTGTGAATAGAAAACTCTCACAATTTTTAGAAACCAATAATCGGCTGAAAAGCTCGCAGACGGGTTTCCGCCCAGGGCAGGGCACTGACATCGCCCTCCTTGTGGCGGTGGAGGAGGCCAGAGCACTTCTAGACACGGGAGGATCAGTGGCAGTGATCCTCCTCGACCTTAGTGCGGCCTTCGACACCGTTAACCACCAACTCCTTATTCACCGACTCAGGAGTGTCGGTGTAGAAGGAACCGCACTGTCCTGGCTATCGTCCTTTCTGGGTCATCGCTCCTTTCAGATCTGGGAGAATAACACCCGGTCCTCCGAAACACCCCTCCAATGTGGCGTACCTCAGGGCTCCTCCCTGAGTCCCACATTATTTAATATCTACATGTCCCCATTGGAGGAGGTTGTCACCCCGTTCGGAGTGAGGATTGTTAGCTATGCCGATGACACACAATTAGTGGTGTCCCTATCCCACCCAAGCCAACAACCTGCGGACCTATACAACTGTCTGACACAGATACAAGGTTGGATGAACCGGTCATCTTTGAAACTCAACGGCTCAAAGACTGATATTCTCCTCCTTGGTCAGAAGGGACTTTCCCTTTCACATAACATCTGGCCACCCTGCCTAGGCTTGCCTCCGGACCCGAAACCCGAGGTCAAAAGCTTGGGAGTGTGGCTCGAAAAGGATCTATCGTTTGCAATGCAAGCAAAGAAAGTAGCCGGGACATGCTTCGGGCTCCTCAAATCTATTAGAAAGATCTTGCCCCTACTCCCCCCTCCTCCCAAAGACTGTTGATCCAGGGCCTGATACTATCTAGGCTCGACTACAGTAACTCCATCTATCTAGGCGCTCCGGAGGCAACCTTGAACAAGTTACAAAGGATCCAAAATGCAGCTGCCCGGATCCTCACTAACACTCCTGCCAGAGCCTCGGCCAAACCAGCCTTGAAGCTCCTCCATTGGCTCCCGGTAAGAGAACGAGTGAAGTTCAAAGCCCTATGCCTGGCTCACAGACTGCTTCAAAACAAAGGCCCCCCCCGATCCTAGCAGAATTCATCAAACCATACAAAGCCCCAAGATCCCTCCGATCCGACCAGGAACATCTCCTCGTCATTCCCAGAGTCAAGAAGGCACGCACAGGCGGAAGGCGCTTCTCAGTTCACACGGCACGCCTCTGGAACGCCCTACCCTGCGACCTGAGAATAGATCCTAACTACCTACGTTTCAGAAGGCGGCTGAAAACTCACCTCTTCCCTCAATTGTAACCCCCCCCCCTATCCCCCCCCCGACCTGCAGTGGTATGGATCTTAGCGCTGGGATACCCACGGGTGACTACGCGCTTTATAAATTTTTTTAAATAATAATAATAATAATTAATAATATTGGGGAGTCCATGTAACTCGCCAATCATGGGATTGCAGAAACCGAGCGGGAAGTTCAGAATTGTGCAGGACCTGCGCCGGGTAAACAACATAGTTGTTCCATGTTGTCCAGTGGTACCGAATCCATCTGTGATATTGTTTCACATCCCGTGCCAAGCTGAGTGGTTCACTGTGATTGATCTCTGTCAGGCTTTCTTCTCGATACCTTTGCATGAAGAGAGACAATTTTTGTTTGCTTTCAAGCTGGAAAGTCGTGTCTTAACGTGGTGTCGTATCCCTCAGGGGTACACAGAGAGCCCATCAATCTTCAATCAGATCTTGAAAAAGAATCTTGAGAGTCTAGTACTGCCGCAGAACTCCGTTCTCGTCCAGTACATAGACGACCTCCTTGTTGCGTCAGAGACTGAGGATCCGTGCAGGATTGATACCATTGTCTTACTGAACCATTTGGCAGAGAACGGACACACGGTGTTGCCGAATAAGTTACAGTACTGCTTGAATGAGGTGCAGTATCTGGGGCACAGAATAGAGAAAGGCAAAAGGAAGGTGTCACCTGATAGGATTGAGGCAATATTGAACATGATGGTGCCTTTAACCCAGAGAGAGGTCAGGATGTTCCTAGGGATGGTTGGCTACTGTCGCCAGTGGATTGCGAACTTCTCATTAAATTGAAAAACCTAAGGAGTTAGGCCCTTGAGGACAGGTGGATGGGCTGGACCCTATTTATAATGAGAAAAACACAAAATTGCCTAGCCACCTACATTTATATCCAAAATTGAAAAAGGTCGAAAACACTGTTTGTCCAGATCCACCTGGTATTTTTATTTATATCACTTATTTATATTTATTTTATAATTTTTCAAAAAAGACGTTTACTCAGCGAAAAAAGACACATATATATCCACATATTTACACAAATTTACACAAATGTACAGTGATATTTACGAACAAATAAATAACATTTACAACCTAGCTTTGAGTGAATAAAGTATCTACATCCTATACATCCAACATACAACACAAATTTGTTTAGACAAGACTATACATCATATAATCATGTGCATTGAAAACTATACATCATATAATCATGTGCATTGAAAAAATTAGACTTAAATCAATACCAAAACAAAGGAGTTAAGTCAATCTATGACAACTAATTGGACCAGCATTTGCCGGTATGGAAAAATTAACCAAAAGTCCTCCTTAATACATGCCGACGTGTTTCGAAACCAGGACAAAGTTCCTGGGATCTCTTCAGGGCGCTGTCAGTGTATCTATGGAGGATGCAAAAAAACAGTAAAGTTTTATTCGCATTATTTCTGACTCAAATCCTTTCAAGTGACACTCAGATTCTGTGACTCTGTTCAAGACCTACCAAAGTTTTTTAGGGGATTGGGAGCTGCGAAAATCTTCAAATGTATCCATGACAAAGTTACAGTGGAAAGACCTTCTAAGTCTTCCTTCTCTATTCCATGGACGCCTCCATTATTGGGTGCAAATATCGGGGCCAGCCTGTTAAGGTAAACAGATCGATGGTATAACTGAGCTGACTATGCTGCTCAACTAAGTAGATGTTCATGAGTGAAATAGCCACATACATTAAATTATTCTTAAAAAAGGCCGGCGGCTTGCTGGTTGTGCGCTACGTTTCCAACTTCATATTTTGCGGTTCCCAAATGTTTTCTTCCACCCGCTTTGGAGCAAAAAAAATTGGAACTCGCTGCCTTCCATCGTACTGGGGCACGCAACGCAGGTGCCACATTTGTGGTGCCCTGTGATTGGTTTAAGATTCCACTGGGCCAGGAGGCCATTTTTCTATTTTGGCAATGACACATCAGCTCTCGTAATCTGTTGGCCAAGGTTCTGGTTTTTCTTATAAGCAAACAGGGGGCGTGGAAAAGAGCATTCAAGGTTTTCCATTGCGGGCCCCAGTACGATGGAAGGCAGCGAGTTCCAACATGCAGGAACCAAATGGAAACACCTTGAATTTTCTAATTGTAAGACCAAAAACATGGTCTATGTTGTTCAATGCCCATGCGAAAGGATTTATATTGGTAAAACATGCCAGCAGGTCAACTTACGCATTAGCCAGCATCGTTCCAGGATTAAAAATAAAACCCTGACTGCACCAATGGTTGAACACTATGTAGCGGCAAAACATGACGAAAATGACCTTAAGTGGTCAGTCTTGTATACCTTGAAACCAATGCATCGTAATGTAAATGTGGAGAAATTGCTTCTACAAAAAGAAGCATATTTAATTCTCAAGTTCAACAGTACACAAACAGGTCTAAATAGCTTGTCTGAAATAGCAAGGCTATAGATTAACTGTCTCCTTTTTCGAACAGGGCGTCCATGAAGTGCTTTGAGTGTCCGTAGCAACCCCTGTTTTTTGCTTTCTGTAAACAGGGCACCTTATGCGCGAGCAGATTTTTATTCATTAAACTGTCAACTTGCACTCTACACGTCTTGGCCACCTCATTATAGTGTTTCACTTGGTAGTTAACACACACGTAAATCATACGGTTTTATTTTCTAAACATCAAGTTTCCGTGCAAATAAAACACTGTGGTGCAAATAGTCTCATACGTGGCCCCATTTAAAATTCTAGCCATCTCACACAGAATTTACATCTAGCGTTCGCCTGTAGTCTTAGTAAAAGACTTCGTTTCCCATCATGCAACAATCCGGGTTATACATTTAACAAGCACTAGCTTGCCCGGTCGCCATCTTGAGACGATCGCAAAGAGAGCAGGCATATTGAGGAGGGAGGTAGGTGTGCTTTCCCGAGTAGCAATTCTTAAAGAAGTGTTGTGAATAAACAAAGGGACGATAAACACTTTTGTTACCCCCACAGCACACCGAGCAGCGGCGTGAAAAATTTGCGATACAAACTACGCACATCACGCCATATTTGAGGTATGTTACCAACGGGGGAGGGGGGGGCGTTTATAGAGGCGCACAAGGCAATATGCGCAAGCCAGTAATGCCACTACCATCCCCCTTTCCCCCCCTTTTTTGCTCCAAAGCGGGTGGAAGAAAACATTTGGGAACCGCAAAACATGAAGTTGGAAACGTAGCGCACAACCAGCGAGCCGCCGCCCTTTTTTAAGAATAATTTAAGGTATTTGTATTTGTATTTAATTATACTTATAGAGCGCCTATCATCCAAGGTCTCTAAGCGCTAAGATGTTGACACAGTTCGAAATACAAATGCACTACAGTATCCGGCAGAAAAGAAAGATACTCACAACTAAAGGGGCAAGCAGCAACCTCATATGGACCTAACCATAGGCTTCTCGAAAAAGCACTGTTTTCAAGCACTTTCTGAACGGTAAGAGCCTGGTTTCTTTATGAAGAGTGTCTGGTAGTTTATTCCAGAGTTTTGGAGCCACTACGGAGAAGGTTCGGCCACTCAGTCTAGCTCCTTTAAACCGTGGGCAGACCAAGAGATTTGAGTCTGATGACCGTAGCAGACGACTGGGTGCGTAAACCTTCAAACGGTCCCTGATATATTCTGGGACTATGCCATATTGTGATTTATGTACAATACATAAAACCTTGAATTCAATGCGCTGTTTCATTGGGAGCCAATGCAGCTGCTTTAAAACTGGGGTTGCGTGGGCGCTTCTGGGTAGCATGTAGATTAACCTAGCAGCATCATTCATGACAACCTGCAGTTTTTTTTGGAGTGCCTCAGGTAGCCCAAGATACACTGCATTCCCATAGTCTAGACGGGAAAGAATGAGCGCAGTCACCACAGTCTGTCTAGTTGATACTGACAGCAGGTTAACCAACTTCCAGAGTTGCTCCATTAAGCCAACACAGCTCCCAACTACTGCTGAAACTTGCTACTTTAGTGACAAATCAGTGTCCAACCTGATACCTAAACTCTTAACTACGGGTACTGGCGAGGGCACTGTGCCTAGCTCTAGAGGCCAGCAACAGCTGGACCAAAGTGAAGCCATTGTGGACAGCACCAGGACCTCCGTATATCCGGATTAATCTTCAATGAATTGAAAGTCATCCAGTTAGTGATAAACCGGAGGATATTCTGAACATTGGCCTGAGAGGAAGTAGTATTATCAATACGGATGATCAACTGCGTGTCGTCCGCATAGTTAAAGACTTGACAGTACAGTATGTGGCTTTTTCACTCATTAACATCTACTTAGTTGAGCAGCATAGTCAGCTTAGTTATACCATCGATCTGTTTACCTTAACAGGCTGGCCCCGATATTTGCACCCAATAATGGAGGCGACCATGGAATAGAGAAGGAAGACTTAGAAGGTCTTTCCACGGTAACTTCGTCGTGGATACATTCGAACGATTTTCGCAGCTACCAATCCCCTAAAAAACTTTGCTAGGTCTTGAACAGAGTCACAGACTCTGAGTGTCACTTGAAAGGATTTGAGTCAGAAATAATGCGAATAAAACTTTATTGTTTTTTTGTATCCTCCATAGATACACTGACAGCGCCCTGAAGAGATCCCAGGAACTTTGTCCTGGTTTTGAAATGCGTCGGCATGTATTAAGGAGGACTTTTGGTTAATTTTTCCAAACCAGCAAATGCTGGTCCAATTAGTTGTCATAGAATGACTTAACTCCTTTGTTTTTGTATTGATTTAAGTCTCATTTTTTCAAGGCGCATGATTATATGATGTATAGTTTTCAATGCACATGATTATATGATGTATAGTCTTGTCCAAACAAATTTGTGTTGTATGTTGGATGTATAGGATGTAGATACTTTATTCACTCAAAGCTAGGTTGTAAATCTCATTTATTTGTTCGTAAATATCACTGTACATTTGTGTTAATTTGTGTAAATATGTGGATATATATGTGTCTTTTTTCGCTGAGTAAACGTCTTTTTTGAAAAATTATAAAATAAATATATATAAGTGGTATAAATAAAAATACCGGGTTGATCTGGACAAACAGTGTTTTCGACCTTTTTCAATTTTGGATATAAATGTAGGTGGCTAGGCAATTTTTTGTTTTTCTCAACTTCTCATTAAAGGCAATGTTTTTGCAGAGACTGACTCTAAAGGATGTGAGCGATCCGGTACCATGGGACAACGACTGTATGAAGGCTTTCCTTGAGTTGCGAGAGGACCTTTGTCGTGCTCCGGCACTGGGATTGCCTGACTACAATAAGTCTTTTTCACTGTTCTGCTGTGAACGAGAGGGTTGTGCATTAGCAGTCCTAGATCAGGATCATGGAGGTGTCCGTAGACCAGTTGCCTATTTCTTAGCTACTTTAGATCCACTAGCTTCAGCGTTGCCCGGATGTCTCAAATCCGTTGCTGCAACAGTTGTCAGCATTGAAAGGTGTGAGAGCATTGTTATGGGTCATCCATTGACTGTTTATGTGCCACACTTTGTTGAGTTGTTAATGACCAGGACCAAGACACAGCATTTGACGAATAACAGACTCACAAGCTACAAGCAGGTCATACTTGCTGTGGAGAATGTGACCCTTAAGAGGTGCTCTGTCTTGAATCCTGCCACCTTGATGCCGTTGCCAAATATGCTTGATGAAGATTGTGAGGACCATGATTGTCTTGATGTGACTGAACTTTGCACCAAACCGAGACCTGACATTGTTGATGAACCGTTTATTGACAGCGATGAGATTTTTTTTGTTGATGGTTCATGCATAAGAGACAGTGTTGGTCAATTGCGAGCAGCATTTGCTGTATGCACCGTTTCAGGAGTTGTTGAAGCTGCATGCCTGGAAGGAGTTTACTCCGCTCAGGTGGCCGAACTCATAGCTTTGACTCGTGCCTGCCTGGCAGCAAAGGGAATTTGGATTACCATTTATACTGACAGCCAATATGGGTTTGGTGTGGTTCATGACTATGGACAGTTATGGTCTCAGAGAGGTTACATGACTTTGTCAGGATCACCCATCCGGAATGGAGAATTCGTTAGGCTGCTTTTAGAAGCTTTGCAGGACCCCGCAGAAATTGCTGTTGTAAAGTGCACAACTCATGGAAAGGGGGCAGATTTCGTGTCACTTGGAAACCGCTATGCGGATGAAGTTGCACGATTCTGTGCCGAGCAAGGTTATTCGTTCACTGAACAAGATATAGAAGGATGCGAAAAAAGAACAGAGTTAGACATGATGCTTGCCATATCAGATACTTGGGATGAGCTCAGGTGCATGCAGGAACAGGTGTCAGACCATGAGAAAAATGTGTAGATCAATTCAGGTTGTGTGAAAGGAGATGTGGAAATTTGGGTCTCGATGGGAGAGCGGTGTTGCCAGATGAGCTGTTGAGTCCAATGGCGAGACAAATTCATGGTGCAGTTAATTTGGGAAGAGATGCTATGATACGAGTGTTCAGACAGACATGGTACAATCCAAAGTTTCGTGCAGTGGCAGAAGCTGCATGTCAAAGGTGTGTTACGTGTCAACAAATGAATGTTGGAAAGAGAACTGCAGTTACCATGAGTCACATTGGAAGGTCTGGGGGACCGTTCAATAGGATGCAATTGGACTTTATCGAGATGCCCAGATGCAATAATTTGAGGTACATTTTGGTGGCGGTGTGTGTGTTCTCACGATGGGTGGAGGCATACCCGACACGCAGGTGTGACACACTTACAGTAGCAAAGCTATTGTTGAGGGAACTTGTGCCTAGGTTCGGGGTACCAGCCTCTTTGGAATCAGACAGAGGAACTCACTTCCATGGTGAGATTATGAAGATGCTTTGCACAGCACTGAACATTGATCAGAGACTCCATTGTAGTTACCGACCAGAGGCTTCTGGGATAGTGGAGCAGATCAACGGAACTTTGAAAGCTCGGATGGCGAAAGTGTGTACATCCACGTCTCTTAAGTGGTCAGACGCCTTGCCTTTGGTGCTAATGAGTATGCGCAGTACCCCAGACAGGAGAACAGGTCTCTCGCCTCATGAAGTACTGATGGGGAGGGCAATGAGGTTACCAGCGGTGCAATCGACAGCCTTGCTGAGTATCACAGATGATCTGATCCTTGATTATTGCAAGGGACTCGCTGATGTCATCCGTTCTGTGTCCCATCAGGTGCAGGCTGCTGTGGTTCCGGCTTCCAGTGATCTCTGCCACAACCTGAGTCCGGGGGACTGCGTGCTGGTGCGGAAACACATGAAAGAGCTGCTTGGATGCTCATTGGAAAGGACCCTACCAAGTCATCCTTGTCACGAACACCGCTGTGAAGTGTGGAGGGCTACCGAATAGGGTGCATGCCACACACACCTGTTGAGTTCCAGCACCCTTGGAAGAAACAGCTCCTCTCCCTAATGAAAATCCAGCTGAAGTGGCAGGGCCGCAGGAGGGGAAAAGCAAAGCTGTGAGGGTGTCTGATGAAGCTGGTGACTCACTAGATCAAGCTGAAGAGGGTCACAATGGAAGTGAAGCTGAGACTGCCTCGGAAAGGGGAAGTGACTGTGAAAGTGACCCAAAGCCAAACTGAGCTGAAGAGAGCTGTGAGCAAAGTGAGCATGCAGAGAGCAGGAGAACCAGCAGAGCAGGGGAGCAGTAGCCAGAAAGACAGAGGCGACTGAGCCTGAGGTTGGTTTCCGAGAAGGATCTTGCTCTTGTGTCTGAGGAGTCTGAATCAGACAGAGACGAGGAAGGGCAAGCTCGTGGAGGACTGAGAAGATCAAGGCAAAAGAGGGTGCCTTGTCGAAGGTATGCGACTCCTGAGTGGACCTACCCTGTGACTGATGCCAGGCATATTGAGATCGGGGAGGGTGAGGGCAGTGACAGTGATCAGTTACAGCCCGTTATAACATCAAACTGGACATGCTGTTGTTGGTGCCGGGACTTGAGATCGAAGGTGTACTGACCATCACTGTTCCAAATCCACCAATTTTGAGCAGAATTCGTCGGATTTTGAGTAGATTGCTTTTTCCTACATTTGGCCCTGAAATATCAGCTCAAGAATACTTTATTCTTCGTCTTGAACTTTTGGAATATGTGCTAGAAGCGATTGGAACAAATCGTATTATTGATGAATGAGACTTTTGTAAATACTTGCTGTAAATAAACCTAGGTCCGAGTGGAAGAAGAAATTTAGGGACTTCCCATAGAGGACTAAGAAGGGTTAGGGTTGTCTATTGTTCGCTGTAAATAAGGAACTGAAATAAACAAAGGGGACTTTCAGCCTCTGAGGTGTTGTTCGTGTGCTTTTACAGGAAGAAGAAAGAGACTTTTGAACACTGCTGTTGAACGACTATATTGAAAAGCAAGTCCTGAGACCATGGAGGCTGGAAACCCGAATCGTAGAGCTAGGTGCTTGTAGGCACACTTAGAGGAGGAATGGCACTCTTCATTATTCTAGTAGTTGTAGTTTTGTATATAGCACCACATGAGCAGGCAGTAGAGGTTGAGGGAACACCTACACCTACTACTCAAGAAGAGGTCAAGGTAGGACACAACAGAGCTTTGCTGCTAGAAGAGAGTTGTAGATTACATTCAGATCTGTCTAAGGGTAATTTTAACCACTTGGATGCTAAGGCTGGTGCAAGCTCCTCATGTAATTTCCATTGAAGTCAATGGACACTCCATGATAAGCTGAGCTCGTCATGAGCGTCCAAGGGGTTAAGCTCAATGCGTATGCCAAGTTGTTGTATGAGTATAATGATGCAATGGATGCGAAAGATTGCTATGTATGTATGTAATTGCCTGCTTCTGTAGACGAGGGTATTAGATACCATCATCTTTCATTGACATATGGAATTTCATGTAGTTTGCTGCTTATCATATTTTATGGTCGCAATCATTTTGAATATTTCTTTTCGAATTATGATGCGGTGCTTCCTGAAGTACCAGCATATAAACATTTGAACAAGTATGATTATTATAAGTCGGAGGACAGGCTTGGGACATATTTTATTCCGACGCAGGAGTTGGATACAGCTTATGCACTCCATCATAATCTGACGTGCTTGTTGTCAGATACAGAGAAGAAATTCATTGATCAGGTAGAAGATAGATATCGAAAACAAAAACAGTTGCAAGATTCAAGGCAAAGTGGATTGGACAGATGAAGAGAAGTTGTACAAGTCTAAAGGGAGTTCTGGTCCAATAGCCCTAGATGAAGTACAGAAAGGGAAGTTGTGCATTCACCGACCACAGACATATTATGAGAATGTCAACGTAGGTCACACCACGTGTGAGCATACTTTCACTTTGGAGTATTATGCAAAGGATTTCTTGCAAAGTGTGGTGCAAGTAATTCCAACGGTGTATTTTGTCTGTGGGAGGAATGCTTATGTGCGATTGCCTGAGAAATGGTATGGAACGTGTTATTTAGCGATCATTTTCCCTAAAATTTATCATACAGAAGATTTTGAACTTCTGGAGGGAGGATAACATGTGAGAGTGAAGCGAGGTGAAAGTGCAGGAGCCATAGTTGGGGATATTTTTGGAGCAATGATACCAACTTTAGGAGTGATCATGAATGCTGTGAAAATAAGAAGGTTGGCGACTGTTGTGGATGAGTTGTCAATGACTACAGCTAAGTCGTTGGTGTTGGTTGAAGGTGAGATGTTGTCGATAAGGACTATGGTTTTGCAAAACCGTCTTGCCTTAGACGTCCTTCTAGATAAAGAGGGAGGAGTCTGTAAACTTTTAAAAGTTCAGAATGTTGCACTTATATAACAGACAATAGCAAGGATCTGGAGAAATATATAAGCAACATTACTGCGATTCATTATGAGATTGAAGACTTGACTGGAGAAACAGTGTGGGAAAAGATTGGGAAGGGTTTTGGTAAGATTGGAAGTTGGTTTGCGAATCTTGGAAAAGGGATTCTTGGTTACATCATGAATCCCATAATAATAGTGGTGTGTTGTGTGATTGGATTGTGGGGATTGGTTTGAGCGTACAAGTGGTACAAGTCAAGTAGACTGGAAAGGTCGATGAGAATGTAAGAGAGACGAATGGAGAGACTGCAGGACAGTCAATATCACAGTCTGAAAAACATGGAGTTGCTCAGGAGAGGGAAAATGGAAACAAGCTCTGTATAAGCCGGTTCTTCCCTAAGGATGGTGTAGTATGTGATGACACGGGTCATCAAAGGGGGGGACTGAGAGAGCGGCATTTTATTTTGAAAATTGCAGGGGTGCACACTAAACCTGAGTAGTCAGCATCCACATATTTAGAGGATCTTACTAAAGTAGATTAGTATAACATATAGAGTGGTGTTCATTAATCATGGACTTACGTAGTGTCTTGGTTAGGAAGTAATGTTTGTTTAATGTAGAGAAATAATCACATGTGAAATGTTGCGTTAGTAATGAAATGCCTTTTGAAGTATACACATGCTTATTAATGAGTGAATTAACATAGGCTTTAAATATGAGGGATATATTGCTTACATTGAAAGTAGAATTAATGCTTAAGAGTGATAATTTGTAATGTCATGTCATGTTAGAAATGCCTTTAACGTGCAAGGGCCTGGGAAATGCTGAAGCCAGCAGAGGCCTAACGGTAATTTCTTTTGTTAGCCTGATTCGAGAAGGAATGATTTTCTCTCTTCAGGGAAGAAGCTGTCCTCAGCAAAATATTAAATTGTAACTTCGAATGTTTGCTGAGATGTTCCCATGTGCTTCAGCTTGCAGGTGCAAGGCCACAAGGCTCGTTAGGTACAAGAGTCCATTGTTTAGGAGTTAAAATAGTAGGCGCGAGTGTAGAGGAGCTGCCAAGGAATTTGGGAGTGCAACATTCAGCAAGGAAGGTGCCTGGGATCCAAGGACACACCAACGGACGCTTGATGGAAAGGTGCCATGCTGGAAAAGTCCGAAGATCTGTACCTGCCAGAGGGGCGTACTTCTGGGCGTGTTGACTGTTTTGGGGATTTTGTATTAGGGACAGCACCCGAGGGTGGAGAGCAGATTTTGTTAGGAGATTGACAGAGCAGGATGTAGATAGTTGTAGAGAGAGTTTGGGGGACTTAGGGCAGAGTGGGGTGTAAGAAGGAGCATCTTAGAACAAGCTCGATAGTTAGACTACCTGCCTAAAGAAAGTGAATGTACTTCTTTGGAAGTCACCTTTACTCTAGTCTGAAGGGAATGTTAAGTAGGGATGTCACTTTAGAATAGTGTAGGGACAGACTAATCATTTCTTTTCTCTTCTGTAAATGCAGTCCAAACTTCAAGCGGGAACTGTTCTCGGTTGCCTAATGTTACTCGAATTGACTTTGCTTTTTATTCTGAGTCGTCTGAGGATCCTGCGTAGAATTATGTTTGTATTAGTGCCAGTCTATTTTCTGAACCTCTTGCTGAGATGTTTGTATGTTCAACTATTTTTGGCTTTGTAATATATCTTCCAAATTTCAGTTCATAGTCAGTGGTCCTTTGAGTTTAATTTGGATTCGGTTGTAAAGCTGTTCAAAATTTTCATTGTAAAAATCTTCCCTTTATACTTCTAGAGCAGGGAAAAAGGTCCAGTCGACCCGGTTTGGGATTCTAGAGATGGGTAAGAAAATCTAGATGAAAATCCCAGCTTCCCCAGTGGTGGTGGTATTGGTACTGGTGGTGGTGGTACTGGTGGTGTTAGTGGTTTTGTTTCATTACGTATGCAACTACTGGAATATTTTTTAACAAACATTATCATTTGCAATGCCAATAGCTCAAACTTTTAGTAATGCCAGCCATATTGCATTGCAAATGCTTGTTTTATGTTGCAGGCATGAGGTGCATCATCTACTTCCCAAAATACAATGGTTTGCATTTTGATACCTGAAGATTTAAATTACAATAAATGTAGTAGACATCAGGCAGGTGACTTGAGTTACCAGTAATTGTGGAAAGAGCAATAACTTTAGAAACAGTTGCTTTATTTCACTTTTTCTGTGGTGTGAAGGTTACGTAAAGTTTTATTGCGTGCGAATGGGCACAATGGGGCCTATTTACAAGTCCCTTGCACCGCTGGTGCTTCACTGACCTGGTTCTCTACCTTATAGCAGCTCTGCTGACCTGGTTCTCTTGCTCTGGCTCTAGAGCAGCTCTGTTGACCTGGTTCGTAGGCTCCAAAGCAGCTCTGCTGACCTGGTTTCTCTGGCTCTACAGCAGCTCTGCTGACCTGGTTCTCTGGCTCTTGAGCATCTCTGCTGACCTAGTTCCTAGGCTCTAGAACAGCTCTGCTGACCTGGGTCTATGGATTTAAAGCAGCTCTGTTGACCTGGTTTCTCTGGCTCTACAGCAGCTCTGCTGACCTGGTTCTCTGGCTCTGGAGCAGCTCTGCTGACCTGTTTCTCTGGCTCTAAAGCAGCTTTTCTGACCTGGTTTTCTGGCTCTACAACGGCTCTGCTGACCTGGTTCTCTGGCTCTAAAGCAGCTCTGCTGACCTGGTTCTCTGGCTCTAAGGCAGCTCTGCTGACCTGGTTCTGTGGCTTTACAGCAGCTCTGCTGACCTAGTTCTCTGGCTCTACCTCAGATCTGCTGACCTGGTTCTCTGGCTCTACAGCAGCTCTGCTGACCTGGTTCTATGGCTCTAAAGCAGCTCTGCTGACCTGGTTTCTCTGGCTCTACAGCAGCTCTGCTGACCTGGTTCTCTGCCCCTAGAGCAGCCCTGCTGACCTGGTTCTCTGGCTCTTGAGCAGCTCTGCTGACCTGGCTCCTAGGCTCTAGAACAGCTCTGCTGACCTGGGTCTATGGCTGGAAAGCAGCTCTGCTGACCTGGTTTCTCTGGCTCTACAACAGCTCTGCTGACCTGGGTCTATGACTCTGTAGAAGCTCTGCTGACCTGTTTCTCTGGCTCTAAAGCAGCTTTGCTGACCTGGTTCTCTGGCTCTACAACGGCTCTGCTGACCTGCTTCTCTGTCTCTAAAGCAGCTCTGCTGACCTGGTTCTGTGGCTCTAGAGTGGCTCTGCTGACCTGGTTCTCTGGCTTTACAGCAGCTCTGCTTACCTAATTCTCTGTCTCTACCTCAGTTCAGCTGACCTGGTTCTCTGGCTCTACAATGGCTCTGCTAGCCTGGTTCTCCGGCTCTACAGCAGCTCTGCTTACCTAATTCTCTGTCTCTACCTCAGTTCAGCTGACCTGGTTCTCTGGCTCTACAATGGCTCTGCTAGCCTGGTTCTCCGGCTCTACAGCAGCTCTGCTGACCTGGTTCTATGGCTCCACAGCAGATCTACTGACCTGGTTCAATGGCTCTAAAGCAGCTCTGCTGATCTGGTTCTCTGGCTCTAGAGCAGCTCTGCTGACTTGGTTCTCTGGCTCTAAATCAGCTCTGCTGACCTGGTTTCTCTTGCTCTACAGCAGCTTTGTTGACCTGGTTCTCTGGCTCTAGAGCAGCTCTGCTGACCTGGTTCCTAAGCTCTAGAGCAGCTCTGCTGACCTGGTTCTCTGGCTCTAAATCAGCTCTGCTGACCTGGTTCTCTGGCTCTAGCGCAGCTCTGTTGACATGTTTCTCTGGCTCTAAAGCAGCTCTGCTGACCTGGTTCTATGGCTCTAAAGCAGTTCTGCTGACCTGGTTCTCTCCCTCTTGGTCTCTCTGGCTCTACAGCAGCTCTGCTGACCTGGTTATCTGCCTCTAGAGCAGCTCTGATGACCTGGTTCTTAGGCTCTAGAGTAGCTCTCCTGAACTGGTTCTCTGGCTCTAAAGCAGCTCTGCTGACCTGACTCTCTGGCTCTAAAGCAGCTCTGATGACCTGGTTCGTAGGCTCTAGAGCAGCTCTGCTGAGCTGGTTTCTCTGGCTCTAAAGCAGCTCTGCTGACCTGGTTCTCTGGCTCTAAAGCAGCTCTTCTGACTTGGTTCTCTGGCTCTAAAGCAGCTCTTCTGACTTGGTTCTCTGGCTCTAGAGCAGCTCCTCCGACCTGGTTCTCTGGCTCTAGAGCAGCTCTGCTGAACTGGTTCTCTGGCTCTAGAGCAGCTCTGCAGACCTGGTTCTCTGGCTCTAAAGCAACTCTGCTGACCCAGTCTCTGGCTGTAAAGCAGCTCTACTGACCTGGTTCTCTGGCTCTAGAGCAGCTCTGCTGAACTGGTTCTCTGGCTCTAGAGCAGCTCTGCAGACCTGGTTCTCTGGCTCTAAAGCAACTCTGCTGACCCAGTTCTCTGGCTGTAAAGCAGCTCTACTGACCTGGTTCTCTCCCTCTAAAGCAGCTCTGTCGCCCTGGTTTCTCTGGCTCTACAGCAGCTCTGATGACCTGGTTCTCTGCCTCTAGAGCAGCTCTGCTGACCTGGTTCTCCGGCTTTAAAGCAGCTCTACTGACCTGATTCTCGGGCTCAAAAGCAGCTCTGCGGACCTGGTTCTCTCCCTCTAAAGTTGCTCTGCTGACCTGGTTTCTCTGGCTCTACAGCAGCTCTGCTGACCTGATTCTCTGGCTCTAGAGCAGCTCTACTGACCTGGTTCCTAGGCTCTAGAGCAGCTCTGCTGACCGGGTTCTCTGGCTCTAGAGCAGCTCTGCTGACCTGGATCTATGGCTTTAAATCAGCTCTGCTGACCTGGTTCTCTGGCTCTAGCGCAGCTCTGCTGACCTGGTTCTCTGGCTCTAAAGCAGCTCTGCTGACCTGGTTTTCTGGCTCTAAAGCAGCTCTGCTGACCTGGTTCTCTCTCTCTAAAGCAGCTCGGCTGACCTGGTTTCTCAGGCTCTACAGCAGCTCTGTTGCTTTGCCTCTAGAGCAGCTCTGCTGACCTGGTTCTTAGGCTCTAGAGCAGCTCTGCTGACCTTGTTCTCTGGCTCTAAAGCAGCTCTGCTGACCTGCTTCTCTCTCTCTAAAGCATCTCCGCAGACCTGGTGTCTCTGGCTCTACAACAGCTCTGCTGACCTGGTTCGCTGGCTCTAGAGCAGCTCTGCTGACCTGGTTCTCTGGCTCTAGAGCAGCTCTGCTGACCTGGTGGTTCTCTGGCTCTAAAGCAGCTTCGCTGACCTGGTTCTCTGGCTCTAAAGCAGCTCTGCTGACCTGGTTCTCTTCCTCTTGGTCTCTCTGGCTCTACAGCAGCTCTGCTGACCTGGTTCTCTGCCTCTAGAGCAGCTCTGATGACCTGGTTCTTAGGCTCTAGAGTAGCTCTCCTGACCTGGTTCTCTGGCTCTAAAGCAGCTCTGCTGACCTGATTCTCTGGCTCTAAAGCAGCTCTGATGACCTGGTTCGTAGGCTCTAGAGCAGCTCTGTTGACCTGGTTCTCTGACTCTAAAGCAGCTCTGCTGACCTGGTTCTCTCCCTCCAAAGCAGCTCTGCTGACCTGGTTTCTCTGGCTCTAAAGCAGCTCTGCTGACCTGGTTCTCTGGCTCTAGAGCAGCTCTGCTGACCTGGTTCTCTGGCTCTAAAGCAGCTCTTCTGACCTGGTTCTCTGGCTCTAGAGCAGCTCTGCTGACCTGGTTCTCTGGCTCTAGAGCACCTCTGCAGACCTGGTTTTCTGGCTTGAAAGCAACTCTTCTGACCCAGTTCTCTGGCTGTAAAGCAGCTCTACTGACCTGGTTCTCTTCCTCTAAAGCAGCTCTGCCAACCTGGTTTCTCTGGCTGTACAGCAGTTCTGCTGACCTGGTTCTCTGCCTCTAGAGCAGCTCTGCTGACCTGGTTCTCTGGCTTTAATGCAGCTCTACTGTCCTGCTTCTCTGGCTCAAAAGCAGCTCTGCGGACCTGGTTCTCTCCCTCTAAAGTTGCTCTGCTGACCTGGTTTCTCTGGCTCTACAGCAGCTCTGCTGACCTGATTCTCTGGCTCTAGAGCAGCTCTGCTGACCTGGTTCCTAGGCTCTAGAGCAGCTCTGCTGACCAGGTTCTCTGGCTTTAGAGCAGCTCTGTTGACCTGGTTCTATGGCTCTAAATCAGCTCTGCTGACCTGGTACTCTGGCTCTAGTGCAGCTCTGCTGACCTGGTTATCTGGCTCTAAAGAAGCTCTGCTGACCTGGTTTTCTGGCTCTAAAGCAGCTCTGCTGACCTGGTTCTCTCCCTCTAAAGCAGCTCGGCTGTCCTGGTTTCTCTGGCTCTACAGCAGCTCTATTGCTTTGCCTCTAGAGAAGCTCTGCTGACCTGGTTATTAGGCTCTAGAGCAGCTCTGCTGACCTTGTTCTCTGGCTCTAAAGCAGCTCTGCTGACCTGCTTCTCTCCCTCTAAAGCATCTCAGCTGACCTGGTGTCTCTGGCTCTACAACAGCTCTGCTGACCTGGTTTGCTGGCTCTAGAGCAGCTCTGCTGACCTGGTTCTTAGGCTCTAGAGCTGCTCTGCTGACCTGGTTCTATAGCTCTAAAGCAGCCCTGCTGACCTGGTTTCTCTGGCTCTACAGCAGCTCTGTTGACCTGGCTCTCAGCCCCTGGGGCAGCTCTGCTGACCTGCTTCTCTGGCTCTAGAGCAGCTCTGCTGACCTGGTTCTTAGGCTCTAGAGCAGCTCTGCTGACCTGGTTCTCTGGCTCTAAAGCAGCTCTGCTGACCTGGTTCGCTGGCTTTGAAGCAGCTCTGCTGACCTGGTTCTCTGGTTTTGAAGCACCTCTGCTGGCCTGGTTCTCTCCCTCTAAAGCACCTCTGCTGACCTAGTCTTTCCCTCTAAAGCAGCTCTGCTGACCTGGTTCTCTACCTCTAAAGCCGTCCTGCTGACCTGGTTTTTCTGGCTCTACAGCAGCTGTGCTGACCTGGTTCTCTGGCTCTAGAGCAGCTGTGCTGACCTGGTGCTTAGGCTCTACAACAGCTCTACTGACCTGGTTCTCTGGCCCTACAACAGCTCTGCTGACCTGGTTCTCGGGCTCTAAAGCAGCTCTGCTGACCTGGTTCTCGGGCTCTAAAGCAGCTCTGCTGACCTGGTTCTATGGCTCTAAAGCAGTTCTGCTGACCTGGTTCTCGGGCTTTAGAGCAGCTCTGCTAACCTGGTTCTCTGGCTCTAAAGCAGCTCTGCTGACCTGGTTCTCTCCCTCTAGAGCAGCTCTGCTGACCTGGTTCTCTCCCTCTAGAGCAGCTCTGCTGACCTAGTTCTCTGGCTCTACCTCAGATCTGCTGACCTGGTGCTCTGGCTCTACAATGGTTCTGCTGACCAGGTTCTATGGCTCTACAGCAGCTCTGCTGATCTGGTTCTATGGCTCCACAGCAGCTCTACTGACCTGGTTCTATGGCTCTAAAGCAGCTCTGCTGACCTGGTACCCTGGATCTGGTGCAGCTCTGCTGACTTGGTTCTTAGGCTCTAGAGCAGCTCTGCTGACCTGGTGTTATGGCTCTAAAGCAGCTTTGTGACCTGGGTTCTCTGGCTCGGGAGCAGCTCTGCTGACCTGGTTCTTAGGCTCTAGAGCAGCTCTGCTGACCTGGTTCTCTGGCTCTACAAGGCTCTGCTGACCTGGTTCTCTGACTCTAAAGCAGCTCTGCTGAACTGGTTCTATGGCTCTAAAGCAGCTCTGCTGACCTGGTTTCTCTGGCTCTAAAGCAGCTCTGCTGACCTGGTTCTTAGGCTCTAGAGCAGTTCTGCTGACCTGGTTCTCTGGCTCTACAATGGCTCTGCTGACCTGGTTCTGTGGCTCTGGAGCAGCTCCGCTGACCTGGTTCTCTGGCTCTAAAGCAGCTCTGCTGACCTGGTTCTCTGGCTCTGAAGCAGCTCTGTTGATCTGGTTCTCTGCCTCTAGAGCAGCTCTGCTGACCTGGTTCTCTAGTTTTAAAGCAGCTCTGCTGACCTGGTTCTCTCCCTCTAGAGCAGCTCTGCTGGCCTGCTTCTCTGACTCTAGAGCAGCTCTGCTGACCTGGTATGTAGGTTCTAGTGCAGCTCTACTGACCTTGTTCTCTGGCTCTAAAACAGCTCTGCTGACCTGGTTCTTTGGCTCTAAAGCATCTCTGCTGACCTGGTTCTCTCCCTCTAAAGCAGCTCTGCTGACCTGGTTTCTCTTGCTCTGCAGCAGCTCTGCTGACCTGGTTCTCTGGCTCTAGAGCAGCTCTGCTGCCCTGTTCTTAGGCTCTAGAGCAGCTCTGCTGACCTAATGCTCTGAGAGGGTGGGATTTGTAATCAAATAAGACTGCATTGCGAGAGACCCCTTTTTTCTAAATGCAGGAGGATGCCCCCGGTTAATTCTGTTGGGTATAAACAGACTGTATTTTTGAAAGTCTCGAGGAGATCTTTGTGAGGAAGTAGAGGGAGGCAGAGCGCGTACATTTGTTTTAGCAGACCGCATGCATATGTTTTGTCCTGCGTGCGGAGAGAGGGAGCAGAGCGCGTGCACATGTTTTGTCCTGCGTGCGTAGAGAGGAAGCAACCGAGCAGAGCCATATGCGTGCACATCTTCTTTATGCCATACGCACACATCTAGTGTGACTTCAGCTAAGCTGTTAGACAGACGTATGCGTGCACATGTCCTGTCTTGAAAGCGTGCACATATCCTGTCCCCCTTCGCCCACCAAACCGACAACAATAGGTCTCGCCAAGGCGGGCAGCGCATGCGCTGCATTGCTAGGCGAGACCTAAAAAGGGGAATCCAACTATGGATCCCTCATGGAACCTTTTACCACTGTCAGCTGGAGAGTTTGCTTCCAGATCTGAGGAGTGACAACAGAATATACATACTAATTACGCCTGTCCGCTTTGCCAAATATACACGCATGACCAAGCAGAAGTGTAGATTGTGTAGAGTGCTGATGGACTGTGATGGTTTGGAGAGGAGTTGGGCCTGCAAATACAACCCACAAGTCTCCAATTGGTGCTGCCAATCAGTGCTCCCACACACTTACATTGTGATTGACTGTGTAGGAACAAACAGCCCCAGGCAGAACTAGGCACCCAAACCTGCCCTGGCAAAAATGTTCAAAGCAACCTGATACTGCAACATAAGAGTTACAACAGCAAGCACACAAGAAGGAAATGTTGGGAAAGATTCTAATTTTGCCACTGCTTACATACCAGCAACCCTTCTGCCTTCTTCCTCTGCAGTGTTTCTGTGTTTAGCTCTTGCAGGAAGGGCCAGTAGGATCCTGCTCCAAGCTCTTGACTGGATCACCAGCGGATAAAATCCGATCTACAGATGCGTATGCATATGCAATGTACCATCACAGGCCACATGTTCTGGCCTGAAAAAGCTAGTAACAATATGGCGTTGTTGTCATGGGTCAGTGCAACAAGCAGGTGGTTGAGTTTGAAGCTGGCACTGAGAGGAAAGAGTGGCTAAAATATGGTTACAGCTGCTTTCAGAGCTGGATCATGGCAGCGTATCAAGCAGCTCTAAAAGTGGCCCGAAACGCTGCCCCTATGTTCCAGCCCACCGAGAAGCAGCGGAATAGCCTGTCCTGTGTACATAGACCTGCTCAACAAGTGTGAAATTTAATGTCAGAGCATAGGACACAGGGTGCTGCCTCTTCAAAGTCATTCCCATATGAATAAAACCATTTAGACTCAGCCTTTCATCCATCAAAGGATAATAAAACAAGTACTTTTTGGGGAAACGTCCTTGTGTGTGGTGCACCATACACATTTTCGATATTAGTGTTATAGTATTCAATCAATCAATCAATCAGAGTACTTGTAAAGGGAGCTACTTACCCGTGAGGGTCTCAAGGCGCTGAGGGGAGGGGGAGGGGGTGCTGCTACTGTTCGAAGGGCCAGGTCTTGAGGAGTCTTCTGAAGGAAAGTAGGTCTTGGGTCTGCCATATGTGGGATGGGAGGTTGTTCCAGGTCTTGGCGGTGAGGTAGGAGAAGGATCTGCCGCCGGAGGTCGTACGTTGGATGTGGGGGACAGTGGCAAGGGCGTGGCTGGCGGAGCGGATCTGGCGGGTGGGGGTGTGGAAGCTGAGTCTGCTGTTCAGGTAGGCTGGTCCGGCGTTGTGGAGTGCTTTGTGTGCGTGGGTGAGGAGCTTGAAGGTGATCCTCTTGTCGATGGGGAGCCAGCGTAGGTTTCTCAGGTGGGGGTGATGTGGCTGCGGCGGGGGACCTTGTGGATCAGTCGGGCGGAGGCGTTTTGGATGCGTTGTAGTCGTCGTAGGTGTTTGGCTGGGATTCCTGCATAGAGTGCGTTGCCGTAGTCCAGTCTGCTGCTGACGAGGGCATGTGTCACCGTTCTTCTTGTTTCGGTCGGGATCCACTTGTAGATCCTGCGGAGCATGCAGAGGGTGTTGTAGCTGGAGGAGACGGCGTTTACCTGTTTAGACATGGAGAGGGAGGAGTCGAGCATGAATCCTAGGTTGCATGCATGGTCGGTGGATGTTGATGCTGTTCTCATTGTGGTCGGCCACCAGGAGTCGTCCCAGGCTTAGGGGGTGGGTCAGAGGATGAGGACCTCCGTCTTGTCCGAGTTCAGCTTCAGACTGCTGCTCTTCATCCAGTCGGCATCCTTCATTCCCTCGTGGAGTTTGGTTTTGGCGGTGTGTGGGTCCATGGTGAGGGAGAGGATGAGCTGGGTGTCGTTGGCGTAGGAGATGATGTTGAGGTCGTGATGGCGGCCCACTTGTGCAAGGGGGGCCTTGTAGACATTGAACAGCGTCAGGCTGAGGGGTGAGCCCTGGGGGACACCGCAGATGATGTCAGCGGCTTCGGATCGAAAGGGTGGGAGGCGGACTCTCTGGGTTCTGTCTGAGAGGAAGGACGTGGTCAAGTCAAGGGCCTTCTCTTGGATTACGGCTTCTAAGAGGCGTGTCTTTAGAGTGCGCTGGCATACCGTGTCGAAGGCAGCTGACAGGTCCAGAAGGATGAGGGCTGATGTTTCACCATTGTCTAGTTGGCGCCTGATGTCGTCTGTGGCGGCTATGAGGGCTGTCTCGGTGCTGTGGTTACATCTGAATCCGGACTGGGATGGGTCTAAGATGTTGTTGTCTTCCAGGTGGCGAGTCAATTGCATGTTGACGATTTTCTTGATGACCTTTGCCGGGAACAGAAGCAGGGAGATGGGCCAGAGGTTCTTGAGGTCCTTGGGGTCCGCTTTGGGCTTGTTGAGGAGGGCGTTGATTTCGGCGTGCTTCCAGCTTTCCCGGAATGTCGCTGTTTCAAAGGAGATGTTGATGACCCTCCGTAGTTGGGGTGCGATGGCTGCGTCTGCTTTGTTGAATACGTGGTGTGGGCACGGGTCTGACAGAGAGCCTGAGTGGATGGAGTTCATGACCTTGCGTGTCTCGTCATCGTTGGCGTTGGACCAGGAGGTCAGGCGGTTGGCGCTGGTGAGTTAACAGGGAAGGTGGTGTCTGGCGTAGTCAGGGTGGTCGTGGTGTTGAAGCTGTCGTGGATGTCAGTGATCTTGTGGTGGAAGAAGATGGCTAGTGAGTCGCACAGTTCTTAATTTGTTTGAGTGCTAAAGATAGACGAAAAACATGTAAGGACGTTTTTGATTTAGTAACTGCGATTAACAGAAGATGTCGTGATACATATTGGGCAGAATGGAACAAAGCAAGATTTATTTGTAATCGTAAATCTTATAAATATCCCGACAACATACTGGCCCCAAAAAGTACAGGCAGCTATAATCTGGTTCTTGACAATTCCTATTCATGGTAAAGAAAACCGTTGCGTGCACTGGATTGTTTTGATCCTTTTTGGAAGAAAAAGGAGCAATTCAATATAATGACTGTAATGCTGACAGCTGTTTTAGAAAATTAGGTTCCTGGTGGGAAGCTAAGATTACATAATGACCTGAATTATTAGGATTTTGCTCCAGATAGAACAAGATCTTCCCCGTTTAAGGCCTACCAGAATGCCTTCTGGGATTTTTCTGTTTAACATAGTTAACATACATTATTTTTCATACAGCATTTGATTCTATAGCCTTGCAGTTCCACAGTGCTATAATTATCAGCATCTGATGCGGCCTGGCACAGGGCTGCAGGGGTCTTTGGCCCTGGAATGGTGAAGCACTCACTGCGTTATTAAAGGTGTTGCGGCGGCCTGCTTGTGAATGGGCCAGCAGATACCCTGACCTTCGACCCCTACACCTCCCCTGAGGGATGCCTGACTTTCTGAGAGATCCTCACCTGTCTGGCAGGGATCTCTTTCCCTCACCTGCCAGGGATCTCTATGCTTCACCTGTCTGCCACAAAGCTCTTTCCCACACCTGCCAGGGATCTCCATGCCTCCCCTGCCAGGGATCTCTATGCTGCACATACCTGCCAGGGATCTTTATGCCTCACATCCATGCCAGGGATCTCTATGCCTCACCTACATGCAAGGGATCTTTATGCAAGATAAACAAAGAAGAGGGGACCAATGGCAAATCAAGGTTCAGTACACATGCCCCAACACTCAAATCTATCAATAACGAGGTGTGCTGTTCCTAGCATAAGGAATGGGGTCAGCACAGAAGGGGTAATAGTTCCAATAAGGAGCAAGGGCCCTCACACACCCCAGAGGGTGTCATGCTTCATCATAGGGCAGCTCCTCGTTGGCCTGCGCTGCAATGCCCAACGGGCCCAACACAGGGGCTCTTTGCCGGAGATCTTTTAACCTGCGGGTTCTACCATTTGATGAAGTTAAATCCATACCCTCATCAAAATACACCACCTTCAATCAAGTTCCTCATAAGTAGGGACCGCGGTGGAAGTAAGAGGGGGCCGGTGCTCTGGAGTTAAGGTACGCTCACTTGCGTCACTGGCGACTCAACAAGAAAGATTGCGCAGGTCCGAGGACCTACTCTCCGAGATTCCTCTTACTTCCACCACCTTCCCTACTTATGAGGAACCCGATTGGAGATGGTGTATTTTTGGTGAGGGTATGGATTTAAATTCACACACATTTATACTCTCCACCCCTCATTAAGTAGACAATAAGGTATTTAGGTCCTGACAAAATGCCACAAAATCGACATGACAAACTAGGCATGAAATATGTTGACCACTACCCTGACTCACAATGCTTGAAGAGACCATTGCCCTAGCTCTAGTAACAAACATCACAGTCTTTTAATCATAACAGGGAACCTGCAAAATAAAGCTAACTTGGCAAGTTCCTATAGATATTTTTAACTTCGTTCACCCCACACTCTACTCATCTTTGTACGTACTCTAGAGGTCCCACACCACCCACGTCATCAAATGGCAGAACCCGCAGGTTAAAATATCTCCGGCAAAGAGCCCCTGTGTGGGCCCGTTGGGCATTGCAGAAACCAGCCCAACGAGGAGCTGCCCATTAATGAAGCATGACACCCTCCGGGGTGCGTGAGGGCCCTGGCTCCTTATTGGAGCTATCCCCCCTTCTGTACTGACCCCATCCCTTCTGCTAGGAACAGCTCACCTCGCTATTGATAGGGATCGTTAGGCCTCACTTCCATGCCAGGGATCTCTATCCCTGACCTGCCAGGGATCCCTAAGCCTCACCTGCCTACCAGGGATCTCCATGCCTCACCTGCCAGGGATCTCTATGCCTCATCTAACAGGGATCTCTATGCCTCACCTGCCTGCAGGGATCTCCATGCCTCACCTGCCAGGGATCTCTATACCTCGCCTGCCTGCCGGGGATCTCTATGCCTCACCTGCCGGGGATCTCTATGCCTCACTTCCATGCCAGGGATCTCTATCCCTGACCTGCCAGGGATCCCTAAGCCTCACCTGCCTGCCGGCAGTCTTGCCTGCCTTTGTCTTCACGGCATCTGCTGGTGACCCGAATGTACAAAGGGTACAGGTGAAAACAGAGTGGGTTCTGCGTTTGGTTTACTTATTTAACATTCATTTTTGATTCACTGACTCAGACTCCCACTGCAAGAGTTTGTATTATTAAAAAACAAACAAACAATGACCCTGACACACACGGACAAAACTTGGCAGTTTTCCCTGCCGGCTACAAGACTGAGTCACAGAAATGCATAAAGGGGTAGCGAGCATAACGCTTCACAGCAGCACTGTCCCCAGCCTCCCTTCGCGCGGCAATGTCGGGAGCTGTGTTTGCTGCCCTGAGCCTTCTCGCCCTGCTGCCTGTGCCCTGGTGACCTGATTCAACCACCCCAGGCCCCGAGGCTCTCTGTATGCGTTCAGTGCGCGATTACATCTGGCTCACAGCTCCAGATGTGCTCCCTGGCGCGCCGCTCGCTGTGAGTTCAGTGAAAGGCCAGTGGCAGGTGCTGGCGTGGGTGGTCACAAAGGCCCAGAAGAGCATCTCTGTGCTCCTCGCATGTGCTCGCCGCCCGCCTGGCGCCACCCAACATGTTTTCAAAAATGTCTGCAGGTCTGCCAGTGTGCGGGCACTCTGTGTCAATGATTACAGCTGTGCTGGACAAGTGTATCAGTGATAATATGCAACCGTGCAACGAGGCTCTACATACAGTTACCTATTCACTGTTCACTGTGTCACTCGGAGCTTTGGGGCTCTCCAGGACCTGCCCTATCACCACATCTTTTCAAGCTGAACATCCCGCCTCTGGTGCGTGAACTAGCGCCGAGAGGCTGCAGGCTGTACAATTAGGCAGATGACTCTCAACTGCTTAGTCGCCTGGATGGTACATTAGTATTAGGTCTGGGGATGAAATTTCGCTCCGCTTGTGGAGTTTGCAGAGTTTTTCCCACTCCGTGCTCTGCGTGGAGCGCAGAGTTTCGAAAAACTCTGCATCGTGGTACGGAGCAGAGGGTTTTATCTCCCGCGTCTCACCGAGGAAAATCTTACTCCCAACCACCTCCAGGCGAGATTTCTCAACGAGGGGGGTCGTGGCTGGCTGTGACCGCTCGCGTTGAGACATCTTCCACTAGCGTTGAGAAAGCTGCAGCTCACGTAGAAAATCTACTCGAGTGGCAGAAAGAAGCAGCGCCCTCTTGTGCCATGTGCGCTGATTTTACATCGCAGGACAAACACCTGACACTAAAAATCAGCACATGCTGCACAATGTATTGCTCTCTGCCACTTGCGAAACTCCGCGTAGCGCGTCAGCGTTTTTTGGTGAACTCGGCCAGGTCTAATTATTATCTCAATTATACAAAAAACTAAAATGCGGTTCATCTTAGACTGGATGAGAACAAACCAATTAAAATTGAACACCGATAAAATGGAGATAGTGGTGCTGAAAAATATGATAAATCTGTGTAATTAGGATTATTGGACCCCTAAAATGGGACCTCTCCCTAAAGTCAGTTAAAAGCCTGGGAATGGACAGCGACCTCACTCTGAACCAGCAGGTGTGCACAGTGGTTTCCATTTAAATGTTAAAAATATGGAGAGAAATCATTCCTTGCTTTCCCTTAAACCAGGAAGGCTATCCTGATGGCATTATCCGGACTGGATTATGCCAATCTTGTGCACACGGGGCTTCATCAATACGCAATCCACAGATTGCAGGTGATAAAGAATAAAGCTGCACGCCTCATATACCTTCTTCCTAGGAGGGCACTCGTGACCCCTTTTACTGAAGGAATTGCATTGGCTCATTATTAGCCAGCGGATTCAATTTAAGACCTGCTGCCTGACATTTAAAGTGCTGAAAAGCCTAGCACACAAATATATCACCAAACATTTTAAATACTATACCCCTAGAGGAAACCCGAGATCTGCTCATCTCAACATTCTGGGTTCCTAATTGCTGGAAAAGCAAATCAGGCAGTAGACACGTTTCTGTCCAGGTTTCAGCGCTGTGGAAGTCTCTTCCACTGAGCCTCCGCCCAAGAAGCAAACCGCCTCCATTTCTGAAAATGCTTGAATGCTTGGCTGTTCTCACAGTCCTGCTCGGAATAGCTTCATTAACTTCTTTTCTTGTTTTTATTCTCCCTCTCTTTGCCTCAACTATTGATCCTTTGTAGTGCCAAGTAATTTCTGGGTGATTGTGCATTCACTGAATTTGGCTAACACATAACATAACACAACATAACATAACATAACATAACATAACATAACATATTCACAAACTGCATTTTGTAGTATGTATAGCAATGCAACAATTATACTACTTAAGTACTACAAAATGCAATTCACTTGCCTGTGTGCGAAGGTCTCCGCCTTTCCTATCTTTTATGTGTGGAGACCCCCACCCCGATTGTGGAGATCTCTGCGCATGCAAGTATAAGTTTAAGTAGTAAACCATACTCCAAAAGTGGAGGAGTTAAGGAAGGACTACGCAGAGATTATAAGCAGAGGTTAGGTAGGGATTTAGGGAGGGGCAAGCACCCACCAGCAATGATGTAAGCTCATTCCTATTAACAAACTGGACTTCTATAGCTACTGTAGCCAAAAAAGACCCAAAACAGTTGTAACTGTACTCCAGTTCAGAACTAGAGTAAGAGCAGCAAGACACATCATTGACTTAAAATATTACTCTTTAGGAAATAATGTTAAACTAAAGTAACATATTTAAATTGTTTAAAAATATAAATAAATGTAGTTTACATTTTTTTTTAAATCTATAAAAAACATATTTTTTATTTTGTTTTAAAATATTTTCAATTTTTTTAATTTAAAAGTAAATGTAACATCAATTTTTACAATAAATTAGTTTTAATTAATTCTCTACATCACTTTTAATGATCTTTAACACAAAAAAATAGCTTGTTTACCTTACATTGGAGTTTTTTATTTAAACTTCAGAAAACCTTTTCAATTTAAATTTAGTATAAAATAATTTTAACATTTGAATATATTGTATTCCATTTAAAATACGTACATACAATTAATTAATATTAATAGTTAACAAAAAAAATTATATTTATTTAAAAAACTTTAATAACATTTTAAACTCTTCCCTATACTTTACCATAGGAAGATCTCCACTCTGGTGTCAGAGATCTCTGTTTGTTTGTGAAAAACTACTATTAGTAACTTTACAATGTTAAATTAGGCTCCATCTTCTAAATTCAAGGGAGGGGGCAAGTAAGTCTACTCTTTTAAGTAACTTTATGCTTGTAAATTTGAACTAGCCTAAAGTTGCAAAGTAATTCAAAATAGTAAATTTATATGTATAGATTTACTCATGTGTGAATTTACCCTTGGGGCTAGCCCCGGGAAGTTTATATCTCCCCTTTCCAGTGTAAGGTCACATTTTCTTTCTTCTCATGAGAATGTGACATGCTATCTGAGTTTTGTATTCTGGCATATGTATTCTCAGCTGATACAATATATGAAGAAACCTATAAAAGTCTTGCAAATTGGGGTGGAGTTATCATTAGATACGCACTAGCTGACGAACCTAAAGATATTAATAATAGATCAACATTAAGCCATGGTACATTTACCATGCAGTCTTTGCCACATGGTACACATAGGACAAAGGGCATTGTTATGAGATTGGGACTCCCTTTGGGTCCTCAAAACCTGTGTCTGGACGGCCAGCCAGATAAGGAGTTTTCTCCTGGTTTGGTGGGCGGTCCAGTGGCTGTCTGAGAGTTGCAGTCTGTCAGGCTTATTAAAGTGCCTAACAAGCAGATTGCTGCTCTCAGAGCATTGCCTGCACCTTCCTGCACCTTCCTGCACAGTGTGGCATACATGCCACACCATGCAGGACCTGGGGGTGCATATTAACAGGGGGGCACTACATGTGCCCTCCTGCATGCACCACCAGACTCAGAGGTACAGGGGGGCCCTGTAGGGTCCCCTTTGTTGCCTCATCACAACCCTTTTCATGGCGGTGCAACCGCCTTGAAAAGTGTGGCGGGCAGGCAACTCAAAGTATACTTGGTGGTGCTGCTGCGGCACCATCAGCATATTTTTGCCTTGAACTACTGCCACACTGCTGTGGGATCCTTGATTTGAGGCAGTTGCAGCGGTTCAGTGGTGGTCCGACTGTCACACTTACAGTACTGTGGGTAGTCCTGCAGTGTAGCGGTGGTCAGACCACCTCCGTGAATACGGCGGGTTCCATGGACCATTGTAATCGTAATAAGGCCCACAGTTTTTACAAAGACGTTAGAGTTTTCATAGGTAGACAGGTTTTTGTTTTGCTTGACTTTGGTGCCGTCTGACGAACCTTCATGACCAAGATAAAAGTTCATCCATCTCAGCTCCTTCCTAGAACCTTTTGGGGTGATCCCTCCAGTGAGGGCTGAGAAAAAGGGGGGTCTCAAAACACTTTTTCTTTCATGCAATTTCTATTGAGATTTCTGAACAATGATGCAGAGAAAATGGCTGAACAGAATTACATCAAATTTATCAGAAAGCTAGATCTTTATTCAGAAATCATACGTTTTGTGATTCGGTGTAAATCTGTGTAGTCTTTTTTGAGGAATTAAAGTAAAATGATAGTAATATTTATTTGTCATAATGTCAAAATAAACCAGTTTGATTGTCTAGACCCATGGGACCAAGACCAGGCTTGCTGGATTGACAGCTGTGATTGGCTGGCCACAACATGACGACAAATGTTGTGGCTGTTATTACAAGCCCCTGAGTCCTCAAACAAAATGTTAAAATGGATATAAAGGGTAGGGATACATTGACCCCTAGCTTTGTGTGGGAAGGGGGTTCCTAGAAGGACCCTCCATTTAGACAAAATGAAAAAGAAATGTAAGGTCTTTATTGTTCTGCAGGACTTCAGCGGGAGCCAGCGCGGCTGCCTATACTCTTGTGGGGGGGAAAAAGTGTTGCTATGGGGTAGGGATCTGTGGGGCATAGTCTGCCTGTAAGTAGTTGGCTGCTCACCGGGGGATGTCGTCCACATGAGACAGGGTGTGGTTGTAGATGTATTGTAAAGAACTGGCTTTATGTTTAAAAAAATAGATAGATAGACAGACAGACAGACAGACAGACAGACAGATAGATAGATAGATAGATAGATAGATAGATAGATAGATAGATAGATAGATAGATAGATAGATAGATAGATAGATAGATTTTCATATAAAGTCCATGTAATAAGGCTCCTCTCTCCAGCTCATTTAAGGGTATATTGGCCAACTGTCAATATTTCCAAACACTTGTCGATCCAGTACAGATGACATGAACAACACCAGAACTGGCAGTAATCCAGTTTTTTTACATGCTGCCCAGAAAGACATGACAAGTTTGACCTAGAAATGTCTTGGTCAAGAACTTGATTGCAGTTCTTGTCCTGGATTACTTGGAGGGCACTCACCCGATAGTTTCAACGACATACTTCTCAACAGATTTGTGTTTTTTTTTTACTTTTCTGCCTGACATGCTTCTATTCCCTTCTTTGCCGTTCTTTGCTCTAGATCCTTTGCATGACTATTTGAGATTTGCTCCATCATCCTCCCACTTGCATTTTAATAATAGCATATATCAATACTTCTGGAAATCTTTTAAGATCATTGAATTTAGGATCATCATGGCATGTCTACCCTGGCTTCTACGTCACCTACTTCAGCGTCTTCACTATGGATGCCATTCTTGTGCTGATAGCACTGTTAGCTGAATTCTTCATCCCTCTCGGCAAGTTCTCTAATTTTTCTTAATACACACATTTTCCTGACTCATCACTTTCGTTCCGCGAGTCATCTTGCTCTCCACCGCTGCATTAATCTATGGATTGGGCAGTACCCTTTCTTTCATGCTGTATATAGATTGTTTTCAAGTATTCAACCGTCCGATTGTGGACACATCATACTCCGATACCGGAAGCAGCGGTAATGAATGTTTTTTTAAATCCCTCATCCTTCTTAGCTTTACCTTTCCACAGCACATTGCACACTACTGAACAGTGACTGCCCGCTGCTGCCAGCAGCCACCCCGCATCCATCATCCCCCATTTCTTCCTCCTTCTGCATGGGTAATCTGGACAGAAAGTCTGCTGTCACATTTCTTTCACTTGAGAGAGATGGCTCTTACTGAAATTGGAATTCATGAATATGTAATGGGCTCTTGCTAAGTATGCTGACATTTTATGTCATCAATGGGGCTGTCACTCTGGCTCCGACCTGTTGTAGGCTCACTTAGCGTTCATTCTCTGGTTGGCAACTGTAAGATGTGATGCTTCAGATACAAAACTGAGAGCAGAGCGAAGGTAAAACAAGATGTTTTATAACAAGGAGCCTTCAGCACCGAGCATGGCGTCCGGGCTTCCGCGCCACTGCAGGAGCGGCCAAACCATGTAGAACGGATGTGACGTAGGTCTATACTGATAAAAATAAGCATGATATTACACATGCAGTGAGAGCAAAGATAGCCTTGTGCCCCTAGGTTCCTCCTGGCATGTCCCTACTTGGTAGTGCCACTATTCTGCCCATGTGCTGCTAATGCATCATCCTCTTCTTTCTAATAAAGAGCCAGATGTACTAACATTGTTAACTGACCTATGTACTAATAGGTCGGTTCACAAAATAAAGAATCATAGGGGTACCAGAATGACCTGCCTAATCAATATTCATTAGCAAGGTTAAAACTTGCGACCTCCTTTATTTGGCTGCAATCACACACATGAAGGCCTCAAAGGGACAGCAGCCCACGATCCCTGTGGTTGTATTCCAAAATGGTAAACTTTTTTTTTAACTCAGTCTGAGTGCCTTAAAGTACATGAGCTGACTTTGGAAATCTTCAGGGAGAGCAGGCTGTGGTCCCCTGTTCCACTACCTACTCCCCCTGAAGCAGCCACCGAGATTTCCAAAGGGGAAAGGGCCCAAGGGGGATGCCACCTGCTTGCAAATCCGTTACTGCCTCAAACTTGAGAGAATGTAACAAATCAGTGGATTGTGACGGAAATTACAGTCGCTAACCATTGTTACCATAACTTACCAAATCGTAACACAACCCTTTAAAATTGCTAATCGGTAATCATTTCTAAACATATTTTGTGATTCATAAAAACATTTCTGACTTGCACAATGGGTTTGTATATCTATAGGTGGGATTTTTGTGGTCACAACCCCTGTTTTCTTACTGAACTCGAACGTTTGCGACCCAAAAAACCCTTTGCCCTAAATAGAGTATTATTCTAACAAATATTCTAACAAACACATGTATGCTTGTCTTTCAGATCCAAATACGCATTTGCTATTGTACCAAACCCACCAAACAATATATTGAGTATATACATATATATATATATATATTCACGAGCAAATGTCCCAAGCGGGGGGAGCAGCCGATTAGCTGGTGCTGCCGGCGAGATTTGTGACAACCTCGTAAAACAATATTACAATATTGTAGCAATAATCCTTCAATGAAGAAGACACCGCACACCACTTCAAGGTGATTACTTCAGTTCTTTATTTTCCTCTAGGTTCCCCACCTACGCGTTTCGGACCTACACGGTCTCTGGTCATGGTTACGGTTTTCATGGGACATGAAATTAGTGGCGACCCTAGGACAAATTTAAAAAAACAGTCGAAATTTTGTCCAATATTACATCCAAGCAACAAAATTGACCTTTTCTATGATCTGATAAATGAAGAATTGGACAAATTGAGTAACATCAAAACAAAGAGAAAAGAAAACCTGATGATAGAGGAACGTAATGCATTGGAATCGTTAATGACAAATGATAATCTGGAAATCAAACCCGCCGACAAAGGCGGAAATATAGTAATCCAGAACAAGGAAGACTATATGAAAGAAGCTATGCGACAATTAAGTGATACTAATAACTACAAAAAGTTGAACAAAAATCCAATCAACGAAATGATAACGGACCTGGAAAAACATCTAAAAAAGTTGCAAGATCTAAATTTACTAAGTGAAAATGAAGTTCAATTCTTCAATAATCAAACTCCGATCACTCCAACGCTATACTTTCTCCCGAAAGTTCATAAGACATTAAACAAACCTCCAGGGAGACCAATTATTTCTAGTTGTGGCTCTCTATATGAAAATGTTGCGAACTATGTTCATCATTTCTAAGCCCCAATTGTGCCCACCTTATCCTCGTATATAAAGGATACGGGGGATTTCCTCAGACATTTGATGAATATAGAATGGATGGATGGTTACCGGCTGGTGACCATCGATGTAGTCTTTCTCTACACCTCAATAGATCATGAACTGGGACTGACAGCAATAGAATATTTTCTAAAGCAAAAACCGATAGAACAATTGAAACATTGTAAGATGATTGTTGAAATGGTAGAAATGTGCCTTAAAAACAATGTTTTTCTTTTTAATAAGGCACATTACACTCAAATGTGTGGGACAGCAATGGGAGTTTCCTTCTCTCGAAGCTACACCAACCTAGTGACGGGTTGGTGGGAGAAAATGGTGGCTTGGAGAGAAGGAAATGACCAACACGTAGCCAGAGTGGTTCTCTGGCTACGATTCATAGATGACCTATTCATAATATGGAATGGATCGAACAAAGAATTCCTGGAGTACTTAAAAATCCTAAATAATAACGAGGTGGCATTGAAGTTCACACATAACATAAGTACCAGTGAAATAGTATTCCTGGATACTAAAGTGTATGTTGAGAATGGTCAACTAGAAACAACGGTCCACAGAAAAGCAACTTCCATGAACAGCATACTTCATGGTCAAAGTTTTCATCCTGAGGCACTAAAAAGAAATATACCTTATGGTGAATTTATTAGGATGAAGAGAAATTGTTCTAATCAAGGCGAAATGAATAAAAAGTTCAAAGAACTACTGCCAGATTCAGGAAAAGGGGATATAAACAACATGACATTGAACGAGGTGAAAAGAGAGCAAGAGAGAAAAGCCGAATTGAAACACTGATCCCGCAAAAAGAAATAGAGAATAAACCAACCACAAAGGAACCGATCAGAATGATACTGACATATACAAAAGAGAGTCACAGAATACGGAAAACATTACAAAAATTCTGGCATGTGTTGCAAAAAGATCCAGATATAGGAAAAGAACTTGGCCAATTTCCACAGATGACATTTAGGAAAGCCCCGTCATTGTCGGACAAACTGATCAATAGCCATTTTGAAGAAAAGAAAAAATCCAAAAATTGTTTAGATGGAAGACGTAATGGTTTTACGAAATGTAGCCAATGTAAGGCTTGTCAAATGGGACGTAATCTATCCAAAATAAAGGACCCAAAAGGAAAAATCTTTAATGTGGAAAGTACCATCACCTGTAAAACCACACATGTGGTAAACCTGTTACAATGTTTCTGTGGCCAAAGATACATCGGAAGTACCATCTGCCCTCTACATAAAAGAATATTGGAGCATATCCGTGCAATAGAGAATCACGATCAAAGCTATGCAATGGCAAAACATATGCTAACGCCTGAAAAAGAAAAAAGGACATGGAAGGACATTACATACAGTGGATTGGCAAAAGTGCCATTAAAGGAGAGAGGTGGTAACAGACTGATGACTTTACGTCGACTTGAATCGAGGTTAATCATTCGATTTAAAACAAAAAACCCTGGGGGATTAAATGGGGATGAAGAACTTTATGTGCACCTTTAATAAGTTAAAACCTCACTTTAAATAATCTGGTTATTGGAAGGATAAACAACAGCTAATGATATACAATGCAGACTTGTCTTCAATAATATAAAAAAATATGGCACTGATTCCCGATATACATATATATATATTTTTTGCAAAATAATTTAGCAAATAATGTGATGCTCAGAACAGCGGGCATTCACATGTAATTGGTCCATTTATGCATGTAAATATGTGTATATACTAGACTCACTTAGAGATTATACACTACATGTTTTGCGACTTTTCAATTTGCATGAACAAGACAAAGACACATGTGGATATATCTGTGCCAGAGAATACCTTGTAAATATGCAAACAAAATATACCACGTACCTTAAATGTATGAATTGAAAATAGTAACTACTAGTACCATAATGCCTCATAATAGGGCAGTTATGATTGACTGGTATAAAAGGTAGAAACAAACAATGGACAAATGTTTGTAACCGTGATCAAGATCGTAAGATCGAAACGCGTAGGTAAAGGCTGTGTGCTGTAATGGCACAAAAAGAAACCTGCTATGAACTGATTTCCTGGTGGAGTGCGAGTATAATTTCTTTTTGTTGGTGAATTAACAGCAGGGAAAGCCCGTCCCTGAAACTCGCACCGGCTGTTTCAAGGAGTGCCCTCGGTAACGGGATTACTTTGGTGACGAAAGTATATATATATATATATATATATATATATATATATATATATATATATATATATATATATATATATAATTATAAATAACGGTAAGTCAATTTAGGGTTTAGTGGTGGGTAGTAGTAAGGGGAGGCAAGGGTAATTTTTGGATTTAGGGGTTGATACCGGTAAAGGGTGGTAAGGGTAATTTGGGGGCATAGGGGTAGGTAGTGGTAAAGGAAGGTTAGGAGTAAAATAAAAATAGGGATCTGGTGGAGTTTCTTCCAAAATAAGAAAATATGAAATTAGATATTATGTTTAGGGTTTGATGGTGGGTAGTAGTAAATGGAGGTATGGGTCATTTTAGGCTTTTTTGGTGGGTAGTGTTAAAGGCAAGTTAATTAAAAAAACATGGGTTTGGGAGAGTTCAACAAAATAAAAAAAATCTGACATCTATCTATGTATATATTTTTGGGAGCAGATTGGCATTTGTTTTTCTGAACATAATAGAATGTTAATTGACGTGATTGAGATTTGCCTCAAGAAACTATTTCTTTTTACTCAACAAACAAGTTTACCATCAATTACGAGGAGTGGCTATGGGGGCATGCTTCTTCCCTAGCTACGCATGTTTAGATGTGCGCTGGTAGGAGGAGCATGTCCTCAGGGGCCAACATGGGGATGTGTTCAATAATCATGTTTGTCATTGGTGGCGATATATAGATGATGTATGTCTTATTTGGAGGTGTTCCAGATGTTGAGCATGGTGCACTACATACTAAATTGCACAGGAAAGATTCGGCGAGGAACTCTGTTCTCCATGCTACGAGTTCCCACCCTAAATATCTGATCCATAGTATTCCGTACAGGGAATTTCTGTGAATCCGCCGTATATGCAGCAATGACAAGGACCCTGAAATCTGTCAAAATGAAGCCGTACAAAGATTTCTATTACGTGGCTACAGTTCTAAAGATCTCAATTTGGCCCGTATTAAAGCGAATTCCTTGTCACTTGACAACTGTCTAGGTATTCCCAACAACCAAACTGAGATTGTAGTTAATACTTCTACTACTATGGAAGATAAAACTCAAGAAGTAAGATTAATTACTGCCTATTGTAGACAACAGAAACAGATTAGGAATATTGTGCATAAAAACTGGCCGATAGTTCTCACTGATCTTACCCTCTCTCAAATGTTACCTGTTTTACCAGCTTCAACTTTTAAAAGGTCACCATCTATGAGAGACAATTTGGTAAGGAATAGCCCTGACGTCATCACCACCAATACATGGCTGTCATCTAAGTGTGTCTTCTTTAAGTGCAGGTCATGAAGAGCTTGCAAATTCGGGACTAATATGACAGAATACATGACTGCCTTTAGCAAGACACCTGTCAAGATACCTGTCAAGATACAAGGTTACCTTACCTGTCGTCCGTTGTACATGCGGCTTGAAGTATGTATGGAGCACTAAGCTTCAAGTGTATAAACGCATACTCCAACACCTTAGAGCCGCAGTACATTTCGACCTAAGTTATCCCGTTGCAAGACATCTGAAACTAGCACACAATAACAATTTAAAGGATTTGGATTATTGTGTTATTGGGGCAGTTCCAAAATCAATTTGTGGAGGCAATAGAGACCGCCAGTTGAGACAACTTGAATCTAAATTTATCCTCCAACTTGATACTAAGATGCCTAACGACCTCAATACGGGGAAGGATTTGCACAACTTCTTATGAATCCATTCCATATGATCACACTCTGTTTTCTGAGTATTTGATTGGAACTACTACAAATGTTCAGTAATGTAATCACATATCTCTGAATTTTACTCCACACTTGTATATTTATTCATGACTTTTTCCCTTTTTTCCATTGATCAATATGACACTTTCAGATAGAAGTGGTTCAGTGTTGAGAGCTTTCGTGCTATTCTGGTATCAGTTCGTGTATTGGCTGTGCAGGGCACTTGCCACAAATCAAAGCTGCTAGCTCTTTGATTTATTGTTATATTAATGGGCTTCCCTGGGGCTCCTGGGACTTATGTCTTTTTATAGTATCGTTTTTAGTAATATATGGACTTGCACATTTGCACTTTCTCACTTTGACAAATGCAGAAACTTAAGTGACTTCGTGACCTCTGACATTTTTTAATGTGACTCTTTACTATTTGCACACGAGTATCAGTTTCCATGCATATTTTTTGCACATTACAGCTGCGAGGGAAGTTTATTTTATTGTTGCCAACCATCTTAATGCTTGATGAATTCAACGTTACACGAAGTATTTATTTTTATACGCATCAATTATGTAACTATTAATTCTATTCTCCCTCTTCTTAATGTGGTTTTTGAATATTTATTATTTTAAAGTTCGAATTGAATGTTTATATATTTATATTTCTCTTAGTGAGATTTTAGATATTGGCTCCATATCACCATGCATTCCATACTCATTGTGTTGCTTTTAAAGGTATGTCATCTGTATCTATGTGTTGCGTAACTTAAGCTTAATTGCATATAGGGGCGTCTTTTTCAAATCACTTTCACCATTTAAATGCATGTTGTCTTGTAGCGCATTATGTGAACAAGACCGAGTCGTATCGGTCGAAACGCGTCATGCTGAGGCACGGGTCAGGATTGACTGGTTGCTGTGACCATGTTATTTAAATAAAGCACAGCAGTTTCATAACGTCCCTTGAAGTGGTCCGTACCTGTGTTTGCGCGCCGTGGAGGTTGGTGACGATCCAGGATTTGCTCTCTCTCTCTCTCTATATATATATATATATATACATGATAATGCTTTCTTACCTGTATTAAATATTTTATACGGATGCTTTTTATAAATGACAAAATTATGAGGACTCCCAATTGTCAATTTAAGCATTTATGAATTTTTCAGACAGGTCACTTTATCATGCACTTTATAGAATCCAAATATATTGTAAATCCCTACAGCACGTACGTTTGCACTTTTTGCACAATTATACACGGATCTAGTCCAGCACTGCATTTCGCACTTTATTCTGAACCAGCCCTAACGATATTGTGATATTTTTCTATGGAGTTTAAACGTTCTTTTGGCTCTGTTTTTGGATTTATCCTGTTATATCGCACTTTTTTAATGTGTATATATATATATGAATTTTGTGTATATATATGAAATTGCATTTTAAATAGTGTACTTAAAATTACTTCTATTTTATGAAATGATAAATGCCATTTTGTCTAGTATTAACTGACAAAAGTTTAATTATGCCAGAACGTTTTTTTGCATATTTGCACAGTAAATAACCTTTACTTCATAGTAGATGTTTTCTATGTCTATGGTCATGTGACCAGGGGAAGGGCGGTGTTCAATGTGGTCACTCGAGCATTCTAAAAAACAAAAAGCTGCACTAGTTCTTTGCATGTGAACAAGGGCTCTTGAAGCCCGAAACGCGTATTGCCCTCCTGTTTTTACCAGCTGCAATAAAGTGAAGAGCCTGTGAATTACGTGGTCCGTCTCCTACTTTGCCTCGCCGGTCCTGGGTGGATCAGGAAGTGGCGGTTGTGGAGTTCTTTGCACATTTAATTGCGAGAGCCGGCTTGCTTTCGTTCAACGGACCCCCTCCCTGAAAAGCGGCATCCGATTTCAAGCCACGTTGTTTTTGGATTCCTTCGTCGGAAAAGTTCCAGCGGATGCCCCCTCCCGCAGCCAAAGAAGAATAAGACTCGGAAAGCGTGAGACGATGACCAACTTTCGGCGGTGAGGTCGGACGATTTCGCCAACGTTTGCAATCATCCCTTATGCGGTGAGTCTTGTAATAGTAGGCAGTGCGGAGGTGGGGAGGTTCCCTTAATGAGGGATTATCACGAAGTAAACACGATTGCCCAAATTACCGTCTCTCAAGGGCTAACGGTTTACGAAATTGCATATAAAACATTACCAGCTGTAACGGAGGAATGTCTACGGAAGTGTTCCGTGCAATGGTGGAGGAAGCTGAGGAGTTATTTAACCAGGTTTCTGCTCAATGGCAGCGTACTCAAAAAAACAATACCGACTGTGGAGGCACGGCAAGATGACAACATTAAGACCCTGTATAAAGCATTGGAAAAGCAAAAACGACTAGAATTAACCAAATGGTGGGAACATTACTCACTTTCGAAATACGCCGATGCACAGCGCGTCCCAAGAGGTTTGAGAATAATGCTCGCACCGAGCTTTGAAAACCCAAACCCCCTGATGTTGAAAGAATGGGTAATTTCAAAAAGGGTGGTGATGGACAGAGTATCTGAGTTAATCAGAACACTCCTACCCAGTCAACAGATCAGGGCTTGATCCATCACCGTTTTTTAGCTCACTGCACCATCCCAGTTCAGAACCTGGCTATATGCAAATTAGTCTGTCCCTGGCCCAGTGCATCATGGGAACAGGGCAGACCAAACTACCAAGCCAATTCTTCACTGGAAAGGAAACAAGCTTCCGGGGACCGGTTTCTGGCATTACAGCCGTCTTCGGCCCGGCTTGCTTGAATCCTGATGGTGCAGTGAGCAAGGGACTCATGTCTGAGCATACCCTTCCACACTCATGGTGGCCAAAATAATTTCAAAAAGGGGTGGTGATGGACAGAGTATCTGAGTTAATCAGAACACTCCTACCCAGTCAACAGATCAGGGCTTGATCCATCACCGTTTTTTAGCTCACTGCACCATCCCAGTTCAGAACCTGGCTATATGCAAATTAGTCTGTCCCTGGCCCAGTGCATCATGGGAACAGGGCAGACCAAACTACCAAGCCAATTCTTCACTGGAAAGGAAACAAGCTTCCGGGGACCGGTTTCTGGCATTACAGCCGTCTTCGGCCCGGCTTGCTTGAATCCTGATGGTGCAGTGAGCAAGGGACTCATGTCTGAGCATACCCTTCCACACTCATGGTGGCCAAAATAATTTCAAAAAGGGGTGGTGATGGACAGAGTATCTGAGTTAATCAGAACACTCCTACCCAGTCAACAGATCAGGGCTTGATCCATCACCGTTTTTTAGCTCACTGCACCATCCCAGTTCAGAACCTGGCTATATGCAAATTAGTCTGTCCCTGGCCCAGTGCATCATGGGAACAGGGCAGACCAAACTACCAAGCCAATTCTTCACTGGAAAGGAAACAAGCTTCCGGGGACCGGTTTCTGGCATTACAGCCGTCTTCGGCCCGGCTTGCTTGAATCCTGATGGTGCAGTGAGCAAGGGACTCATGTCTGAGCATACCCTTCCACACTCATGGTGGCCAAAATAATTTCAAAAAGGGGTGGTGATGGACAGAGTATCTGAGTTAATCAGAACACTCCTACCCAGTCAACAGATCAGGGCTTGATCCATCACTGTTTTTTAGCTCACTGCACCATCCCAGTTCAGAACCTGGCTATATGCAAATTAGTCTGTCCCTGGCCCAGTGCATCATGGGAACAGGGCAGACCAAACTACCAAGCCAATTCTTCACTTGAAAGGAAACAAGCTTCCGGGGACCGGTTTCTGGCATTACAGCCGTATTCGGCCCGGCTTGCTTGAATCCTGATGGTGCAGTGAGCAAGGGACTCATGTCTGAGAATACCCTTCCACACTCATGGTGGCCAAAATAATTTCAAAAAGGGGTGGTGATGGACAGAGTATCTGAGTTAATCAGAACACTCCTACCCAGTCAACAGATCAGGGCTTGATCCATCACCGTTTTTTAGCTCACTGCACCATCCCAGTTCAGAACCTGGCTATATGCAAATTAGTCTGTCCCTGGCCCAGTGCATCATGGGAACAGGGCAGACCAAACTACCAAGCCAATTCTTCACTGGAAAGGAAACAAGCTTCCGGGGACCGGTTTCTGGCATTACAGCCGTCTTCGGCCCGGCTTGCTTGAATCCTGATGGTGCAGTGAGCAAGGGACTCATGTCTGAGCATACCCTTCCACACTCATGGTGGCCAAAATAATTTCAAAAAGGGGTGGTGATGGACAGAGTATCTGAGTTAATCAGAACACTCCTACCCAGTCAACATTATGAATCCGAAACCGGTCCCAGGATGCTTGTTTCCGGTCCAGGGAAGACATGGCTTGGCAGTTCGGGCTGGACTGTTCCCATAAGGCACAGGGTCAGACTGATTTGCATATAGCCATGTCTGAACTGGGGTGGCTGAGTGAACTAAAGAATGGTGATGGATTAAACCCAGATCAGTTGACTGGGGGTGAGTGTTTGATTTATACAAACGCTCCGTCCATCATCCCCTTTTGTATCGCTTTGTTCGCCCTAAGTGTGGCAGGGTATGCTCAGATGTGAGTCCCTTGTTCACTTGGCCACTGGATTCAAGATAGCCTGGCTGATGAGGATTATGAATCCGAAACCGGTCCCAGGATGCTTGTTTCTGGTCCAGGGAAGACATGGCTTGGCAGTTCGGGCTGGACTGTTCCCATAAGGCTCAGGGTCAGACTGATTTGCATATAGCCATGTCTGAACTGGGGTGGCTGAGTGAACTAAAGAATGGTGATGGATTAAACCCAGATCAGTTGACTGGGGGTAAGTGTTTGATTTATACAAACGCTCCGTCCATCATCCCCTTTTGTATCGCTTTGTTCGCCCTGAGTGTGGCAGGGTATGCTCAGATGTGAGTCCCTTGTTCACTTGGCCACTGGATTCAAGATAGCCTGGCTGATGAGGATTATGAATCCGAAACCGGTCCCAGGATGCTTGTTTCCGGTCCAGGGAAGACATGGCTTGGCAGTTCGGGCTGGACTGTTCCCATAAGGTACAGGGTCAGACTGATTTGCATATAGCCATGTCTGAACTGGGGTGGCTGAGTGAACTTAAGAATGGTGATGGATTAAACCCAGATCAGTTGACTGGGGGTGAGTGTTTGATTTATACAAACGCTCCATCCATCATCCCCTTTTGTATCGCTTTGTTCGCCCTAAGTGTGGCAGGGTATGCTCAGATGTGAGTCCCTTGTTCACTTGGCCACTGGATTCAAGATAGCCTGGCTGATGAGGATTATGAATCCGAAACCAGTCCCAGGATGCTTGTTTCCGGTCCAGGGAAGACATGGCTTGGCAGTTCAGGCTGGACTGTTCCCATAAGGCACAGGGTCAGACTGATTTGCATATAGCCATGTCTGAACTGGGGTGGCTGAGTGAACTAAAGAATGGTGATGGATTAAACCCAGATCAGTTGACTGGGGGTGAGTGTTTGATTTATACAAACGCTCCGTCCATCATCCCCTTTTGTATCGCTTTGTTCGCCCTGAGTGTGGCAGGGTATGCTCAGATGTGAGTCCCTTGTTCACTTGGCCACTGGATTCAAGATAGCCTGGCTGATGAGGATTATGAATCCGAAACCGGTCCCAGGATGCTTGTTTCCGGTCCAGGGAAGACATGGCTTGGCAGTTCGGGCTGGACTGTTCCCATAAGGCACAGGGTCAGACTGATTTGCATATAGCCATGTCTGAACTGGGGTGGCTGAGTGAACTAAAGAATGGTGATGGATTAAACCCAGATCAGTTGACTGGGGGTGAGTGTTTGATTTATACAAACGCTCCGTCCATCATCCCCTTTTGTATCGCTTTGTTCGCCCTAAGTGTGGCAGGGTATGCTCAGATGTGAGTCCCTTGTTCACTTGGCCACTGGACTCAAGATAGCCTGGCTGATGAGGATTATGAATCCGAAATCGGTCCCAGGATGCTTGTTTCCGGTCCAGGGAAGACATGGCTTGGCAGTTCGGGCTGGACTGTTCCCATAAGGCACAGGGTCAGACTGATTTGCATATAGCCATGTCTGAACTGGGGTGGCTGAGTGAACTAAAGCATGGTGATGGATTAAACCCAGATCAGTTGACTGGGGGTGAGTGTTTGATTTATACAAACGCTCCGTCCATCATCCCCTTTTGTATCACGTTGAAAGAATGGGGTCAACTAAACATTACAGCCTCTATGAATCTAGTCCACTTGTTAATTAAATATGCCGCCATTGACCGAGAAGGAAACTTGATTAATATTGACAAACTTCAAGACCAAACTGATAAAATAGAGGAAACAGATACCAGTAAGAAATTAAAAGACGAAATGATGGACAGACTGAAAAAACACGAAAACAAATTAAAAATACGGAAAGTTAACAAATTTGCTCGAGATGCAGCTGACTATGCGAATGGTCAAATTTTCACATTCGCACGGAAATACAATGCGATGAAAAGACAACAGTATAGCAACAAAGGAAATAAAGGAAATCTGGCTCAATCGTCAACACGCACTGCCGAAATGGGAGAGAATCTAGCAGTGGAAAACGTGAGCTCTGATTTCACTTCTTCTTCCTGCAGTAAGTCGAGTGGATCAACTGATGATTTATCTAATGATGCCCAAGCAGTGCCTATACTCAATCTAGAAGAGGAGCTTGATTTTTTAGTCGAGGAAAGGCTTCGCACTCTGAGGCCGAGACAACAACAACAGAAACAAAAAAAGACGAGAAAGAAGAAGATCACAAAAACAACGCTGCTCAAAAAAATAAGAAAACAAAGAAATACTGGCAGAAGAGGACATAATTAACGAAAGAACAATAATAAACCTCTCAAATGTGGTCTTATCTAAAGCTGAAGAGCAATTACTAGCTCTAGGCCTGAATTTCTGTCCTGAACAAAATTTCAAGTATGCCTCGACCAGAATTGATGTTTATTGCTACATTCGCAAATTAAAACTTTAAAAATTCTTTGCTTTACAACATCTAAAAACAAGCACAGACATTGCTAATCCAGCTAAGGGTACATGTTCCACCAACCATCCCCATTTGGCTGCATCAGATATTCCAGTACTCCTTGCATGTCATGATCTCGACCAGGCCACGGATTCACAACCTATGGGTCAGGAACAAGATCTTAACACCCAAAGAAGGTTGGAAAAGATCAATATGACGCAGAAGGGGGCAGGCATCACCCCTTTCAAGGGAAAATCTGACTTTGTACCGCTCATGACCAAAGATGCGGTGGATGTTTTTCAAGACTGCATCATCTCAGAAATAAAAGAATTATACAAGACAACTAATAATCGGAAAAAACATAAGTTTAATCAAAAAATAGCCAAGTATCATGAATTGATCAAAAAACTGAATGACAATCCTGATATAGTGGTAAAAACCGCGGATAAGGGCGGAAATCTCGTGATTTGGCCGAAAAAAGACTACAATCAGGAAGCACAAAGACAGTTACTAGACAATGCTTGTTAAGTGAAATCCAATCTAAAAGAGTACAGAAAGACTAATGAAAATTTGAAAAAATTGTTACTGAGATGGCGCAGAGAATGCCTTATATCAGGTGACGAATTCAAATTTATGCTCAATGAATTTCCTGCTCTACCTGTCTTCTATTTAATACCAAAAGCCCACAAAGGTATAACACCAATTCCAGGCAGGCCAATTATCTCCACAATCAACAGCAGCGGGGAAAATATTGGCCGCTTTATAGATTTGTTTTTGCAGGGCTTGGTTAGCAAACTGCCAAGCTATGTACGTGACACGAGTGACTTTTTGGAAAAAATAGAGGGCTTGGAATGGCAGGAAGACATGCTACTTATAACTTTGGACGTTGAGCAACTTTACACGAGCATTGCCCACAGTTGCGGAATAAATGCAACTGCTTATTTTCTGGGACAAAGAGAAGTGGAATTTCACCAGCATAACAAAATGATTCTGAGTTTAATCGAATGGTGTCTACATAACAATTGTTTTTCTTTTGGAAAGAAGATTTGGAGACAGGTTCGTGGTGTGGCGATGGGGGCTTGCTTCTCCCCCAGCTACGCGTGTTTACACGTGGGCTGGTGGGAGGAGCGGGTCCTCAACGCCACACACCAAGTATGGGTCAGAGAAAAAATTGTGAAATACCTACGCTATATAGATGACATCTTTATAGTTTGGCAGGGAGATATAATGGAAGCCCATCAGTTCATTAATGAGATTAACAATAACACACTTAATCTGAATTTTACATCCCACATAAGTGCCAAACAGATCGAATTTCTAGATGTCACTGGATAACAGGTTACAAACGACGCTACACAGAAAAGCCACTGCAGGCAATACAACCCTGCATGCGTCCAGTCTCCACCCCATGCACACCATTGACAATATACCTTTGGGGGAAATTCTCAGAATCAAAAGAATTTGTAGCACTCGTAATTGGCCCACAATCTTGACTGATACAGTATTAGGAAGTATGTTGCCCACTAAACCCTTGGTAACATTCCGGCGAGCACAGAGTATGGGCACTATACTTGACAAAAGCAGCCCAGAATTGAAACAAAAGGCTATATGGTTACAACCAGCTTCGGGGGTTTCGCAAATGCTCTACTTGTAGAGCGTGCCAGTTTGGCTGCAACAAAACACATTACAGCACCCCTTTTAAAACAGAGGAAACGCCTATTGTTGGAAATCACACATGCAAGACTGATTATGCTGTATATGTTCTGACGTGCACCTGTGGCCTCAATTATATTGGCAGTACTAAGCAGCAGGTGCACGTCAGAATATTGCAGCATATCAGAGCTATTCTGCATTGTGATCAATCTTATCCGGTGGCCCGTCATTTCCAGAGCACACATAACAAAGATGTTAATTGCCTATCGTATTATGTGGTAGCCTCAGTACCCCCCCTTAGAAGGGGTGGTAATCGAGAACTAAAATTAAGGCAACTATAATCTCGATTCATTCTGGAATATGATAGTAAGTGGCCTAACGGACTCAATAACACTGAAGATTTGCGCAATTTCCTATAAAAACTGTATCCCTTGTTTCTATATTGTTTATCCTCAGGTAGTCAGGTTCCCTGTTACCTAGAGTTGATCATTGGCCTTACTGACTCATGTAATCCGACTTTTTGTTGTTCTAGCCTATTTCCATCCAATTTTGTCAACTCGCCGTGGATAGTCAAGTTCCTTGTTACCCACGGCGTACTCTAGTCATTAACTCCTCACCTCTAGATAGTTATTTATATTTATTACCATTTAGGATTTTTTTTAGCACTTGGGTGTTTTTATCACTTTTTTACATGATAATGCTTTTTTACCTGTATTAAATATTTTATACGGATGCTTTTTATAAATGACAAAATTATGAGGACTCCCAATTGTCAATTTAAGCATTTATGAATTTTTCAGACAGGTCACTTTATCATGCACTTTATAGAATCCAAATATATTGTAAATCCCTACAGCACGTACGTTTGCACTTTTTGCACAATTAGACACGGATCTAGTCCAGCACTGCATTTCGCACTTTATTCTGAACCAGCCCTAACGATATTGTGATATTTTTCTATGGAGTTTAAACGTTCTTTTGGCTCTGTTTTTGGATTTATCCTGTTATATCGCACTTTTTAAATGTGTATATATATATGAATTTTGTGTATATATATGAAATTGCATTTTAAACAGTGTACTTAAAATTACTTCTATTTTATGAAATGATAAATGCCATTTTGTCTAGTATTAACTGACAAAAGTTTAATTATGCCAGAACGTTTTTTTGCGTATTTGCACAGTAAATAACCTTTACTTCATAGTAGATGTTTTCTATGTCTATGGTCATGTGACCAGGGGAAGGGCGGTGTTCAATGTGGTCAGTCGAGCATTATAAAAAACAAAAAGCTGCACTAATTCTTTGCATGTGAACAAGGGCTCTTGAAGCCCGAAACGCGTATTGCCCTCCTGTTTTTACCAGCTGCAATAAAGTGAAGAGCCTGTGAATTACGTGGTCCGTCTCCTACTTTGCCTCGCCGGTCCTGGGTGGATCAGGAAGTGGCGGTTGTGGAGTTCTTTGCACATATATATATATTCAGTTCAACACCAAGTTCTCTTCACGCTGGTCAAACGCGTTTTAGTTTGAACAGCTGGCGTCGTCCTCCCTGAGTGGGTGGAGTCTGGCAACACCGGGACTCTTGGTCAACGTAGTCCTGTGAAGTGAAACAACATAGTAACCTTAAGTAGGCTGGCGTGTCTGCACTTTCATTACTGTCATTAAAATCCTTAAGTAGGATGGGAGGGAAGCTGCGGGCATCACGTTTTATTCAAATGGATGTTGCGCTGACAGGCGAGTGTGCTTGATCTCGCCTCAGTCTCTTAGGACAGGATACATGTTCCGCCATCAGAGTGGAGCTCCTTCCGCGACCAAGGCTGGCCGCCTGAATATAGTAGAGCAAATTGCGCAAGCGCTTCGGGAGGGCTCACCGCTTCATCCGACCCTCCGGTCTGTATTAGGCTCCTCTGCAATGTTCACAGGTTCCCTTGAATTAAAATTGGGTCCGACGCGTTTCGGGGCCACAAACGCCCCTTCCTCATGGACTGTGCGCAGTTCAACACCAAGTTCTCTTCACGCTGGTCAAATGCGTTTTAGTTTGAACAGCTGGCGTCGTCCTCCCTGAGTGGGTGGAGTCTGGCAACACCGGGACTCTTGGTCAACGTAGTCCTGTGAAGTGAAACAACATAGTAACCTTAAGTAGGCTGGCGTGTCTGCACTTTCATTACTGTCATTAAAATCCTTAAGTAGGATGGGAGGGAAGCTGCGGGCATCACGTTTTATTCAAATGGATGTTGCGCTGACAGGTGAGTGTGCTTGATCTCGCCTCAGTCTCTTAGGACAGGATACATGTTCCGCCATCAGAGTGGAGCTCCTTCCGCGACCAAGGCTGGCCGCCTGAATATAGTAGAGCAAATTGCGCAAGCGCTTCGGGAGGGCTCACCGCTTCATCCGACCCTCCGGTCTGTATTAGGCTCCTCTGCAATGTTCACAGGTTCCCTTGAATTAAAATTGGGTCCGACGCGTTTCGGGGCCACAAACGCCCCTTCCTCATGGACTGTGCGCAGTTCAACACCAAGTTCTCTTCACGCTGGTCAAACGCGTTTTAGTTTGAACAGCTGGCGTCGTCCTCCCTGAGTGGGTGGAGTCTGGCAACACCGGGACTCTTGGTCAACGTAGTCCTGTGAAGTGAAACAACATAGTAACCTGAAGTAGGCTGGCGTGTCTGCACGTTCATTACTGTCATTAAAATCCTTAAGTAGGATGGGAGGGAAGCTGCGGGCATCACGTTTTATTCAAATGGATGTTGCGCTGACAGGCGAGTGTGCTTGATCTCGCCTCAGTCTCTTAGGACAGGATACATGTTCCGCCATCAGAGTGGAGCTCCTTCCGCGACCAAGGCTGGCCGCCTGAATATAGTAGAGCAAATTGCGCAAGCGCTTCGGGAGGGCTCACCGCTTCATCCGACCCTCCGGTCTGTATTAGGCTCCTCTGCAATGTTCACAGGTTCCCTTGAATTAAAATTGGGTCCGACGCGTTTCGGGGCCACAAACGCCCCTTCCTCATGGACTGTGCGCAGTTCAACACCAAGTTCTCTTCACGCTGGTCAAACGCGTTTTAGTTTGAACAGGTGGCGTTGTCCTCCCTGAGTGGGTGGGGTCTGGCAACACCGGGACTCTTGGTCAACGTAGTCCTGTGAAGTGAAACAACATAGTAACCTTAAGTAGGCTGGCGTGTCTGCACTTTCATTACTGTCATTAAAATCCTTAAGTAGGATGGGAGGGAAGCTGCGGGCATCACGTTTTATTCAAATGGATGTTGCGCTGACAGGTGAGTGTGCTTGATCTCGCCTCAGTCTCTTAGGACAGGATACATGTTCCGCCATCAGAGTGGAGCTCCTTCCGCGACCAAGGCTGGCCGCCTGAATATAGTAGAGCAAATTGCGCAAGCGCTTCGGGAGGGCTCACCGCTTCATCAGACCCTCCGGTCTGTATTAGGCTCCTCTGCAATGTTCACAGGTTCCCTTGAATTAAAATTGGGTCCGACGCGTTTCGGGGCCACAAACGCCCCTTCCTCATGGACTGTGCGCAGTTCAACACCAAGTTCTTTTCACGCTGGTCAAACGCGTTTTAGTTTGAACAGCTGGCGTCGTCCTCCCTGAGTGGGTGGAGTCTGGCAACACCGGGACTCTTGGTCAACGTAGTCCTGTGAAGTGAAACAACATAGTAACCTTAAGTAGGCTGGCGTGTCTGCACTTTCATTACTGTCATTAAAATCCTTAAGTAGGATGGGAGGGAAGCTGCGGGCATCACGTTTTATTCAAATGGATGTTGCGCTGACAGGCGAGTGTGCTTGATCTCGCCTCAGTCTCTTAGGACAGGATACATGTTCCGCCATCAGAGTGGAGCTCCTTCCGCGACCAAGGCTGGCCGCCTGAATATAGTAGAGCAAATTGCGCAAGCGCTTCGGGAGGGCTCACCGCTTCATCCGACCCTCCGGTCTGTATTAGGCTCCTCTGCAATGTTCACAGGTTCCCTTGAATTAAAATTGGGTCCGACGCTTTTCGGGGCCACAAACGCCCCTTCCTCATGGACTGTGCGCAGTTCAACACCAAGTTCTCTTCACGCTGGTCAAACGCGTTTTAGTTTGAACAGCTGGCGTCGTCCTCCCTGAGTGGGTGGAGTCTGGCAACACCGGGACTCTTGGTCAACGTAGTCCTGTGAAGTGAAACAACATAGTAACCTTAAGTAGGCTGTTCAAACTAAAACGCGTTTGACCAGCGTGAAGAGAACTTGGTGTTGAACTGCGCACAGTCCATGAGTAAGGGGCGTTTGTGGCCCCGAAACGCGTCGGACCCAATTTTAATTCAAGGGAACCTGTGAACATTGCAGAGGAGCCTAATACCGACCGGAGGGTCGGATGAAGCGGTGAGCCCTCCCGAAGCGCTTGCGCAATTTGCTCTACTATATTCAGGCGGCCAGCCTTGGTCGCGGAAGGAGCTCCACTCTGATGGCGGAACATGTATCCTGTCCTAAGAGACTGAGGCGAGATCAAGCACACTCGCCAGTCAGCGCAACATCCATTTGAATAAAACGTGATGCCCGCAGCTTCCCTCCCATCCTACTTAAGGATTTTAATGACAGTAATGAAAGTGCAGACACGCCAGCCTACTTAAGGTTACTATGCTGTTTCACTTCACAGGACTACGTTGACCAAGAGTCCCGGTGTTGCCAGACTCCACCCACTCAGGGAGGACGACGCCAGCTGTTCAAACTAAAATGCGTTTGACCAGCGTGAAGAGAACTTGGTGTTGAATTGCGCACAGTCCATGAGGAAGGGCCTTTGTGGCCCCGAAACGCGTCGGACCCAATTTTAATTCAAGGGAACCTGTGAACATTGCAGAGGAGCCTAATACAGACCGGAGGGTCGGATGAAGCGGTGAGCCCTCCCGAAGCGCTTGCGCAATTTGCTCTACTATATTCAGGCGGCCAGCCTTGGTCGCGGAAGGAGCTCCACTCTGATGGCGGAACATGTATCCTGTCCTAAGAGACTGAGGCGAGATCAAGCACACTCGCCTGTCAGCGCAACATCCATTTGAATAAAACGTGATGCCCGCAGCTTCCCTCCCATCCTACTTAAGGATTTTAATGACAGTAATGAAAGTGCAGACACGCCAGCCTACTTAAGGTTACTATGTTGTTTCACTTCACAGGACTACGTTGACCAAGAGTCCCGGTGTTGCCAGACTCCACCCACTCAGGGAGGACGACGCCAGCTGTTAAAACTAAAACGCGTTTGACCAGCGTGAAGAGAACTTGGTGTTGAACTGCGCACAGTCCATGAGGAAGGGGCGTTTGTGGCCCCGAAACGCGTCGGACCCAATTTTAATTCAAGGGAACCTGTGAACATTGCAGAGGAGCCTAATACAGACCGGAGGGTCGGATGAAGCGGTGAGCCCTCCCGAAGCGCTTGCGCAATTTGCTCTAATATATATATATATATATATATACATATATATATATATATATATATATAAATATAAATACATATATATATATATATATATATATATATATATATGTGTGTATATTCACATATGTGTATATATATATATATATATATTCACTGAAAAAACCATAGGTTATAGACCATATATAGTTAGGAATTAGCATTTACAAAACCTTGAAAATTCACTGAAAAAACCATAGGTTATAGACCATATATAGTTAGAAATTAGCATTTAAAAAACCTTATTTTACTCACACAAAACCATTGAAATTCCATATATAGTTAGTTGCACTAACTATATATCGCGCACCCGCAATCCACTGCTGATCATGTCACATATTACATCATTCATGACATGGTCAGTGACATCACTGATGACATCACTGATGACATCTCAAATGACATCACTGATGAGATCACTGATGACATCATCCAGTGACTGTGTGTTTCTGTAAAGTTTAAATATGTTTTACATATTGAAGAATGAGTAGATGTATAAGTGTCTGGACGAAGGATTTAGTAGGTGCATGACTGAATGTATGAGTGAGTGATTAAATGTGTCTCACTGAGTGCATGGGTTAGTGACTAAACTGTCTTAATTTGTGCATCATTATGTCTGTTGTTCTGTAAACTGCTGCATGTGTTGATCAGTAGCTATATGATTAACTATATGGGTTATTGATTGATTGTCTAAGTATTTGTATGGGAGACTGAGTGTGTGTGTGGCTGGCTGGGAGGTGTGTGACTCTGTGCAGATCAATGTGTACTTGTATCAATGATTGTATAAGAAAGTAAGTATGTGTTAGTATATGTTTGAAAATGTAAGGTGCTCTATGTTTAACTGTATAGACAAGAAAATGGAAGTGTGATTGATTCTTTACAGGACTGACTAGGTGTGTGAGTAACTCCATGGATGAGTGGCAGAGTGTGAGTGTCTGTATAGGTGTATGAGTGCATATGATAGTGTTGTAAAGATGAGTGATTGTATGTATGAATGATTGTATGGGTGAATGAGTGAATGTGTGTGTAGACGTAGGAATCAGTGAGTACGTATGTAGTAACTAGTATTGGTGTGTCAATGGTTTCAAAAATTATACTCTGTATTTAACACTGGGTGTAACAGAGGTTATATTAAAGTGTGAGGAGATGCATTGTATTGTCACATGAATGATATCATCAGTGATGTGGTCATTGATGTCAAATGAGATGTCATCAGTGATCTCATCAGTGATGTCATTTGAGATGTCATCAGTGATGTCATCAGTGATGTCACTGACCATGTCATGAATGATGTAATATGTGACATGATCAGCAGTGGATTGCGGGTGCGCGATATATAGTTAGTGCAACTAACTATATATGGAATTTCAATGGTTTTGTGTGAGTAAAATAAGGTTTTTTAAATGCTAATTTCTAACTATATTTGGTCTATAACCTATGGTTTTTTCAGTGAATTTTCAAGGTTTTGTAAATGCTAATTCCTAACTATATATGGTCTATAACCTATGGTTTTTTCAGTGAATTTCAATGGTTTTTTAATAGCAAATATCAAAACCTTTACAATGTATTCTTCTTGAAATCGAAAAATATTTTTTACATGTTTTTAATACAATTTTTTTTAAATTATTTTTATTGTTTCGCTCCCGGTACGCGAACCGGTTAGCTTCCCGTTAGCTCAATTCGGAGCCGCGACCCGGTCCGCGAACCGGTAAACGTTCCGTTTGCGCAACTGTCGCGTTAGAAAACAACATCGTGACGCGTCGCGTCAGCATGACGTTTCGCGTTGTCGCGTGATACGTCATATGACGTGCTACGTTACGCTGCCCAGAACGCTTCCCGGTTCGCGGACCGGGCGCTACCCACGCAAAAAAAACAAAAAAAAATTTTGTTTTTTTTCCCCGCGGGGCCCTTTTAAAACCTCCACATTAAACCTAGGGGGTCAGGGAGGAGCTAGTATGCCCCCTTATGGTTATTTCCCCCTTTGTTTTGGCCTCCTCTTGCCTCTCAATCCTACCGAGAGACAAGATGGCGGCCGCTCCGGACTGTTTAGAATGTTGACAGACACCGGAGAACCAATCAGCTTCGCTACGCGAAGTTCCGATACGCGTAAGGTCCGCGAACCGGGGCGCTGCCTGGTCCGCGCTTACAGATATATATCTTTTTTTAACGTTAATTTCTCAAAATCCACTGGAGCACATATATTGAGACCTACAAAAGGCACATCGGGCTACCAGTCCCTACAATTTTGCCAAGTTTCGTGCAAATCCATTCAGCCGTTCGGGCTAAAAGTGAGGCCAACCGCCCTATGGAAAACTCAATGTTAAAAACACGTTTTGGGCCCCCCCTTTTTTCTCGACCCCCCCTGGACAAACCCCCCCCCAAATTTCCAGGGGCTGCTCAGAAACAAAATGTTCCATTTTCCTGAAAATTTCAGCCAATTCCGTCCACAAACGCCAAAGTTATTAGACATAGAATTTTCAAAAATCCCATAGAGAAAAAATCCTAACTATATATACCTACTGGCGACCGCCAGTAGGTAATATATATCAGTGATGTCATATATCAGTGATATCATAAATGATGTCATACAACATGTCATGAGTGATGTCATATCTGAGGGTATGAGCAGTGCATGGTGGAGGCGCAAGTTATAGTTAGCTCTGCTAACTATAAATGGGGAATTTCTGTGATTTTTTTTGTTCAAAACATTAATGTTGCCACTGACAAATTCACCTAATTCTTACGTTACTCTAACTTTTGTTATTTTTAAAGGAATTTCTAGTTGTATTTAGTGTAAAGTAACATTTAATCACCATACGTAAATGCACCCCCTACCGAGTAGCGAACCTTACGCTGTGCACAGCCTTCGAGGGTTGGCCACGAGGCCTGGCCCTACGGACCCCTTCACGCAGTGACTTTTTCTTATTAAAGGGGAGGGGGCCGCGCTGCCCCCTCGGGTATCATTAGGCCCTAGGGACCCCATGCACAGGGCCTTCAGCTGTGCACGGTGGGGGGGGGGTTGGCCACACACCTCTCCTCCTCGAGCCTTGTAAGTCCCTGGGGACCCCATCAACTAGGGCCATTTGCTTGTTAATTAGAGGGGCTGGCAGTGAAATAGATCAAATGTCCTCTCCCAGTGGGCGGGAGCATTTTTTAAGCTTCCACCCTCTGGGAGCAGACTTGGTGTTTGCTCCCACTTGGCAGGAGTCTTGAAAATGCTCCATCCAGGTGGGAGCAAGCAGAGGTTTCCCTGCCAGCACCGGTGCAGGCTGGAAAACTGATGTATCCCGGGGCTAGGCTCCCCGGGGCATAGTCTGCAAGCCAACCCCGGATGATGGGGTCCATGGGGCAACCAATGCCTCAGGGAGGGGGGCTGTGCTGCCCCCTCCCCCCCTCACATTAAGTAATCAGCCTTGGGGGTGGGCTTCCTGGGGCTTTTTGAGGCTTGGGGAGGGAGATGTGTGGCCCACTCCCCTTTTTGCTTAATTTTAGCCCGGCGGTGGGCTCCCTAGGGGCTTTCTGAGACTTGGAGAGGGGGACGGTGTTCCTCCTCTGCCCCCTTATACAATTTTTTTCAGGACAGGGACTAAGCCCCCGAAACGTGTAATGGTTCCAACATCATTTTTCTGATGTTGCTGACAGCCAACCAGAGTGCTTGCTCACACAGGAGACTGACTCCCACAGGAACAAAATGGCCCTACGGAAATAAAGCTTCCTGAGCCAATTAAAACACTCCATCTTTAAATTGGCTCTCCCGCAAGAGTCTCTCAAGACTCTTGCGGATCCAACTGTCTGAATAAACAATGATTTCTTTTACCCTAAATTTCTCAAAAACTACTGAAAAGATTTACACAAAATCACAAACAGCATACATTGCTGACCAAAATATAGCTTACCTGTCAGATTTGGTGTAATTCCGTTCAGCAGTCTTGCTGTATCCTGTCTCCAAAAATTGTATGAAAAATGCATGGGGATTTTGAATTTTGGGACCCCCCCCCTTTTCTTTCTAAGTTCCCACTTGATGGATTCCCCCAAAACTTTCCAGGAAGTGGCTGAGGTGGATGAACTTTTTGGGGAAAGTTTTGTGACAATTTGTGAAATGGGGAAATGGCGTCAAAGTTATTAACAAACTAAGAAACACTCTTTTATTGGAAAAGTAGACCTAACTATAACCACCTAGTGGTGACTACTACTAGGTAATAGGTATACACACACATATTTATATATATATGGCGAACGGAGAACGGATTAACACTACATCACCCACAATTCCTTGTAAGAGGCCACGCCTAATGGGCGGGTGATTCAATTACCTGTGTTTTTTCATAAGCGCTCTAAACCACCTTAGCCCGAAAACGCCACTGAAGAAAGGATTATTCCTGAAACGCGTCTGGCGTCAACTATTGACTAATGCTGTTCCTGTTGGTACCTGCTGGCAGGCTGCCTTCCAATAAAAGCGGGTCTTATACTTACCTTCATGTGGCTCTATGTTCAAATGGAGTTCCTGTGTTGTTGGATTTAATGCGGCTTTCCGGTCGCGAATTCGAGCCCACCGCTGCTTTGCGGGTCTGTGACAGCATCAAAGGAATGCTGCCATGCTGAGAACGAGGGCGAACAGGAGCCTTTGCAGGGGGAAGCCAGTTTGAAGGCTCCGGTCGGCAGCACACAAAGCGGGGCAGGTCCCGCCATGGACATTTGCAATTTTAAAAGGCTGGAAGTGTAAGGTGGTTTGAGGCGCGCCCACTGGGGAGAACGGATTAACACTACATCACCCACAATTCCTTGTAAGAGGCCACGCCTAATGGGCGGGTGATTCAATTACCTGTGTTTTTTCATAAGCGCTCTAAACCACCTTAGCCCGAAAACGCCACTGAAGAAAGGATTATTCCTGAAACGCGTCTGGCGTCAACTATTGACTAATGCTGTTCCTGTTGGTACCTGCTGGCAGGCTGCCTTCCAATAAAAGCGGGTCTTATACTTACCTTCGTGTGGCTCTATGTTCAAATGGAGTTCCTGTGTTGTTGGATTTAATGCGGCTTTCCGGTCGCGAATTCGAGCCCACCACTGCTTTGCGGGTCTGTGACAGCATCAAAGGAATGCTGCCATGCTGAGAACGAGGGCGAACTGGAGCCTTTGCAGGGGGAAGCCAGTTCGAAGGCTCCGGTCGCCAGCACACAAAGCGGGGCAGGTCCCGCCATGGACATTTGCAATTTTAAAAGGCTGGAAGTGTAAGGTGGTTTGAGGCGCGCCCACTGGGGAGAACGGATTAACACTACATCACCCACAATTCCTTGTAAGAGGCCACGCCTAATGGGCGGGTGATTCAATTACCTGTGTTTTTTCATAAGCGCTCTAAACCACCTTAGCCCGAAAACGCCACTGAAGAAAGGATTATTCCTGAAACGCCTCTGGCGTCAACTATTGACTAATGCTGTTCCTGTCGGTACCTGCAGGCTGCCTTCCAATAAAAGCGGGTCTTATACTTACCTTCGTGTGGCTCTATGTTCAAATGGAGTTCCTGTGTTGTTGGATTTAATGCGGCTTTCCGGTCGCGAATTCGAGCCCACCGCTGCTTTGCGGGTCTGTGACAGCATCAAAGGAATGCTGCCATGCTGAGAACGAGGGCGAACTGGAGCCTTTGCAGGGGGAAGCCAGTTCGAAGGCTCCGGTCGGCAGCACACAAAGCGGGGCAGGTCCCGCCATGTACATTTGCAATTTTAAAAGGCTGGAAGTGTAAGGTGGTTTGAGGCGCGCCCACTGGGGAGAACGGATTAACACTACATCACCCACAATTCCTTGTAAGAGGCCACGCCTAATGGGCGGGTGATTCAATTACCTGTGTTTTTTCATAAGCGCTCTAAACCACCTTAGCCCGAAAACGCCACTGAAGAAAGGATTATTCCTGATAGGTTTCAGTTTTCGATGCCCCGCCCACTGTATATATTATGTTTATGAGTTAGCATGATGTGTCTAACCAATATGCAGTCACAGTTTAAAATTCATGTGCTGAAACCCACCGAGCTATTTTTGTAATGTGCAAGCTTCAGTTGGTTAGAATTGTTTCTGTAATGTGTAAGCTTTTGTCTTATTATTGCCTTCTAAGTTAGAAAACCTGATGTGGTACATTACCTTTTCCCTTGGTTAGGTTCCCATTATTGATATTTCTGTATACTTTTCTATAAGAGAGAGAGGCTTGTCTATGGCAGACAGACTTCTGATGCTGACATTTGCTCTGCAGTTCCAATGTCTCATGGTACAGTTTCCCCCCTCCCTTATGAGCAGAAAATCCTTATTTCAGCATTTCTTGCCTTGAGTTAGTTTTGCAGAAAATGTTTCCATGCCCTGGCAGAGCAAAGCTTCGGCTTTGTGTCCTTGAGGGGAGATAACAGGGTTGCCTTCGCAGGCGCAGATGCCTCATGTATGAGTTCATTGTTCACCATTTCGCTAGTCCTGTAATTTTCCAGGCTGGGTGTGTCTTTACCCTGCCATGTTATGTTATAATGTATTATCATGATAGGATGAGTCAGTCCTCTCGATGCATTCTCTGGAGTGCAGACCTGACAGGGCCCATCTATAGATGAACATTTGTATCCTAATAAATATATCTCTAATCCTTCTCCACTGCCTGGCTGGCTTATTATATGAGAATGATAGATGAGTGAGGTAAGTCGCTCAGGTGGATTTGAGCCACGCTTATCAGATGGCGCCCGAACAGGAACTCCGTGATAAGGATCTTTCTCACCCGTAAGTGGGTAGCAGAAGGCAGGGGAACCTCTGGTCGGCCCGGTGGGTCTGGGTACCCACTTTGATGTCGAGCTTGGTTCTCGCAGCGCTGCCCCACCCTGCTGATCGGGAGAGGTCCCGGTTCATGATCCTGCACCGGAGTCCAGAAGGCGGAACTTTGGAGCTGACCGTGTTGGTCCCAGCAGCCGGCGGTGGAGAACGGTGGATGTCGGTTCTGCGAGCAGAAGGTGAGTAGTCCGACTGTTGATTGAGGGAGCTGGGATGCTCCATGAGACCGGTGTGTCTCTGAGACCGGTGTGTCTCTGGTGATTGGAGGAGCCGGTGTGCTCCTGGGGCTAGTGTGCTCCGGGGAACTCAGAGTGCAAGTGGCGTTCTGACAGACTATTGGTGATGAGGGTTTCGGGTGGATGTCTGTTTTAGAGCATCCGACCGGGTAGTACTGAGACTGGAGTGTGGCTCACCACGGTTAAATACTGGGAAAGGACCCAAACCCCTAGTGTGAGTGGTTTGATGGAAGAGTCCCAGATCTTCCGGGGTAAAGTGCGCAACGGTCTGCAGTGACGCCCGGGTGGCGGATGTGTCCTTCAACCTCAGAACAGTTAGTGTACTGTTCGGTCTGCGGTAGGGTCCAGGTTCCCCAGGACTTGGCCGACGGGCCTTGTCCTATTATGGTAACACGTGTTTGGCAGGGATTCAATGCATAGGACGTGTGTGTGCATGTGTGGTTGTGTGTGGAGATAGTTGTTTGGTTCTTTTGTGCCTGGGTATGTGTGGGTTCTTTGGCGGTATCTGATTGAGTGAGTTTGGTGGTGTTTGATTGAGGGTGCAAGATGCCGTGTTTCAGTAAGTTGCGATGTTTTAGGTGTTGCTGCAGTTCAACTGATGTCAGATTGGCCAAGAGCCAACCCGCTCCTGTAGAAGACTCTTGATTTTGTTTAATATTTCTGATGCAGTTAAGATAGATCACTTGCAAGAGAGATCGTTTGCTAGGCACTGCTGCCAGAGCATGTTTGATTCCCTAAGGTTGTGGCAGAACGAGGAAATTTTAGTTTTAAAAGAAGACAAAATGTGTACACTTAAAGTTGCTTTAGTGGCTCAGTGAGCCAATGTGAGCAGTGATTAAGAGGATGGGGTATGTATTTCATGGAACATGTTTTATTTTGTTATAATTGGTTTGGGTTGAGAGCAGTCTGTGGGCTGCCTTTTGTTTGTGTAAATGTTTGTTTGAATGAAGTGAGTGCGTCTTGTTGCATAAGTTAGATTGTCTGGTCCTTGTGAGCTATCTGAGATGGGTGTGCCTGAATATCAGTGTGTTTTTCGTGTAGTTTAAAAGTGCATGCAGGGCTGTGCTCTATGGAAAAGAATTTGGTTTCTTCCATCCCTTAATTTGTGAACAGTAGAAGGTGAAGAAAAAGGGATTTGAATACCAGTAATCACAATGTATATTGATAGAATGTAGGAAGAAGTGTAAAGTTAGAAAGAAGAGAAAAAACAAAGAAAGAGAAATGTATGTGCCAAAATAGTGTTAATTATTGAATGTTAGAAAGAGTTAGGAAGGCTTATTGGCTTTGTCAGCGCCAGACCGATGAGCGCGAGGCAGATTTGACCTTGGTGGTGAATGCCAGGGGAGGCGGAAGGCTGGCTAGCAGCCCAGAATTCTTAGCTCTTGGAAGGAGAGTGAAATGCAGTTGTTTAGTTAGTTTTAAAAATGACTTGTTGAATGAATGTGTTTCAGTTCACAATCAAATAAAAGAGGTTGTAGAACTCTGAGTTAATAAGGTTTAGAATAACAGTGTGTGCATTTTTATTCAGTTTTGGAAGATTATGTAGGATGGAAACATAGATGCTTGCAGCCGTAGAGCAGGACAGGTGTGACCTTGGTGTTATCAGCACCATTCCAATGGGTTCGCAGAGCACAGAGAGCGAGAGAAGAGACAAGCAGAAGATTATGGGGGAGGCTAGGAGGCTCAGCTCCTGGCACAGACAGCAGAGATACACAGTTGGAGCCAGCATCAGCAAGTCTGCATAATTATGAGTTCTGCTCTTTCCAGCAGACTGCTGCTGGTTCACATTAAAGTATAATGCAGTTGTTCAGAACACATGTGATTTAGAATTAGGAACAAAATTATGAATAACTTTCAACAGGTTATTCCATTTGGACATAGAGAATTACACTTTAACATGGCCTAGCCTGAGAAAAGAAGGATTGTTTTGAGAAAAATTAATTTACTAAATATGTTAGTGAGTGTTACTCCTATTGTTTGAATGGTATTCAGTAAGTGATTGATTTGTGTGCAGTTTAATGGCAAAAAAGAAAAGAGAGATTTATTGGTTGTCTGTCGTGTCCTTTTTTTTTGTTGTTGATTTTTTGTTTGTTTCACTGTTGGACCAGGTCATAGTATAACATTTTTCTAGTTCAATAATACTTGAGTTGGGGGGTCCCTGATTGGCATACTGATTAGTGTATTTGCTAGTGGATACCAGTGGAGAGTACTGATGATGCGAGGGCAGGTAAAAATATTGATTGTGTTGCTCATAGGAGCGGCCTGGTGGGAATGTATATATGTGTGTAATGTCTATATGTGTGTAACAATATTTGTATGCAGTTTGCCCATGGGACACCATTGCAGTGGGCCCAGTGCCCCACCAGCTGAGTAAAAATGCAGAGTTCGTGTATTGCGCAAATGTCTGCTAGTGTGCATTGGAGTATTTAGTATGTTCTGGGGGTGAGAATATTCTCATGTGATTTTCAATGCTGCTAAATGTTTTATATTCTTGGCTGACGGTTAAAGAGGTTAGAACTGGTTCTTATCTAAGACAGCAGACAGGGTTTTCGGAACGGAAAGTGAACGCTGAACTGGTGTGAATGAGCTCCAAGCATAGGTTTTACGGTAAGTATTTGTGGAAGGTATTTTTACTAAGTGGTTGCTTTTTTTTGTCCAATATTTTCTGTGTTGTTGTTTCTTTTGTGTGTGTTTTGATTTGTTTCGTTTCAGTGCAATGGGAAATATTTTTTATCTGTGTGTTAGGGTGAGTATTGATGCAGCTTTGTGCTAGACAGATTAAGTGTGCACTGACACCGCATGATGCATGATATGCATGAGAAAAAATATAGTCTTTTGAGTAACTAATATTGTGTTTTCCTTTTGTGGCCTTTGTGCTATTGTGTGTTTTATGTTTTCTTTGGCTTCTTGTGCATTGCTTGCTCTGTTCTGCGTGGATGGTATGCTGATTGATCTTAAGCCTGACAAATTAAGTAGGCCGGCATGCTGGGTTTTGGGCCACAGGCTCACTGTGCATGAAATGCATGGCATCGTATTGTGTGTCACAGCTCATTTGCATGTGTTACTGTGATTTCTCTATGCTTTCTGTGCTTAGCACAGCAAGTATACCTGCTTCCTTGGTATGATTGTTTTTATTTTATGTATGTTTCTGTATTGTATTGTTTTGACAATTCTATTATTGATACTAGAACAAGCTCCTCTATGGGGAATTTGTTCTGGTCCCTAAATTTTACAGACAACACTTCAGCAGTGTATGTCTATTTGGTTAAAAGGGGTATGGAGGGAAAATACGAGAGTTCTACGGTGTACTCATGGTGTTGTGTCACAAACCTGACCATTACCTAAGTCATTTTTGTTCATTTATAGATTTTCCTTTTGCCGCCATTTCCCTAATGAATGTCGCATAGTGCCTAGTTATGGGGGACTTCAGCTGTGTCCCAGTTCCCTTTCCTTTTCCTTACTACTTTTCCTTAGATACGTTGTATTAGATATTAATAGGCACACATATCATTTTATGGCAATGACATTTCTACATGTGCTAATAGATGTTCTAGCCCTCTCAAAAGTGCTATGTATCCCCTAGAATTTTGTTTATGCTCAGGGCTATACCCAGTGGTTGATGGTATTGACCGAAGTGAAATATGTTTCAGATTTCCTTCTGTCAAAATGGGGTAGGAGGCTAGCTCCCCGCTAGCTCTCATATAAATTAAAACTAGGTAACATGTGTATTGCTCCCTCCAGTCCTGCTTTGATCTAAAAGGGTAATTAGATGTGGGTAGTTTTGTTCTACAAGTGTTGGGTAAACTGAGAGTTTTTATTAGAGAATTATTTTAATTGGATAGGGATGAAAGGAAGGGAACAGCCCAATCATTCAATCAATCATAACACTTGTATAGCGCGCTACTCACCCGGGAGGGTCCCAAGGCGCTTTGGGGAAGGGGTCCGCTACTGCTCGAACAGCCAGGTCTTGAGTTGTCTCCTGATTAGTGTTTCCTTATTTGACCTTTGAAGGGAACAATAGGTCGGTACTTTTGTGTCACATTCTTAGGTAACAACATCATTATTGTGCAGCACTAAGTAAAGGTGTACAAGTTTCTTATCAATTAGCCGGTAAAGTTCAGCTGATATTCCCTATTAGAGCTGGTGAACAGGTTTTCCCCTAAATAAAATGTTACATGGTCTAGATAGTGAGAAAGGTGAAAAGATGCTTGTGTGATCCTCAGTACAAATATTTTTAGAAATGAAAGATTTGTAGAAGTTAGTTTCCTGCTGCCTCTACAATATGTGAGCATGGTCATGAGCAAAAATATAGTTGTTTTGAGTAAAGGAAAAGAATATTAGAAGTGTTTGAAGTTTTGCACAACAGTGAAGGTTCATAAAGTAGACGCTGTGTGCTCGCTATAGGAAGAGCGGTTTGAACTTCCCTTTTTGCTGTTTCTCAAGTGCAAATGGGGGAATACGACATGTCTGTTTTGTTTTATTTTTTCTCTTCTCTTAGAATCCAATAAATGCATACGTCCATCTACAGGTAATACAGCGAAAAGTCAGATATGTAATGTATTACCTATTGTCAGTGCACAAATTTATTGATAGGTACGATGTGTTCACCTTCAAATTGACATGGGTAGAGAATATGAAAGCACAGAATAGACCTCATTTGGTTTCTTTGAATTTGAATTTTATTCATATGCCTTGTCTAAAGATCTTTGTTCTGTTCATCAATAGAAATGTGTCACACCGCCGGAGCCAGAGGGGACCCAAGCATCGGATCCAACTTCAAGTGCAAGTCAAGTCCCGTCGTCAGAAGATACCAATGGAAGTTTAGCTTGGAGCCAAGGTACCGCTGAAGCTGCTGTAGGTGTGTGATTCCTGGGTAAGAAAAGGGCAGGCCTGACCGAGATGGAGGACTCACTCTTCGCTTTTGTGCCATTTCCCAATGGTTGGAAACGGTTTCTCAGAAATACTTGAGAGGGGCAGTTCTGTCTGTGCAAAAGGCTGCCGCCAGTTCTCCAGTGGTTATGCTTCAGGTTTCCCTGTTCCCCATCTGTTTTGGAATCTACAGTTTTGTCTGCTAAGGTACCTGGTCACACTTTATACAATCTATGGCCTCGACAGAAGAGCGGTGCACCAGGAGAAGAAAAGTAGGAGGTAGGGAGAGACTTTAGTCTTAGGGTACAGATACAGTGCTCTTAGTATATGTTAGATTCATATCTGGTGTACTGAGCGAGACACTGGACAGAATTTGTAGAGGGCACTACCTGGATTGGTGGTCGCTAAAATTCAGCAAGAAAGACTTTGCATCATTGGCCAAGATTGTTTTCTATTTGAGTTGCTAGCAAGTGCAGCTCCAACACAGATGATTTTTGAATTTTTGATGGATAATACGAGCCTGCCTGTGAGGCTCAGACGGACACAGGGAGAAGACTCCCCTCTGGCTGGCTGTGTTGCAGATTGTTTCCTTTAGTTTAATTTGGACATTTTAGCTAGAAAAATTAGTGTTTTTGAATGTTCCTATTCCCAAGGAGGAGCAGCCTCTGCAGCTCCTTGTCCAGATGTCTCTGATCATTTGGTTCTCATGGTCTACAAATTTAATATTGTGTTTGTTTGTATCCTAACTGTTGCTTTCATATTTCTCTTTAGAGAATTAGTTTCTTGTTGCTTGACGCATACCTTCATGAGTATTATTTCAACGCCACCTGAGAATGTCATTGGTACTCTAGATCCTCACGAAGAGGAGCACTGAGAAGGCCATTAGGATGATGTAGTATTCAAATGTTGCACCTGACATGTTATTTATAGAACAGCAAAATTATTTCTCCCTGATAGTGACAGTTTGATATTATTTGCATTAATTCCTGCTCATGACTTAAAATGTGATGTAAGTAGTCCGATCATGACATAGTGTTATAGGGAAATGGTACCCTGAGAACATATGTTTAGATTAGTCAAAAGGGAGGGCGACTCACACCCAGAGAATAATTATTGTCTTAGTAGGTATTGCAGGGGTTGTTCTTTTACTTGTTGCCTCTGCATCTCCTGCCCTATAGTATGCTGCACTACTTCTGTGACAACGTGAGGGAAAGTTTTCTACAGTTGAACTCTTCCTTGGCCTATAGACATCCTCCTGCGACAAATAGTAGTGGTCATTCTCTGGTACCCCTGGCAGTTGTTGGCCCTTCACCTTTTTTCTGTATTATGGGGTGGGATTTGTTATTTGGATTATTTACTTCCCCCTGTTTATGTAGCACCCTCGGACTATCATAAGACTCATCGACGGTTTGCTATAATGCCTGAGCAGCGTAAAAGGAGGGCTCCCCAAGTTGAAGACGTAGATCAGACGGATACTGGTCGGAAAATTTTGATGGGGGTTGTAGGAATTGTGGGTGTATTACTGACTTGAGGCCTATGTGTTTATTGCCTTCCACCACAAAATACTGGTTGATGTTGATTGATGATGATATTTTTGACTAGTGTAGCGCTCTGTCCCTTAGCACGTTATGTAAAGACTCTCCTTTTGGTTAATAAAAGCTGCACTCATGTTAGCCACAAAGGAGGGTCTGATAGGTTTCAGTTTTCGATGCCCCGCCCACTGTATATATTATGTTTATGAGTTAGCATGATGTGTCTAACCAATATGCAGTCACAGTTTAAAATTCATGTGCTGAAACCCACCGAGCTATTTTTGTAATGTGCAAGCTTCAGTTGGATAGAATTGTTTCTGTAATGTGTAAGCTTTTGTCTTATTATTGCCTTCTAAGTTAGAAAACCTGATGTGGTACATTACCTTTTCCCTTGGTTAGGTTCCCATTATTGATATTTCTGTATACTTTCCTATAAGAGAGAGAGGCTTGTCTATGGCAGACAGACTTCTGATGCTGACATTTGCTCTGCAGTTCCAATGTCTCATGGTACAGTTTCCCCCCCTCCCTTATGAGCAGAAAATCCTTATTTCAGCATTTCTTGCCTTGAGTTAGTTTTGCAGAAAATGTTTCCATGCCCTGGCAGAGCAAAGCTTCGGCTCTGTGTCCTTGAGGGGAGATAACAGGGTTGCCTTCGCAGGCGCAGATGCCTCATGTATGAGTTCATTGTTCACCATTTCGCTAGTTCTGTAATTTTCCAGGCTGGGCGTGTCTTTACCCTGCCATGTTATGTTATAATGTATTATCATGATAGGATGAGTCAGTCCTCTCGATGCATTCTCTGGAGTGCAGACCTGACAGGGCCCATCTATAGATGAACATTTGTATCCTAATAAATATATCTCTAATCCTTCTCCACTGCCTGGCTGGCTTATTATATGAGAATGATAGATGAGTGAGGTAAGTCGCTCAGGTGGTTTGAGCCACGCTTATCAATTCCTGAAACGCGTCTGGCGTCAACTATTGACTAATGCTGTTCCTGTTGGTACCTGCTGGCAGGCTGCCTTCCAATAAAAGCGGGTCTTATACTTACCTTCGTGTGGCTCTATGTTCAAATGGAGTTCCTGTGTTGTTGGATTTAATGCGGCTTTCCGGTCGCGAATTCGAGCCCACCGCTGCTTTGCGGGTCTGTGACAGCATCAAAGGAATGCTGCCATGCTGAGAACGAGGGCGAACTGGAGCCTTTGCAGGGGGAAGCCAGTTCGAAGGCTACGGTCGGCAGCACACAAAGCGGGGCAGGTCCCGCCATGGACATTTGCAATTTTAAAAGGCTGGAAGTGTAAGGTGGTTTGAGGCTCGCCCACTGGGGAGAACGGATTAACACTACATCACCCACAATTCCTTGTAAGAGGCCACGCCTAATGGGCGGGTGATTCAATTACCTGTGTTTTTTCATAAGCGCTCTAAACCACCTTAGCCTGAAAACGCCACTGAAGAAAGGATTATTCCTGAAACGCGTCTGGCGTCAACTATTGACTAATGCTGTACCTGTTGGTACCTGCTGGCAGGCTGCCTTCCAATAAAAGCGGGTCTTATACTTACCTTCGTGTGGCTCTATGTTCAAATGGAGTTCCTTTGTTGTTGGATTTAATGCGGCTTTCCGGTCGCGAATTCGATCCCACCGCTGCTTTGCGGGTCTGTGACAGTGATAGAGCGCGCGGGTCACCCGACCAATAATTTCGCCGCTTCCGGCTTCGGGCCCATATATTTCAAATCACCATATACATTGATCGGATGACCTCACGGTCTACTATCAATAATTTGGGATTTCCTTTAGTTATTTTTCAGAATACCCGACTTACCATCCACCGATGCGGGTACCTATGACCACAATGGATCAGGGAGCTAGCTGTAAAAGGAAAGGCAGCAAAATACAAACCCAACAAATATCATTCAATACCTTTGTAAAATGACCACGGACAACTGGAAGTTTTAAAGTCTTTATCTAAAGTTCGTTCTCAGAAATCATTAGATTTACAAGAATAAGACAATCAATAATCAAAATAATGAAAAGTACATAACTATAGAGAAATAAAGTCAGGGTAACCATTGAAATTCTGATATGAGATGCAACGGGAATATGCTATGCAGATTTTAGAAGAAAGCTTTAAGAATGGACATTTATTAAGGAAACAATCTTATGCACGTACTAGAGATTCCCTATTGGAAGAGTTTATACTATGGTAAATTCAAAGATCCTATATAACTATAGGAGAGAAATACGCTATGCTTTAAGGCAAAAGTTCTTTAGACAGTTCAAGTAAGGAGGTTCTAGACCATATCAGGAAATGACAAACTGCAATGCAAAATATTATTTCTAACAAGTAGGGTAACATAGGAACGTGTTATAAAATAAATGCAAATAACTTTATGATTCAATGGTTGCGGGAGAAAGCATGGAAAATTAACATATGCAAAGGTATGTCTTTATTGAAGCAAAAGACAGAAATTCAGAAAGGTGCAAGGTTCAGAGCTTTCAGAGTGATATTTACCTAGACTGGTGTGGAAACCAAACCCTGGCCACGGGTCAGTTAAGGACAGGAAACCCTCAAGGAAGGATACCCCTCAATGGACAGCAGGTGCAGAATGGACACCCAGGACAGGACAGGAAACCCTCAGATTAGGAATCAGGACAGGACCTCTCGGACAGGACCCTCAGGACAGGACCAGCACCCGCAGTTCGGAAGCAACGCCTGCGCTCCACCCTCTCTGCAGCTATCAATCAAGACCCCGATTGGGTCAGCGAACTCCCAGCAAAGTGCTCCGCCAGCACTTTAAGGTTTAGTAAAACCTTAGTCTATGGTCAAATTTCGGACAGAGTGCTCCGCAGCTCTCTGTATCTTCAGTCACCTATTGAGTGCGTTGGGTCAGTGACAGGTCAGCTAAACCAGACAAGTCGGACAATTTCCCTAGGTGAACCCAGGGTAGATATACTGTTTTGGGACGGTGTACCACCCCCCAATGTTGCAAAGTGTCAGAATCCCTCAATTTGGATTGGTCCTAAGGTAGGCTTTGGGTAACACACCAATCAGAATAGACTATTTGGAGGCCTAATTTACATCTCTGGGCACCGCCTAGCAAAATTGGGGTTCCCATGAGAAAGCCGCACAGAATACAATGGAAAGAATACATTTCGTTACAATAGAACATAATCATGATGCTTCTGCTGGGTGAAGGTGCTCTTTCCCAGGGTGGCTCTGGCATCAACCTTCTTTGGCCTGAGTTCAATGCCAATGGCTGCTTCTAGATTCTGCGCAGAAATACCCTCCAAGATGGACTCCCCAGCCCAGCACCCCTCCGAGTCGAGGATACATGAAAAGTAAGCGAAAACAAATTAATACATAGAAGTGACGGTATGAAAAACACATCATTGGTCTTGTACTTCAAACTTATCATTATAAAAATATACTATGCAGTTTAAATGTTAGCAACATATACACTGTCACAAGAGCATCACCACGTTATTCACGAAAGCTGTGTATTACGCATGCGCACCCTTTCCCACCAAATTTATAACTACGTCAGGTCACGTGAGTGTGACTGACGCATGCGCAGAAGCAAATTTTCCAAGCGGCGTCCATGTTTTAGAGACATGGATTAGTTGTATTAGAAATACACGTACGCAAGCTTCCTCTACCTCGTTTGAATATAAAAATAAAAGATTAGTAAGACGTACAAATTTATTAATTGATTACACACGGGCGAGGTTCTTGACTCAAGCAAGTCGCAATGCGAAGCTTGCTCTATCAATCCCCTCTTTGATGATATTTACTATCATCACAAAAATAATGGAACCAGATGCCAACTTCTTCACACTTTATACAGCTCTATCTCTTCCAACAAGCGATTCAGTTTCTCTTTCTCATTTTTGGTAGGGTGAGAATTTTTCACCTTTTTGTATATCTGATTATTCATTTCCTCTAATTCAAGCTCATCCACACTTCGTTTCACTCCTCTGGCATTCACTTGATGCTTTCTGGTGTGTTTACGACACTTGCAACAGACAAATATGAAAAATAGGATAAGACCTATAATTCCAATTGGCATCAGTACCTTGAACAATAAGCTTTTACCTAAGCCAGCAAGCCAATGACCTACATTTGAGAGACCATCTACCAGTCTCTTCCAGGCACTGTCAACCTCGAGTGGTTTGAGTTCCTTTTCCAAATTAGTAATGTTTTTCACATATCTTTTGAGCTGCACACTTTTGTCCGGAATATAAGTGCAACAATGTTGCGCCTTCAACATCCGGCAGACTCCGCCCTCTTTTGCTAATAAGGTGTCAAGAGCAAGTCTGTTCTGCAAAACCATTGATCTGATCGCAACCATTTCGGTATTGACCAGCAGAAATCCATGAGCTGTGTCAGTAGACAACACATCCACTATGGTGGATAATTTGCAAATTCTGTGAGTGTTCAGAACCACTCCCACTCCAGGTATCAGTGCACTGAAAATACTACCCATTATTTCACCTACGCTTTCTCTTTTACTACGCACTAAGCCATTAGTATTTTCATCGCTTCCAGCAACTTTATTCACATGGTATATTTTCGGGAAGACAATGCCAAAATAGCAGCTTCCATACCAGTGATCCGGCAATTTGAAATAAGCCTTGTCCCCACATATATAATAAATTCCAGGAAACACAGGCTCTGACCCATTTTTGAAACCCCATCCTCCAATTACCTTGTAATTATGTTCACATTCACTGGAACCAATGAAAATGTTATTATAATAGCTAGTCTTCTCGCGGTGAAGACATAGCTTTCCCTTCCTTTCAAAATCCAGCAACAGAGCAGGTCCCGCCCCACCCTTTGAGGTGCCCTCCATGTCCTCAGCCCATTTTGGCGTTTTCTGTTTTTCGTCATCTGCCTTTCTTTTTATTTTTATTCTCCTCTTCTCTGCCATGTTCAGGAACATCTTTTCCTGTTCACGCAAAGAGCAGGTCAAGTTATCTCTGTGTGCGTCACCTATATCTATATTACCTATAGTCAGAAAGTATTCGCCCATGTAGCGAGTAACGTCACTTTTGGTATGTACAGGATTCAGGTTCCCACGTATAGGAAGTTCAGAAAAGATCACGTCATTGTTAGAGTAATAGTACTGTAACGGTCCTCTTTTGTAAAATAAGCTTGCTAAAATGCTACAGGATATTCCATATGTCAGGGGCAGGTGATGGTATGTCACGCCTTCAGCCACAGAGGTAGGTAGCTTCATGCAGACATAGCAATCTTCAATTTCCATAGTCTCTACATAGTGTATTAACAAGTTTGCGAAAACATTTAAATGTGACTTGTTCTTAACTCCGTGGTAATGTAGTCCTTCCTCATCTGATGCTTCTAAGTCTCGTTTTGTCTGTTTGAGTGCTCTCTCATGTCTTGCTACACTCTGTGTTGTCAGCTCTTCATTGTCAGTATTTACAATCTCAGTAGGGTCAACATTAGTATTTTTGCTCACCGCAAAAGGAATGAAAACTGTTAGTCCTATCCAAACTAATATCACTATAATTATACTACATATACATACCTTGCAGCATGTTTTGCAACAACTGCGACTAGGTCTACCATTCACGTTTGAATCAGACATTTTGGCTCAGAAGAAGTTTCTCGACCCCTCTTTGTGTCTTTACACGAGTAACTTACTTTGTGCAAATTCACGGTGGCTCGTCTTCTTCTTCGGCAGAGTACTCAGCGACTGGTTCTCCGTCGCTTTCGTCAGTTATATCAAGATCCTCAAATTCTTCCAAAACGAGCGTCCATTCAGGAGACTTGTACTTTTTGTTTTGTCTTTTTATTCGATCACTCCTTCTTTTGGAAGTGTCTTCTGGTTGCTATGCTATGCGAGCACTTCTCCTTTCTTCTGCACGTTTTTCTTCTACCGTTTTTATCCTCAGTCTCAATTTCTTTATGAATCCGGGCTCAATATGCTTTCTTTTCTTAAGTCTTTCAGTTGGCACTGAGACTTCGTTCTCTTCTCTTGCCCTTTTATTTTCATTAGTTTGTGGCAATTCTGCTTCTTCTTCCCTTCCTATCTCACTAGTTCCAGGACTTGCATCTATTTCTTTTGCCTGGTTACTAATCTGGCCTTGTTCAGAAGAGTTTTGCTTTTTCTTTTCAAATGTCTCTGTTTCTGTTTCCTGAACACGTTCTTCTAACCCTGTCTGATCCTGTTCGAGCACTTCGTTCTCTTGACTTTCTTCTGCTCGAATTATTACACTATGTCTAGTCTGTCCCTTTTCGACATCAGGAGTCAGTGGAGGAGTATCGATCACTTGCTCAGTCCCTGTCTGACCTTCTTCTTCCTCAGTTTTGACGTGACTCTCAATAGCCTGAGGTTCTTCGCCTGTGCCTTGCTTTTCCTCTCTATTCCACTCTCTACCTTCACAAATTCGCTCTCTTGTTCTGATTGGGTCTTCGGTGAGGTCAATCAATGGTATCCACTCATCTGGCCATATGCTTGGCAGCTCGTCATCAGCTACTTCTGGACCAACTTCTGGGAACCCTTCAGCAGGCTGGACTCTTGGTAGCTCGTCATCAACTACTCCTGGACCAACGTCTGCGGACCCCTCAGCTTGATTGGTACTGGGCTGTACGTCGTCAGCTACTTCTGGTCTGGCTTCTGCAGGCCCCTCTACTGGACGGCCTCCTTCTCCAGGCTCCTCGTCTGGTAATACCTTCTGGGTGTGGCTGGCGTGAATCCAATGGGGAACACCTGCACACTTCACTGCTGTGGTTGTTACCAGGATCACTTGGCGCTTCGGTCCCCACCTTGGTGCCAGGCAGCTCGACCGAGTATGCTTCTTTATTTTGACCCAGTCCCCTGGAACCAGTTTGTGAAGAGGAGTCGTTGGATTGGTGACGGCGTCTTCTCCGATCTGGCGAGAGATATAACGTACTTGGTCACCTAATCTCTTGCAGTATTCAAGCACCAAATCATCAGTAATACTCAACAATTTGCTTCCTGGTACCCATGCTTGTCTCATCACTCTTCCCATCAGGATTTCATGGGGGCTCAGGCCTGTCTTTCGGTCTGGAATACTTCGGAGTCCCATCAGAACCAGAGGCAGGGCCTTTACCCAGGTCATGCCAGATGCATCACACAATTTCGCTAGTCTTGTTTTGATAGTCCCGTTTATTTGTTCCACCACTCCAGAAGCCTCTGGATGATATGCACAGTGGAGTTTTTGCGAGATCCCAAATGCCTTACAGAGTTGGTCGATCACATCATTCTGAAAATGTCGGCCTCTATCTGATTCAATAGTGACTGGAACCCCGAATCTAGGTATCAGTTCTTTCAGTAAACACTTGGCTACTGTCAGTGCGTCATTTTGGGGAGTAGGGAAAGCTTCCACCCACTTTGAAAATAGGCAGACAATGACAAGGACATAACGCTTCCCCTCACAACGTGGCATGGTGATGAAATCAACCTGTATTCTCACAAAGGGACCCCCTGACTTCCCAATTTTCCCTAGTTCCACCATTGTTCTCTTGCCTGGGTTCATCTGTTGACATGACAGGCACCTCTGGCAGAGGGACTCTGTTACTTTCCTGAACTTTTTGCTATACCAAGTCTGTTGGAATACCAGAATCATGGCGTCCCTACCAATGTGTGATCCCTCATGTATCAATCTTGCCATTGTGCCAAGCAAGTGTCTGGGTAACACAGGCATACCATTTGGGCCCAAGATGACACCATGCTCACGTCTGGGTCTACACCCTTCTTCCTTCCACTTCTCTCTCTCTTGCCATGGTGCCGCCTGCTGCCATTCTCTCACTTCATCCCATGTAGGCACTTCTTCAAACACTCGAAGTTGGCAGCTGTTTCCAGCCCCCCCCCCGTTTTGGATTTATGATCAATCGTTCCCTGGCGCATAATTGTGCCACTCGATCAGCAAAATCATTTCCCAAAGATACAGGGTCAAAGTCCTTCTTATGGGCAACACACTTGACCACTGCCAATTCCTTTGGTAATTGGATTTTCTCTAAAAGGTCTTGAACAACTTTTCCATTTCGAATAGGGGTACCTGATGAAGTCAGGAACTCCCTCTGTAGCCATAATTGGCCAAAGTCATGCACAACTCCAAAACAGTACTGACTGTCAGTATACACTGTTAGGCGTACATTTTTCCCAATTTTGCAAGCTTTTATCATAGCGATCAATTCGGCTACTTGTGCAGACTTTACTTCAAATAAATAACCTGCTTCTACAATTTTAGTTAAGGAGACTACCGCATAGGCAGCACTCAGGCCTCCTTGTTCATGTCTTAGGCATGAACCATCCACAAACAATTCCATGTCATGTTTAGGCAAAGGTGTTTCTTTAATGTCTGGGCGTGGTTTTGTGCAAAATTCTGTTAAATCAATGCAGTTATGCTCATCTTCCTCCCCATCTTCCATATCCATTGAGTTGGGAAGCAGAGTGGCGGGGTTCAGAATGTTGCACCTGACAATCGTTATATTTGCAGCACCCACGAGAATCCTCTCGTATTTAGTCAGCCGACTAGGGGTGAGATACTGAGTTTTCGTTCTCGTTAGCAAAATTACCACTCCATGTGGAACATACACAGTTACAGGATGTCCCATGACAATGGATTCACTCAGCTCTAAACTTGTGCAAGTAGCAGCTACTGCTTTCAGACATCCCGGTAATCCAGCAGCCACTGGATCCAGGGTGGCAGAGAAATATGCCACTGGCCTTGTTCTTGGGTTAGGACGGACAACGCGCAATTATCGCGAGTGTCACAGAACAGGGCAAATTCCTTGGAATAGTCTGGCATTCCCAACGCAGGGGCTGTACACAGACAATCTCGCAATTTTGTGAAGGCTGTTAAGCTTTCATCATCCCATTCTACAATATCTGGTGTTCCTCTCTTGGTCATTTTTATCAAGGGCCTAGCTAGGACTGCAAATCCCACAATCCATTGCCTGCAGTATCCTATCACTCCAAGGAACATTCTGATTTCTTTCTGAGTACGGGGTAACTGCATCTTTTGAATTATTCTCACTCTTTCTGATGTTACTTTCCTGATGCCTTTCTCTATCTGGTGCCCCAGATATTTCACTGATTTTGCACAGAACTGTAATTTTTCAGGGGCCACTTTATGTCCCTTCTCACTCAGGTGATTCAGTAGGGCAATGGTGTCAATCACACAGTCCTTATGACTTTTGGACGCCACCAAGAGGTCGTCAATGTATTGCACCAAAACAGAATTTCCAGGTAAGACCAAAGTTTCCAAGCATTTTTTCAAGATCTGATTAAAGATAGAGGGGCTCTCTGTGTACCCCTGGGGGACCCTGTTCCAGACATACACGTGACTGTTGAAAGCAAATGAGAAAAGAAATTTGCTGTCTGGATGCAAGGAAATGGAAAAGAATGCATGACACAGGTCTATCACAGTGAACCACTCAGCATCCCAGGGAATCTGGTACAGAATCACTGCTGGGTTCGGGACAATAGGGCAGCAGGGAACCACTATCTTGTTTACCTTTCTTAGGTCCTGAACTACTCTGTACTTGCCACTAGGCTTTTTGATGCCCATAATCGGTGAGTTGCATGGGCTACTCATTACTTCCTGTATGATGTTTCCTTCTAACAATTTTTGTATTTCCAGGCAACACCTGCTCTCACTTCTGCATTCATTCGGTAAGGTTTAGTATTAGGGTATACTGCATTGTCCTTGATGGCTATCTGTATGGGGTCTACGTTTTTCATTAATCCTACATCTTTTCCGGTAAAATCCCATACCTCTGGCTTCACTGTTTCTTGGAGTTCTTTGGCAAATCCTGCATAGTCATCCGCTTAATTTCTGAGTCAGGTCTGATTAACATCAATTTATAAATGCCATCTTCATCTGGGGTCTGAATTTCAACACCCTTTGGTGTGCAAAAGATGGTACAGTTCATTTTGCACAGCAAATCACGTCCCAGTAAGTTCACTGGACTGGTGTCACAAACGACAAATCTATGCATTTCTTAAAAATTTCCAATTGAGATCTCCATGGGCTCGGTAACAGGAGTACTAATCAGTTGATTAGATACCCCCACTACTTGGATTGCTTCTCCCGAGAGGGGTAGGTTTGGAACGTCCACTGTTCTCACAGTAGAACGGGTAGCGCCAGTGTCCAACAGAAAAGTGACATCATTTCCGTCAACCTTTCCTTCAATGTATGGCCCGGACTGGTCTACCGGCAAGGAGGCGCCAAGTGCGCACTCCTCGTCCTCCCCTCTCAGGCCCCGTCAGTACTGGTCATCACAAAGGAAGGTATCATTTAGTAAATACTGCGAAGTTGCTGTATTTCTGTTCTCATTACTTTCCCAGACCTCTATGTCATCACCCTGCGTGGATTTTCCCTTAAATACTTGTTTTGGTGCTCGGGGCAACTGAATCGTTTTTACCTGTTGTTGGGTCTTTCTTGGTCTTTCATTCTGCGTCTGTGGAGTTAAATCAGGTGTTTTGGAGTTATCATCCGGCAAATAGGGACACTCGTCTCGCCAGTGTCCAATTTCTCCGCACTGGTGGCAGGGAAATTTCTTCTTAGCCTCCTCCCTGCTCATTTTGGGCCGGGGCTTTCCTCCTCCCCCACCCCCAGGACCTTGGTTCTGAGTAGTTTTGGCCATTTTATTCAATTGTTTTTCCTGTTGTTCTGCGAGCTTCACTTGAGCCCACATAACCTTCTCCTTGAGAGCCTTTTTCTTTTCTGCCATCTCGTCCTCACAGTACTTTGCGTACCGTAGGACCTCATCCATCTTTTTTGTATGCCAACAGATTTTGTTATCTTTTATCCACTGACAAATTTCGGGTCTTAAACCATTTACAAACCTGTAAATAAAATGTGTCATATCCTTCATCTCGATGTTATCTATACCACTGTATGTTTTGAACACCTGCAACAGCCTTTCATAAAAGGAGTGCACTGTCTCGTCTCTTTCCTGCGTGGTTCTGTCTATCTTGGTCCAATCAGTTTCCTTTGCTGGCACTTTTAGTTTCAGATGCTGAATTACTTTCTCATATTTTCTCATCACTTCTTTCGATGGTTCCCCTGTTTTGTCATCTCTCGGGTATTCCTCACTAGGCCAAGCTATGGCTATTTTACACTCGGTCCATAGATCTACCGGGACCACAATGTCGAAAAACCCATCCAGGTCTTTCCACAGACATTTTTGTACCTTTACGAACCTTTCCACCTGCCTATACCAGTCAACTGGCTTCTCGCGCAATTTCGGGAAATCGTTAGTAAAGGACACAATATCCTGTCTGGACCATGGAACGTGCACATACTTTCCACCTGGTACTTCACGCATAGGGCATAACTGTTCTGGTTTTTCAGCTTCTTTTAGCAAGAATTCGGGAGTTGCCTGCCTAGACCTGGCCTCATCCTTTTTCTTGGCCCATCTGGCTTTCCACCTTTCCACATCTCCCCATTTTTCCAATACTGTCAATAGTTCTTTGACCTGTGCTTTCCTCCCCGACATATTCAAGTTTTCCAAATCTTTGTCTGAGAAATCTGCCCTGTATGGTTTTCGCAGCGGTTCGATCTTGAAATATCTATTCCCATGCTAGCAGCCGTGTCGGTCAGTTTTTCATGAAGTACTCAGGTACTTCGGGTGAGACTCTTGCAGATAAACAGCATTTCGTCTTCAGAGTAGGTATTTAATCGGTCTAATCCTCCGTTTCCTGCCATCAATTCCTCTATTTCTATTCTCAGCTTGTAGAGATCTAAAGGTTTCGTTGGGGACGCTTGTTTTTCAAATTCTTGACTCCATCTTTCGATTTCTTCAGGAGTCACCAATGTGACACTCTTAGTACCTGAGGTCGATTCCATTTGAATTTCCCTCGCATTAAAAGGATTATGTCTTTTCTGTATCCTTTTCCCTGTATTTCTAACGGGCAGATCTAGTAGCGAGACCTCCGACTCGCACTCACTTGTCTGGTCATCTATAATTAAGGATTCTGGTCTGGTCGGTGCAATGACAGGAGTAATTACGGGATGTTTCGGATTTCCTTGACGGTCCCCATACAACGGAACCACCGGTCCGATAGTTACTGGGATCGTCAAAGCTTCAGGACTTGCATTTAGCTGTGACATTTTCTGTATTATTTCCGCTCTCTGATTTCCTAGCGCTTCTCGTTCCTTTTCTGCTAATAACCTGTCCAAAGTGTTTCCATGTAACACCTGCGGGGTTAGAATGGGAGCATAACTCGGGGCAGTGGGATGTGTCTCACTCGGTCCTCCGCCATAATTAGGTTTCTGAAACAAACTTCCTGTGCCTAGGATTCTCGGATCTTCCTCATCCCGTGGCTGTAATAATGGCATTCCTGAACTTAAGGACCTCACCTCACCTCCGTAAGGGGGACGAGGGCAACAATCTCCTTCACGTGAATATCCCATTTCCCCACCTACAGGTCTCCTGGGGTAAATACTTCGGGTTTCTATGGGTCCTAGATTCTCAGTATAAGGAGGAATTAGATAATCCCCTCCTACACTTGCGGACCTGACCTCTTCCCTTTGTAGGGGTCTCCGGGGAATATCTCCTGCACTCGAAGGTCGGTGTCCCTCATTATAAGGAGGCGGACTTCTCATGCATATATCATCTAATAATTCGTCATCTGATTCTCCCAGGGGCCCCCAATGTTTGGTCTTTTCTGTTCTTTCCCCCCCCCCCAGGAGGATCTTCTGCTGGCATCATGGGAAACAGTCCCTCAACAATCATGCTCTGTCTCCATTGTTTCATCTTTTTGTCTCGGGTTTCTTGTCTCAGTTTTGAGTAATACTTAGTCAGCCCTTTATCCATTCGGGGCTTTTCTCTTTGGAAAGCCTCAATCTCCCATTCCTCTAATGCCTCATACTGCGTTAGTCTCGGTCTGGGATGTAATTCATTCATTCGGGTTCTTAAATTGAATAGGATCCTACCATTAAAAGTACCTTCTAACGGAAAGGCCATTATTCCGTCGTCTTTTGTGTATTTCACCCAATTTTCTAACCATACACATGTATTGTACCCTCTGTCAAACATCATGAAAGAGGCAGGAGTATTTGGTGGTGGAATAACAATGCCCTCTCTAGTTTTAATCGGCTTGTCCTTTTTGAAGTAATTCTTTACCTTATTTACAAGGGACATTTTTCTCTTAGTTCCGTACATAATATCGTATCTATTAGCCTTCCACTGATCCCTTTCAAACCCTTGGTTTCTTGGATCGGGTCTAGTCTCTGGAGTATACGAGTGCCACATACGATTTCTACGCTTAACTATGTTTACAAATTACCTCCAATCAGAATGCGTCTTGCACTTCCGTGCGACCAATGGGGTGCACGCGTTCAAATAATTTCGGCCAATGGGTGCGCGGCCTTTTCGCGAGACAGTTCTCACGCTTTCGGCGCTCACCCCTCCTTCACAATTCCAGCCCCGCTACCCGCCCGCTGTTTCTACCAATCCCAGCGCGGCACAGAGTGACGTCAGAGACGCTTCGCGACTGACTCCCTCCCTTCGCAAGGTAACAGAAACTTTCTTTCTTTCTAAAGTGCTTAGTACTTGGGTATTTTACGACGAATACACATTCGCCACAGTGCTCAAGTGTCTAGACAGGAAAGAGTTGTTTTACTGCAAGTAAACTACTTCCATTTACTTTTCACACACTACGGGTAGATCTCTTCCGCCTACCCTTCACTCTAGCATCAGTGAACCTGTTACTTCCCTAGACCCATCCAGTCATTCCGGGATATATCCGAGTCTAAGGTTTCCCAGCGGACCCTTTTGCTTTCACCCAAGCTCCGATGAACCTGCTACTCTTCCGATGTGACCCTTATTAGGTTACGCCACTATGGGAATTTTGCCAATGAACCTCGTTACTAACATTTATTCATACCTGTATTCAGAAAAGCCCTAGTTAGTGCTTCCGGTTCTTCCTAACCTGCACCTAACTTTCCTTGAGCCTGCGACCTCAAGGCAAATGGATTCTATTCACCACTTGCCATTCAATTCCCCGGGGAGTTCCAACAACATTTAACAAAACGGTTTACATACGCATGGATTAATACATAGAACAATATAAGAACAAGAATAATAATTTTCAAACAATTCATAAATTTCAAAAACAGCGCGTTCTCAAGAGAGTGATCAAGTCCCCCGAAATGGCCGCTCTTATAGCAGCATCAATCTACTAGCAGCTACCGACTTGACTTAGCTTAACTAGTCCTGCCTAACCTTTAACTATTCCCTAACCATCCTCTGCTACCAGAAAATTACTGATAGAGTGCGCGGGTCACCCGACCAATAATTTCGCCGCTTCCGGCTTCGGGCCCATATATTTCAAATCACCATATACATTGATCGGATGACCTCACGGTCTACTATCAATAATTTGGGATTTCCTTTCGTTATTTTTCAGAATACCCGACTTACCATCCACCGATGCGGGTACCTATGACCACAATGGATCAGGGAGCTAGCTGTAAAAGGAAAGGCAGCAAAATACAAACCCAACAAATATCATTCAATACCTTTGTAAAATGACCACGGACAACTGGAAGTTTTAAAGTCTTTATCTAAAGTTCGTTCTCAGAAATCATTAGATTTACAAGAATAAGACAATCAATAATCAAAATAATGAAAAGTACATAACTATAGAGAAATAAAGTCAGGGTAACCATTGAAATTCTGATATGAGATGCAACGGGAATATGCTATGCAGATTTTAGAAGAAAGCTTTAAGAATGGACATTTATTAAGGAAACAATCTTATGCACGTACTAGAGATTCCCTATTGGAAGAGTTTATACTATGGTAAATTCAAAGATCCTATATAACTATAGGAGAGAAATACGCTATGCTTTAAGGCAAAAGTTCTTTAGACAGTTCAAGTAAGGAGGTTCTAGACCATATCAGGAAATGACAAACTGCAATGCAAAATATTATTTCTAACAAGTAGGGTAACATAGGAACGTGTTATGAAATAAATGCAAATAACTTTATGATTCAATGGTTGCGGGAGAAAGCATGGAAAATTAACATATGCAAAGGTATGTCTTTATTGAAGCAAAAGACAGAAAGGTGCAAGGTTCAGAGCTTTCAGAGTGATATTTACCTAGACTGGTGTGGAAACCAAACCCTGGCCACGGGTCAGTTAAGGACAGGAAACCCTCAAGGAAGGATACCCCTCAATGGACAGCAGGTGCAGAATGGACACCCAGGACAGGACAGGAAACCCTCAGATTAGGAATCAGGACAGGACCTCTCGGACAGGACCCTCAGGACAGGATCAGCACCCGCAGTTCGGAAGCAACGCCTGCGCTCCACCCTCTCTGCAGCTATCGATCAAGACCCCGATTGGGTCAGCGAACTCCCAGCAAAGTGCTCCGCCAGCACTTTAAGGTTTAGTAAAACCTTAGTCTATGGTCAAATTTCGGACAGAGTGCTCCGCAGCTCTCTGTATCTTCAGTCACCTATTGAGTGCGTTGGGTCAGTGACAGGTCAGCTAAACCAGACAAGTCGGACAATTTCCCTAGGTGAACCCAGGGTAGATATACTGTTTTGGGACGGTGTACCACCCCCCAATGTTGCAAAGTGTCAGAATCCCTCAATTTGGATTGGTCCTAAGGTAGGCTTTGGGTAACACACCAATCAGAATAGACTATTTGGAGGCCTAATTTACATCTCTGAGCACCGCCTAGCAAAATTGGGGTTCCCATGAGAAAGCCGCACAGAATACAATGGAAAGAATACATTTCGTTACAATAGAACATAATCATGATGCTTCTGCTGGGTGAAGGTGCTCTTTCCCAGGGTGGCTCTGGCATCAACCTTCTTTGGCCTGAGTTCAATGCCAATGGCTGCTTCTAGATTCTGCGCAGAAATACCCTCCAAGATGGACTCCCCAGCCCAGCACCCCTCCGAGTCGAGGATACATGAAAAGTAAGCGAAAACAAATTAATACATAGAAGTGACGGTATGAAAAACACATCATTGGTCTTGTACTTCAAACTTATCATTATAAAAATATACTATGCAGTTTAAATGTTAGCAACATATACACTGTCACAAGAGCATCACCACGTTATTCACGAAAGCTGTGTATTACGCATGCGCACCCTTTCCCACCAAATTTATAACTACGTCAGGTCACGTGAGTGTGACTGACGCATGCGCAGAAGCAAATTTTCCAAGCGGCGTCCATGTTTTAGAGACATGGATTAGTTGTATTAGAAATACACGTACGCAAGCTTCCTCTACCTCGTTTGAATAAAAAATAAAAGATTAGTAAGACGTACAAATTTATTAATTGATTACACACGGGCGAGGTTCTTGACTCGAGCAAGTCGCGATGCGAAGCTTGCTCTATCAACAGCATCAAAGGAATGCTGCCATGCTGCGAACGAGGGCGAACTGGAGCCTTTGCAGGGGGAAGCCAGTTCGAAGGCTCCGGTCGGCAGCACACAAAGCGGGGCAGGTCCCGCCATGGACATTTGAAATTTTAAAAGGCTGGAAGTGTAAGGTGGTTTGAGGCGCGCCCACTGGGGAGAACGGATTAACACTACATCACCCACAATTCCTTGTAAGAGGCCACGCCTAATGGGCGGGTGATTCAATTACCTGTGTTTTTTCATAAGCGATCTAAACCACCTTTGCCCGAAAACGCCACTGAACAAAGGATTATTCCTGAAACGCGTCTGGCTTCAACTATTGACTAATGCTGTTCCTGTTGGTACCTGCTGGCAGGCTGCCTTCCAATAAAAGCGGGTCTTATACTTACCTTCGTGTGGCTCTATGTTCAAATGGAGTTCCTGTGTTGTTGGATTTAATGCGGCTTTCCGGTCGCGAATTCGATCCCACCGCTGCTTTGCGGGTCTGTGACAGCATCAAAGGAATGCTGCCATGCTGCGAACGAGGGCGAACTGGAGCCTTTGCAGGGGGAAGCCAGTTCGAAGGCTCCGGTCGGCAGCACACAAAGCTGGGCAGGTCCCGCCATGGACATTTGCAATTTTAAAAGGCTGGAAGTGTAAGGTGGTTTGAGGCGCGCCCACTGGGGAGAACGGATTAACACTACATCACCCACACAATTCCTTGTAAGAGGCCACGCCTAATGGGCGGGTGATTCAATTACCTGTGTTTTTTCATAAGCGATCTAAACCACCTTAGCCCGAAAACGCCACTGAAGAAAGGATTATTCCTGAAACGCGTCTGGCGTCAACTATTGACTAATGCTGTTCCTGTTGGTACCTGCTGGCAGGCTGCCTTCCAATAAAAGCAGGTCTTATACTTACCTTCGTGTGGCTCTATGTTCAAATGGAGTTCCTGTGTTGTTGTGTATATATATATATATATATATATATATATATATATATATATATATATATATATATATATATATATATATATATACATATATATGACAAGGCAGAATGGGTGGACAGGGTAATCTGTTGGAGGAGATACATCGACGATCTCTTCCTTATTTGGAAGGGATCGGAATCCTCAGCAGAAGAAAATATAGCAGCCCTGAACATCAATGATCTGAATCTGAATTTCACCCATAATATGAGCAGGAACGAGGTCAATTTTCTGGATCTTAGGGTCTTTGTTGACTCGGGCGCAATCCAGACTGCGCTTTACAGAAAGGAGACAGCGGGGAACTCCGTTCTACATGGACGGAGCAGTCACCCCGCAACCCTTGTGAAAAGCATTCCCTACGGGGAATTGTTGAGAATAAAATGCAACAGTTCCCTGGATAAGGACTTTGAGGAGGCAGCTGAGAAAAGCATAAAACGTTTTAAAGCACGTGGCTATTCTCACACGGTACTCCAACAAGCTAAAGGCAAAGTGTTAGCTATTGACAGGCAGACACTCTTGATTGAGAGACAGAGCAGAGCAACAAAGGGTGGCAATGGCATAATAAGACTAATCACCAACTATTCGGTGTCAGCAAATAGGGTGAGAGCCATTATGTTAAGGAATTGGGGTATCCTTAAATCTGATGCTGTAATCGGCAAGGATCTATCAGATCATCCAATGATAACGTTTAGGAAAACCAAGTCCCTGAAGGGCAAGTTGGTACAAAGCCACCTGTCCAAAGAAAGATCCAAAGGAGAACTGCACGCCATGCATGGGTCGTACCCATGTGGGAAATGCAAGGCCTTCAGCACGAGCCAGAGGGTGTTATCATATCAGGTACCTCACAAGGAAGCCAAGATCAGAATCCCTAAATTTACCACATGCTCTACTACGTATGTAGTGTACTGCCTGAAGTGTCCCTGCGGACATCGTTATGTAGGGAGCACAACAAAAGCTGTGAAGCTAAGGATATTAGAACATCAACGGGCCATCGCTAATAAGGATGAGAACTACCCGATGGCTCGCCATTTTGCTATGTACCACAATAGCGACAGAACTCTTCTTAGCTTCTTTAGCTTAGACTGCATCCCACAAGATTTGAGAGGTGGTGATTTTGTAATTCTTTCTTTATTATTATGTTTCGGAACTCGAAAGAGGTCCACATAAAAACCATTTACAATACATAATACATTCAATGCAAGACAGACATCTACAATGTTCACAAGACAAAGTACTCAGATTCATTTATCACAAAAGCCATTAATAAATAGCTAAAAAGCATTTAAAAAAGTTAAAAATGTTAAAGCAGAAAATGTCATTTGGGGGGTTATACAGTGCAAATAAGAAAGAGTTAGCATTTAGAATACCCAATTGCAAACAAACAAATCTTAACCACTTACGCCGAAATGGGCGCAGTGCAGGGCATATGAAGAGAACATGCAAGCGGTCCTGGGTGGATAAGTTGCAAAAATTACAAATTGCAGGAGAACCATACCACTTTGCCAATAGATTGTTTAAAGGCAACAAATCCTGTCTTAGGAGAAACCAGAATCGCCGAATGCCGTGTGGTAAATTCCAGGCGACATAGGGTTGCATAACTTTACTAACATACGAGTCAGTAAGGTGGTTAGCTCCCTTTTTTAGATACAAAGCCTCCTTATCCATTTTAAAACTAAGGTCCCAGGATGCCTTTTTCAAAATCGTTTTTAACTGTGCAGTAGAAACAGTAAAAAGTGTGCTCTCATCCAATTGGAGAAGGGCAGCCGCCTTTCTAAAATTTTTAACAATTAGCGAATATTCATTTAAGCTGCCCAGCAGTTCAACCTTCATAAGATTTCTTAGTGAACCCATTTCTCCTCTAGCTAAGCTAGCAACCCACCGTACCATAGCTGCAAGGCCCTGGACCCAACTACTGCGGGGCCATATTCAAGTCTGCAGGCAGCTACTGAACAAGCGGTATTGAGAGAGGATAAAGATCTTAACAATTTCCCTTCTACAGAATGTAAAAAATCCCATTTCCTTAGGTCAACTAATTCCATTCCATACAAAAGGGAAGAAGGGATTTTAGCCCTGAAGACTTCCAGTAAACAATTAAAATGTCTTCTCCCCGTGGCTGAGTATAACCCACTCAAACCTTTTCCCTGGGATAGGGCTTTACGGGTATTGTTATCAACATGGGGCTTATCACTCAAATTGTTGGAAATAATTTTCCCTAAAAATACATAAGTCTTTACCACCTCCAGTTTTTCGCCACCAACTGAGGTGGTGATTACAAGCAGAAGCTAAGACGCTTGGAGGCGAGGTACATCATTGAACTCCAAACAAAGTCACCTGGAGGTCTGAATGCTGGGGAAGAATTAATATCACATCTGTAATTATTGAACTTAGAAAGTCACTATGAGCTGTGTCGATGCCAGAGTATTTTTCATGAATGAATTAAAGAAACCAAAGTAGTAAGGAGTCAGAGGATTATATGATAAATTTTATAACGCATACTTCTATTTAGAAGATACAGTGATTTTAGAAAAAACTATGAATAGTTGCAAATTGCTCTCACTGTTTGCCCATCCAGGGCCCTATTGTTGTTGCGGGTTTCAATGTAACTAGGTTCTCCCCGAGACATAGCACTACAGGATATAATTAATTCGGGTACACTTCAGAGAATGTTGGACTATGACTTATTATAGATTCAAATGTTATTGAATTATTTGTCTCGTAATGATTGCCCATTCAGGGCTTAAGACAAGGGTATAATTATTTATTTTGTGTATTGTAACATCAAACACCACATGCATTATTTCCAACAAAAATCTGAACTGTTTTATCTGAATTGATGAAATTATGATTTGGTTTTGCCATTACAAGATGGCGCTTATGATTTGGACAGTAGTCCGTTTTTTATTTTGATTATGGTTGCCTTTATTAACTTCTGCCTCGCCGTCGCCAGCTGACACTGACGAAGGCAAGTGCTGCAACGCGTCTGTTTCATTGTTTTTTTGTGCAATAAACCTGATTAGCACCAGCGAGTGCTGGTGTGTCAAGTTTGTTTTGACAGTGGAGCAGAGAATACATATATATATATATATGTGTGTGTATGTGTGTGTGTACATATATGTGTATATTTATATCTATAGATACACACATCGGTTTTAATTTCCTTACCTTATAACTACCTTACATAGTAAAGGCTGCGTGGTAAGGCATGTGTGATAAGGGTATGCTTTGCAGCATCATAAAATCGTCTATATGCTCACAAGTGAAAAGATTTCTAGTACTACATGTGAAAATCTGTACATGTCAGAGGCACCCACAACTTTTGTGAAATCTAAAATGGCAGAAAAATGCACCAAAGTGTGGTTTAAATTTGAGCTTTTGCAACTTTTTTTGCGAATCGGGCACTCTCTCTTTAAGCCTCTAAACATACAAGTTAGATCTTAATTCCCTTTAAGCTGCAGATTAATACAACTTCATTGTGATTTTTGTATTGGGAAGTCTGCACTTTGTATTTTCTGCTTTAAGTTGTGCACCCTATTTAATTAGGAGTTCATACATTTCCAGAAGCCATGTCATGTCATTTGTTAAGTAGCAAGGGTATGGTAAGAGTGTGTTTGGAAGCTGTCTTCTCTCTCTTTAGTCGTCATTCCAGCTGGAATTTCCAATACCATGAGCGGCCGTAATAAAATGGGGAATTACTCTCGAAATCAGCATTATTGCAGCCAGTACCTGCAATATTTACCCATTTTTGGCCTATTATCCTCGTGCAGGTTTGACCACATTTTACTTGGTGAAAAGCCAGGAGGCGGGGAAAATACCACAGATGTATTCTTACTGCAGGAGTTGGAATTCTGATTTGGCCTGTAAACCCCTCATTGCTGACTTGTGAATTCCACCCGTCTTGGCATTGAGACGTTTTGCTCTCAGTGCTGCAACTTCATCTGCAGGGTCTTTGTGCCCCTCCTCTCTCTATGCATCCTTTTTCAGCTAAGTGCCCAACTAGCTCTCCAACCATGCATTTGGGTCATCACAGTTGCCAGGTTGCCCAATATCATGATAGTGACTTTCAGCCAGCTCTGATTTTTCTTTCAGCAACACTAAGTATGAATTAACTTGTAAAGTTTTTCCCATTATGAGGAGGGAACTACATGTCCCAGTATAACTAGTGCTAATGCTTCAAAAGTTAAAACTGTTTGAAAGCCACCATCATAACGTTTGGCGATTATTTATCTAAATCTCTAAGCACTTCTACAGAATAACGTGTTAGCCCTCCTCAAAGTGTTTCAACGCCTCATCAAGGGTAGTAGGCGCTGTAAACATACTCATACAAAATACTCATGCCAAACCATACAAGGCACACAGCTGTTGGTGCAGCAGGTGCAGTGGCACCAGGGGTGCAGTGCTCTCCAATTATGGCTCATGCTTCTCAACCGGTGGGTGTAGGGCTCACATTAGGGCCCACTGAACTAGCCATTTCCTTCTCGGATGAACAACCCTTTCTGGCAGCTTTTGCATTCAATTTTAACTGGAATCATTAGTGTATCTCACCTTTTCCGGGATACTGTGTGCGGTTGTGTCTTTCCTGCAATCACTTCTAGTTACGATAACAGACATAGGTGTCTTACGCTGATCTCTCTGCTGCTGTTTACATGCAGTCATTCCCCACTGATACAGCTTCTCGGGCTCCTCTGGGGTCTTTGTATTTCGGTCTCTGTATAAGCCATTTCCAGCTGGGATGTGACTCTACGCTGCTGGCGTTTTACAACACCATTTGCAGCTGGCCCCTGGACGTGGATGGGAAACAGCAGAGAGTCCTCCAAGATTATGTATGCCGCAGGCGCTGTGGGGAGACATTTATAAATAGCTCTTGGAAGACCGTTTTAATCTCCAAGGAAGGAGGGTGAGAGACAAAGAGAGCGAGGACATACACAGCATCGAAGAGAGAGGAAGAGAAACATGGAATGAGAGACCGAGATAGTGATAGAAAAAAAGGGTTGGGATGAAAGAGTAAGAGACATACACAGGACCCTGGTCATGAAGGTAAATCTTGTTTTAAACGTAAGTTTGCGACCAATTCACAAATGGATTCCTGGAAGGCGTAAGCCCTTTTACGGACAGAGATCTTCGCAGCTGTAAACCTTAGTTAAGGTTGGCATTTCTATATACTACAATTCAACCCTCTTCCCACCCTGGAAATGTTTGACAATTTACTGCAGCACATGGCGGGCATAACTCACCTTCCAGTGTATGAAGGAGAACTAATCGCCCCCATATTTGATGGGGGTGCAGGGTGAGTTTCTTCAGGCGGAAAAATATTTCCAGTGGAGGAAAAAAATCGTGCACATGCATAAGGGGATTATTGCCCCTGTGCAGATGTCCCAACCACAAAGAAATCTGCACAGAGGTGAGGGATTTCCAAATTGGAAATTACATGATTTCTCAAAGAATCTGCCTGGAAACTAAGCATGGGCGGATGTAGCGAATCTGGCGTACGCGAACTTGCGTATTTACGGATTCGCAATCCGCAATATCCGCGAACTCTCGCGAATTTGCGGATTTTTTAGGTTTTTTGTGTTCGCAAGGGTTTCTGCCAGTTCGCGAGGTTTGTTTACCAGTTCGCAATTGCGAACGTACTTTTTGGCTCGCAACGGCTGCAACTATGTTGTTTTTTACGTCTGGTTCATCATCACAGGTTCACAGCACCCTCTGTTTCACCACTGCCACCCTCTGGTACACCCATGCCACCCTCTGGTACATCCTCACTGCCACCCTCTGGTTGGTTTATCACTGTAGATTATGGGGGTGAAAAAAAGCAAGCACACCAGCCCTGCTTCAACTGCCATGAATTAATTTGGGGTTGATTAATGTGTCACTGATTTTTAAACTTCCAGTCTGGCTGGCACCTGCTTCCTTCCTTATCTGTAATTTGCTTTCTGTTGCAGTGCAATTTTTTTTCACAGGACCTTTGTGGCCTACTTGTAGCTATTCTATGAGCCTGCTGTGAGGGTCAGAGCAGGGTCATAGAATAGTTGCAAATAGGCAACTGAACTCTGGAGGGGCCCCTCAGTAAGCACTAGAGTGAATGGTTACTAATGTTAAGATTGAACTTTTGCACCTGCTGATTGCTTTCAGTTTTGCAAAAATCGTTTTTCTGCAATTTCGCGCAATTTGCGGGGCGCGAACCCGTGCGAGACCGTTTTTTGAAGCCGCGAATTCGTGCGAATACAGGATTTGTTTTTTGCTGCGTGTTTGTTCGCGTGATTTTTTGCATGTTCGCAAGCCGCTTGTAGCGCAACGTTTGCGAAGTTACCCTAGCGGTCGTACATGGGTGCGGCCATCTTGTTTGCGTGACGTAATTCCGTTTCCGGGCGCTATGTGTAATCTCGCAAAGTGTGCGGCTCGCTTGTACATTTTCGCGTGTGATCGCGAGGAAAATCTCGTGCGAACTTACCCACGCGGTCGTGAACGGACGCGGCCATCTTGTTTTTCATTCATTGCTATGGTTCTGGGCATGCTCTCTGTATCCTTTCTTAATCTCTGCCATCCTTTGCTTGTTTGAATTTTTTTTGATCTATTTTACTCATTATCTATCCCTCTATTTTTCTAGCTCTATATTTTTGTGTTTTCTGCTACTTTTTGTTCATTTTAAACTACTTTTTTAAACGCTTTTCTTTTCTTCTTCCCTGTTCTATTTCTTGTTTCTTATTTTGCTTCCTTTCTGCCCAGACCATGGCAAAGGGAGCCGGGAAGAAGCCCGCAAAGGGGAAGGGTCCCGCACCCCGTGCCCGGCTCCCGTGCGGGCGTTTGAGGGGGGAGACAGTTGTAGCTCGGGAGATTTTTAGTGCGGAGGAGGTGGCCGCACTAGTCTTTCACGTCCAGCGCCGCCTCCCCAAGACCATCATGGGAGGCGGCAGGATCGCTACCTGCTACGGGATCCGGGAGCTCCGGAAGCAGTGGGAGAAGGTGTGCCGGGCCATGTTTGAACACCCTGGGGTCCGGGGCACCTATAACCAGGCCACCCACTGCTGGACGGATCTCATGGACCGGGAACGCGACTTGCTGGACGTGCTCGGCGTAGAGATCCCCGGGCTTGGTGAGTAGTAGTAGCTATTTCTAGCTATTTCATCACTACTCTGTTTTATCCCGCTCTGTGTGTTATTATATTGCAAATTTTTGTTTTTTACCAAGAGCAATAATGCTGCCGATTACATTGTAGGTAAATTATATTTCAAAATCTTCTATGCATTTCAGGTGCACTGCTCTCCTTCTCAGTAGCCTTGCTACTATGCTTATTTGTTTTCTATTTTGTGTTCATTTCATTGGCCTGAGAAATTATGTATGAGTGTAGTGTAAAGAACTGCGTAATGCCAGTAATTGTGCGCCATGCCACCACCACCCATGGTGCGCCGTATTTACACTGTGGCGCACCATGGGCCCAAAACGTCACAGAAGCCTTACGCATCTGTGCCGTAAAGGCGGCACATTGCTGGAGTTGTGCGCCAATGATGGCGCAGCTCCAGCAATGCTCTGGGGTGCCCTATCTCCCCAATGCTGCATCAAGCCGTACGTCGGCTTCAAGCAGGCGCAGGGTTTGAGTCACGCATCATTGTCCTAAAAGTGACTGATTGACATCTTGTAGATTTCCCTCAGCCACTTTTAGGATTCGTTCCTGCGCAGGAACGCCCTCCCTCGCGCCGGAACGCCCCCTGATGGCGCAGGGCTTTACAACGTGATGCATCTCCCATATGCGTCACTTTGTTAATATACGCCGCAACGTGGCGCCTCTTTTGTTCTGCCGCTGCGTCACAAAAGTCACGCAACAATGGAGCAAAAGAGCCGCAAGGGGCTTCTAAATCAGCCCCTACAGACTCAAGTCCAGTCCTTCCTTTAGACACATGGCTATAAGAAGACATAGTGGTGGTGGTCGGTTGATTGATAGTTTGAGTATTCACTGATCTGCAAGCACGATGGACTTTGTCTGTCACTTCGCGTGCTGCGGAATGCTGCCTGCCAGGCCTAGGCAAACCTTTTTAGTAGTTTGTTTAGTGAGTTACATAGGAACTTTCCAAGTCAACGGTCCGCAAATCAATAACGTAGTAGACCACATGAGATCGGTCAATATATCCCGTGGAATAGTTGTCTATTTGCTATTTCGCCAAAATATTTTGTTATTGTTCTTTTGAAATGTTTGATTTGGTTGACAAATATCATCCATGTTTTCTGGTCTTTCTTTCTTTCATGTTGTACATCAGCTCCCCCCAGGGGCAAGAGGACACAGGAGGAGGAGGAGGGTGCTGTTCAGGATGCAGGCCAGGATCGGGCAGGCGAGGGCTCCTTTGCTGGCCCCAGTAAGTTTTAATTTTAATATAGAGTAACTATTTTTTCCTAGCGTTCCTCATTCGATTTTTTCTAAATCGTCTTTGATCTTCTTGTAGACTTTTGGTTTGGCTAGTAGGACAATCCATTCTACTACTGTTGCAGGGACAAATCTGCACAAACCGAACTATGGACACTAAATAATGCATTGCTTAGCTTATCAATTATAATATGTGCTGTTAGACTTTCCACATACCTCAGTGATAACAGACTTTGTAGTTGAACCCCCAATCTCCTTACTGACTAGATAGTGTGGCAGAGTCATTTAGCTCCCAAAGTCACCGATGATTGATCCCCAATGATGATTAGATGATCCAACGCAGGACAAGAGTACGGAGTCAGAGTCAAAAAGTGTCAGAGGCATGGACTCATGCTTGCAAAAATTCCACAACCTTTAGCTCATCCACTCTAGTCTGGAGGACCAAAACCACAGAGTCTATTTAAGTTTAAAAGCTTTATTAAAAGTAAACACATTTATAAAAATCAACTTTGTCATAAAACTAAACGTTTAACTGAAAATGGAAAAGTGCTTAGTGCTGACGATTAATTGGACACATTTCTTGTGGTCGAGCCGAGCTCTCACCTGGTTTGAACTTGATCCTGCTCGTGTTCTTAGAAGTCAAGCTTCTGTCTGTTAGGAGAAAAAGTGGTGCGTGTTAAAAATAAAAAGCAAGCATTCATCAGTTGTGCCAAAACATGCAGCAAGACAACAGCCTTCCCTGGAAAAAGGGACATTTTTACTTTAGAGTAGACAGACACAAATTATTACATTGTATTCTGTTTTTTTCACATTTCTTTATTCCTCCTAGACCAAATATTATATAGTAGTGAGTGGTGTATTCTAACATTCTTAAATGTACTTTGTAGGTGGAACATCTGGTGGCGGGGCCAGCGCGGAGGTGGTGGTATTGGACGAGGGGGACAACTCTGGGGAGGAGGCGGTGCAAGTGCCGGACGTGCCTGTGAGGGTTCACACAGTGGTGGCGGGCAGAGGTAAGCTATATATTCCTTACTTATTGAGATTGAAGACTGCATAGTGTGATTTCTGCATGGGTGTATTATAAATCAACCAGGTAGTAGCCTCCTCTAAATGTACTTCGACTTAGCTGTGAAGTTTTTGGCGAGAAGAATCCCAATAAGATCTGAGATGAACTTGATGGATGGGATGAACGAAAAGGGAAAGAAGGGTGTAAGTAAGTGTGGAAGGACGAGAAATTTAATGATGACTGGCAAAGGAGAATGATATGTGTTTGCTTGGTCCCCGAGGTGGTTGGGAAGGAAAGAATATGGTATGGTGCATGGCTGGGTGAATGATGAAGCAAGGATGGGTGGAAGGAGAACAGCCTGGGTGGGTGAAACAGAAACTGTATGTGTGCATATACTTTGAATGGATGGATGCCTGGATCATGGTATTATCTGACGCTTAGATAGCATATGTGTATCTAGAGAGAGTAGACGGTCACTGGATGAACTAAGTGTTACTTTGAAGAGCATGTAACACCGCACCCGCACGTCCGTTCCAGTGTAGGAAAGGCAAGGAAAAGAAGTTGTAATTTTGTCCAAATACTACCATGAATAGTAGCAGTAGTTTGTATTGCAACTGCAAGCACAGCATATATCCGGTTATTACGGTGGACACTCCCTACCTCTCTTAATAACTTTAGTTTAGTAGTAGTACGTCATTCATGTGTGGGCACACTGTTCACTCAATAATAAGCAAAGCACCTAAAGTCATCCCATATGTCATCAAATACATCCCATGTGAAGTGATAGATAATCAGATTATTTAGCTTCTTCATTTTCCTTTTCTAGTACTCATTTGCACTGCAGGGTGAAAGCTAAATTAATTAAGCAGTAGCCCTTTTAACAGAGTATTCTCAGTGCCACCCATAATAGAAAAGTAAGAGCTTCACCACCTGCATGTACTGGACCGGTACAGTAAGGCAAGTCTGTCTCACTCATCATGTTGTGCGTCTGTTTTTCTCGGGTGCAAGTTCACTGCGCTGGCATTATGCCGGCATGCATAAGATAACGTACCAATTTTCCTAAACAAGAGAGAAGAAGAAGAATAAGACTGGTGTACTGTCATAGTCGACTGTAATGGAAGTCCATAGTGCTCGTAGAATTTGTTCCTTAAACTCCCAATAATGTTAGAGCGAGGATGAAGAAGTGGGAGGTTAGATAGATACTGTCCTCAATAGTTATGTACTGTGCTTTCAATTTGCTACTTGTACTGTGACACAACTTTCTGCTCAATCATTTTGTGTTAATCTTAAGGAGCATTGGTTACAGACTATGTCTTTCTTTCTTCATATAGTTGCTCCTTCCAAATCAACCAGAAGATCATCAAGGAGGGAGCTGGCTCAAATGGCCCGGCAACAGAGGCTGGATGCCACTGTCGCCGAATATCGGCGGCTGGTGGCCCTGGAGAAGGAGGAGACGCAGTCTACCGGTACAACAACAACATCCACTGGGACAGCTGCATCCTCCTCCGTGCACCCACGGGCTGCCAGCCAGCGCAGTGCTCCAGCGGTACGGAGCCGGGCTACCAAAGCCAACCGCCACCGCCGAGCAGCAAATACAGCAGCTGCCCCCCACAGGAGTTGCAAGGCACGCCAGCGCCGCTTATCCCTAAGAGTGTCATACCTGGAGCAGGAGGTCCATACCTATAACAACTTGGTGGAGGGCCTCCGCTTCGACCATGCCACCCTCCGCAAGGAGTATGATGCCCTGGCTGCTAAAGTTAACAGCACCCTCCCGTAGTGTAGTGTCCCTTGCCCCTTTTTTAGAGACTTTTGGGGGGTGGGAATTGGGAGTTGGGTTGTGGGACTTTTGAAGGACAATCGTTGGGGTTAGGGAGGGTCTTGCGGGAGATTATTTTGTTAGGGCTACAAAAATATACTTTTTGAAACTTTATCTGACCATACCTGTTTTTTACTGCTTTTGAGTCTGGTGGGTGGGGGTTTAACAGTAAGTTTGTTTTCCTGAAGAGTCCTAGGACTTTAGTAGTACTACCGTCAATCTCTCGTCTATTCCTAATACTCCATTATACTACCTCCCACCAAACGCTTATCTTACCTGTAATTTGTATTTGAAAGTAGGGCTAGGCCCAGGGCTGGCTCCACGGGAAATGGTGATTAAGGTTGGCAATCCTGGGCAGATGAAATGTCCTCATTGCGGTGGTACTAGTGGTGTGACACAGTGGCAGTTGCATGCCTATGGAAAAAAAGAAAATGAAACCTGGTTTGTCCTTACTGTAGCATTACAACGGTACGATAGAGAATATAGCAGGTGACAGTAGACTAGAACAGTGCCACACAGAGCCTAACAAATGGTAAAGTATTGAAAGTATAACTAGTACTTGCGTTGAATTTCTTTGACATTGGCTACTACTACAAGAAATAGTACTGAAGCTGAGTAAGTCCTCGGATTCCTGCACCAGCCTGTTGCTATGACCTTATCCTCCCCAGCAAGTGTGTGGAATTATTGATGTCATTTAGTCACACATCAAGCAAAACCACACAGCCCGGGGGAAGAGGGTTAGGGTTTGGAAAATGGATGGGAATGGGAGTTTCTTTTTGGGTAGGTTTTGTTGAGAGAAAAAAAAAAGCACAGCATGGACAAACAATAATTCAAGATAAAGAAATCTTTGGGTACAAAGCTAACCATACATCTTTTTAAGTGACAAAAAGGAAGTGCATGCCCTACTGCATGCATTGTTACTGAAAAGTAAGTAGTACTAGAATGCGACAGTACAGGGCTGCAGCGTTTTCACTTGCCTATCTCTGCACTCAGAGAAACACTTCTTATTCTTACATTAAATTAGGTTTAAAAATTAGCCGAAGTAAAACCTATTGATTGGCTGTAGGGATCAATTTAGAAGCAGAGAGAGATCCAAGAAATGGAGTCACACTCATAGAAGAAAACAATGGATACTGTATCTGTATGTTGTTGTAGTTGTCTTGTTGAATTTGGTAAGTAAGTTGCATGCAGCAAACAATTCCTCTTATTAGCGGCACTTCTCCATTCCAGCTGACGCTTCGTCCATCAATGTTGGTGACCAGAAGACACCCTGCCCACTGCTTGCCTGGCGGATGCTGAATTGCGGCTCGCTAATGTGAAGCCTGACTCCATCCTTTTTTCCCCATTGCACAGACTGAAACCCGGCCTATAATTATTGAACGAAAAATAGGAAGTGCTATTACAACACCACTGATAAATAAATACAAGGTGTGTACGCTGTGTAGTGCAAAAACTCACACTTTGATTTTCCAAATAGACAGTACAATATTTTTGAAAGTGCGTACTCTGTCTGAGTCACCTTTTGAAGGATAAATAAGTATGGGCAAATTAATTTAGCGGATCTTTCCCCTCAAGCTAGGTGTACTGTAAACTGTGTTTTAGAACAAAATTAGACCTTCCCAGCAGTGATCCCGCCTCCCACCCAGACCCTTACTAAAGCCAGTCGCAAAAATGTAGAAGAGCCCCAATCAGATCTCAAAAAAAGAGGCATAGCAGAAAACTGGTGACAAAACGTACTTTGAAAGTAAAAGTAGGCCCAAATACCCCCTTACCCACCGTGGATTGTATTTCCAAACCACTTGCAAGCAAGCAAAAGTATCCATAGCCAGCATCGCTCCAAGACTCGAAAGCCCCCCCACCCAAACACATGCAATAGAAATACTGCTAACCCTAACGAGCCCTAAGTTAAGAATAGTGGCAAAGGCTTTCTTTAACTATGCCAAATCCCCCCTTTCCCACCATACTACTGGTTTAGAGTCTGGTGGGTGGTGGTTTAACAGTAAGTTAGTTTTCCTGAAACTTAAGTCTGTGTCATTTTCTTCCTTTAAGTGTAAATGGCTAAACGTTTTCAACAGTAAGTACCTCTCACCGAGCAAGTGATCCCCCCTTTCCCACCATGGATTTTCTTCAAATCGCTTGCAACAAAAATTACACATTCCCACGAGTGCTCTAAAACCCCAGAACTCAGTTGCAAAAATCAAGAACACCCAAACACAGGCAATCCTGCTGCTAGGGCTAACCCTAACGAACCCTAAGTTACAAAAAGTGCCAAAACCTTTTTTCCTCATGGATGTTGTTTAAACCAGTTTTATCCGGTATTAGACCTTCCCAGCAATGGCCCCAGAGCCGTCAACCCAGGCGAAAACAAGTAGAAGACCCCCAAACAGCCAAAAAGCAAAAGTACAAAAATGTGGACTTAGTCACTTTTGTAAAAATTTCCAAAATCACTCAGCGCGCACTCTGCAGCTAGGCCCTAACTCCCCTCTGCCTCCATGGATTTCCTTCAAACCTCTTGCTATCTAAACTATCCATGCCCAGTAGTGCTCCCAGACCCCGAAACCCACCCACAAACACCAGGAAGTCCCCCAAACAGGCCCCTGAAAACGCTACATTGAGCGAAAAGTCAGAAAATGCAAAACTTTTTTCCTCATGGATGTTGTTTAAACCAGTTTTATCCGGTATTAGACCTTCCCAGCAATGGCCCCAGAGCCGTCAACCCAGGCGAAAACAAGTAGAGAAGACCCCCAAGCAGCCAAAAAGCAAAAGTACAGGTGATTAAAGTTTTAATTATATTAACTTGTGCAAAACAAAGAAAGACAGAAACACAGGAATAAAAGTCAATAAGTACGAAAAAGAAAATGTCTGAATTCATTGGCTCATTTTCAGGCCTCGGTGTCAGGGAAGAAGAGTTCGTCCTCATACTCTGCGAAATCATCAGGCAGGAGTAGGTCAGTGTCACCTAACACAGAAGAAATTCCCTCATCTAAGTTGCTGTCCTCCTCGTCTTCTTGCGTCGTGCGATCTGGTACTTTGAAATCTGGTGGTATGAGGTGCTCATTCATCTTGATCATTGTCAATATCTCCACATTTTTGGGCGAGAGGCGGGTCCGTTTGCAAGTTACAATGCCACCAGCAGCACTGAAAACACGTTCAGAAGACACACTTGCGAGTGGGCAAGACAAGTAATGTATAGCCAGGCGGGAGATCTCTGGCCACAATTCTTTTTTCCCATGCCAATACGCCAATGGGTCAGCATTAACATAGACCTCTGTTGAGTCATTCAGATAGTCCTGCACCATCGACTCAAAGTTCTCCACGTTTCCTCCACTTTGCTGAATTTACGCTCGGACCTTTTCAGAACCATAACCAATCTCAGCTAGCCAATCCTCTTCATCACCCGATATTTCTGTTGTGTCTGGTGCAGATGATGCGGTTGCCGGTGTCTTTAACGGCTGAGAGGTCACTTCTGCCACAGCCACAGGTGCAGAAGTGGAGTCTTCTGACTGGGGATGGCCTGCTGATTCTGATGTACTGCCTTTTCCTTCAATTTGCTTCCGTTCTCTTTCAAACCTGATGGCTGACCAGGCTACCCAACGTTTGTACTTTGTAGCATCTTCATCACTAAAAGGAAATAATGCAGAGCCTGCCAGCGCCTTTTTGTAACGTGGATGCAGAATAGTAGCACAAATGTAATGCTGTTCTGAGTGGATCTTTTGAAGACGTTCATCGCCACGTAGACGCTCTAATAATTTCTCCGCCAAAACAAAAGCTTCTTGCTTTTCATCATCGTTTTGAAACTTTGAAGACACCGCCTTCAGTTTGTGCTCCAGCATGCGCAACAATGGGATAGCTTTTCCCAAATTACAGTCCTCCCTGCTGACTGCACGCGTGAAGAACTCAAAAGGACGAAGCATGTCTGTCAGTCTTTTAACTAGCTCCCATTGCGTCGCATTTAACCTCAGGTCCTCCTTCACAGCTGTACCCATTGTTAAGAAATACTGATCGAGTACCGTAAACTGCTCATACAGACGCTCAAGCATGTAGAAGGTTGAGTTCCAACGTGTTGGCACCTCCTGGATGAGTGCTTTCACTGGCATTCGACGTTCATGTAGCAGGCTCCTCAGATGCTTCCGGGCCTTAAAAGAATGGCTGAAATGGTTGCACATTTTTCGGCAGGTGACCACTAACTGGCATGCTGGACTTTCTTTATCCAAGAATTTTTTAACAACCAGGTTTATACAGTGCGCCAAACACGGCACTCTGAAATAGTCACCCAGTTCCATGGCCTTAACTACATTGGCGCCATTATCCGTGGAAACATAACCAATGCCGCGTTTTTTTGGAGACAGCCAGTGAAAGACCTTTGTGTTGAACTCATTCAAAATGTTTTGTGCTGTATGACGTTTCTCCAAGCCAAACATGGCTAGTGTTGCATGTTTCCGAGCAGCTTTAAAAACTTGGTCCAGGTCAGCACCTGCGTTTAGCTTTGCTTTAACCCCTGAAAAAGAGACCCAGTGTGCAGTGATGCACATGTAATCAGTGCCTGCGCCACTGGTCCACATGTCTGTTGTGAGATGTATAGTGTGAACAGCACTCTTCTGCAAAGCTGCCCCAATCACCTCCAGCACATCTTCATGTAGTGCTGGAACCGCAACTCGGGCAAAATAGTACCGGCTAGGAACCTTCCATTTAGGGCAGAGCGCTGCCACTAATTCGAGAAAACCAACTCCTTCTACAAAAGAAAAAGGGAGAAGATCCAGCGCTAGCATTTTAGCCAGCTTAGTGTTATACAGACGCACCATTGGGTGGTTGCGGTCATATGGCGCGTCTGAAAACAACATTGTTTTAATGTTGCCCTGGACCATTTTACGGGATGATGATGACTTCTTCGACCCAGTTACGCTCGCTGATGAACTTTTTCGCATTGGTGTCTCACTCGGTCCCACACTCTTAGTGTGGCTCACAGGGGGTGTGCTGACAGGGGTACTGGGTGTAAGTGAAGCGTGTGACGCTTCTTCCTCCTCGTCATCATCAGATGGAACATCAACGTTTTCTCGACTTGCAATTCGGGCTTTCTTGATCTCCTCTAGGTGCGCAAACCATTGGACAGTGTGCTGTCTCTCAAGATGACCTCTCTGGCCTCCAGTCCCATAGTTGGTACCAAGCTTACCACGACTAACTGCAAGCTTACAAATGCTACAAATGGCTATGTTTTCCCTTTTTGTGGAAACACTAAAGAAGTCCCAAACTGCGGACTTGAAATGTCTGTGGGGGCCGGAAGAGGCGATACTGGTGGTGGCCGTGCTGCTAATGCCAGATGAAGTGGAGGATGTGTATTGCTGAACTTTACTATGTTGTGCACTTTCACCACCACTAATTGAGGTCGAGGTGAATGGAGGTCCCTTCTGGCGAGTAAGAAATATGGAAGCGGTACGTTGTGGTGTACTAGTTAACATCAATGATTCTGGTGTTCCCATTGCCTCCTCGTCGACTTCATCATCACGCTCAGCAGCCTGTCGGGCTAGGGTCAAAATGTCTGTTTGCTGCATGCCCGCTGGGGCTTCAGTGACGTTAGTGATGATGACTGCGTCGTCGTCGTGAGAGTCTTCAGCAGCAGGAGTATACGCCACTTCTTGTTGAGCGTCATCACACTCCATAACTTTGAGAGTTTCGACGACCTTCCTTTTACGCTTAGCTACCTTTGTTAGATCATGGTGTGCCTCCTCAACCTCACTCTCAGACGGCAGTGGTGCTGGTTCCCAAGTAAGATCCATATCATCAGAAGGAGGTGGGCTTGAAGAAGATGTAGACACCAACACCCTTGATCTTTTCCTTGCTCGGGATGTGGAAGACAATGAATGATCATCAGGAGGAGTGGCTTCCTCGAATGATACCTCGGCTTGATTGTCGATTTCCAGATGTGCCCCTACTTCTGGAGGAACGACTATTGTGGCCACTTGTTGTGCCCCTCCATGCACCTCTGCTTGCTCCTCTCCTTGCGCCGCCTCTCCTTCCACATGTACTTGGGCTTGTACTTGCACATGTGATTGTTGTTGCGGCTGTGGTTGTTCAACACTCGTCAGATGAGTTACAACAACCTCTGTTGATTGAGGGACATTCCTGCTACTTTCTTGCGATGAGCCAACATCACTGGTCGATGGTGATTGAACAACTATACTGGCTGCCTCTGCAGCACTCAAGGGCTTGGACCTAAGTTGGCGTGGTGGTGGTGGCACTGAGCCCAATGGAGCGGAGGTGCTGCTCCCAGCTTGGTCCCCAGCAGACCCCGCTGCTGCAGCAGGCGTACTTTTTTTCCCCAAAAAATGTGGCGGTCGTCATCACACCAGTCTCCTTGGTAAGTGGCGCCACTTGCTTCTTCTGCTCCTTACTGGCAACTTTCTTGCTAGAGGAGCTACGGGCAACTTTTTTTGGAGCCATCTTCTTCAGATGTCACTCTGAACAGCAGGCCGCAGTTGCACAAGTTGCAGAGTTGTCTGTGGCCACACGTGACGTTGTGCTGCACACACCACAGCAGGACTTCTTCCTGGCACTGGTGGTTCTCTTGTGCACCTACAAGCAATGGAAGACAGAGGAACATCAGATATACACCCCAAAAAGTCGAAAAAAAACACAAAAATCAGCACAATCCCAGCCCATCCATGGCCTCAATGGTGTTTAAATTCAAGAAGACAACCCACAGAAAGACTAGGCCCATGCACCACTCACTACCCCTGGGCAAAAGGCCCCAACAGCAGCCCCAAAAAAATCGACAAAAACCACAAAATTCGGCACAATTCCAGCCCATCCATGGCCTCAATGCTGTTTAAATCCAAGAAGACACCCCACAGAAAGACTAGGCCCATGCACCACTCACTACCCCTGGGCAAAAGGCCCCACCAGCAGCCCCAAAAAAACGACAAAAAACACAAAATTCAGCACAATCCCAGCCCATCCATGGCCTCAATGGTGTTTAAATTCAAGAAGACACCCCACAGAAAGACTAGGCCCATGCACCACTCACTACTCCTGGGCATAATGGATGAAAGCTAGGCAAAATAAGTGCAGGCCTCAGACACTGCCTCTCTTCAAAATGGCCCCTTGCACCCCAAGCACATGTTGCCTGTACCAGCACTCAAGATGGCCACCACCACCACCCACATAGCCAGTCCAAATCAACAGTAGCACCCCAAAAAAAATGAAAAACACACAAAAATCACCACAATCCAATGCCATCCAGGATATTTACATTAAAGAGAGTGAGACCCCACAGGCAGACTCAGTCCATGCACCACTCACTACCCCTGGGCAAAAGGCCCCAACAGCAGCCCCCAAAAAATCGACAAAAACCACAAAATTCAGCACAATCCCAGCACATCCATGGCCTCAATGGTGTTTAAATCCAAGAAGACACCCCACAGAAAGACTAGGCCCATGCACCACTCACTACCCCTGGGCAAAAGGCCCCACCAGCAGCCCCAAAAAAAGACAAAAAACACAAAATTCAGCACAATCCCAGCCCATCCATGGCCTCAATTGTGTTTAAATTCAAGAAGACACCCCACAGAAAGACTAGGCCCATGCACCACTCACTACCCCTGGGCAAAAGGCCCCACCAGCAGCCCCAAAAAAACGACAAAAAACACAAAATTCAGCACAATCCCAGCCCATCCATGGCCTCAATGGTGTTTAAATTGAAGAAGACACCCCACAGAAAGACTAGGCCCATGCACCACTCACTACCCCTGGGCATAATGGATGAAAGCTAGGCAAAATAAGTGCAGGCCTCAGACACTGCCTCTCTTCAAAATGGCCACTTGCACCCCAAGCACATGTTGCCTGTACCAGCACTCAAGATGGCCACCACCACCACCCACATAGCCAGTCCAAATCAACAGTAGCACCCCAAAAAAAATGAAAAACACACAAAAATCACCACAATCCAATGCCATCCAGGATGTTTACATTAAAGAGAGTGAGACCCCACAGGCAGACTCGGTCCATACACCACTCACTACCCCTGGGCAAAAGGCCCCAACAGCAGCCCCAAAAAATCGACAAAAAACACAAAATTAAGCACAATCCCAGCCCATCCATGGCCACAATGATGTTTAAATTCAACAAAACAGTTTATCATGCACCCATAACCAACCCTGGTCCTACTGGATACTGTGGCTACCCCAATATATTTTATTTAATGTTCTGAAAAAGTTCCAAAATTGTAGTTGCAGCAACTGTAATTCCCCAAACAAACTTACTTGTGAAAGTTGATTTCTAATCCAAAAGTGATCCAAAGAAAGTCAAAAAGGCCTCAAATCCAAATATCCAGCAGCACCCACAAAAAGTAATCCTTCCAGGTCAAGGTCCAAATGAAAGTGACCAGCACATGAAGAAAGCACTGGGAGGAGCCTGCTGGACAGGAACAGGAAGTTGGAGACTGTGGGGCACTTCCTTCCCCTCACCCCCCCCCCAAAAAAATGGACTCCTTGCAAAAAAAAGTGCAGGCAAATGTCAACCTGAGGAGTGATTCTGATAAAAAATCATCATTTTCTGAAGGTTTATGCTGTTTGCTGGTGGATTTCTTGTGCAGAATTGCAATATCTCTTTTTTTCGAGTGCGAGATTGTTCCTGCCCGCCGTACCTACGTGTTCGCAATTGCGAACTCTTGCGATGCGTGCTGTGCAAGGTAAGGTGGCAAGCCGCGATTATGTATTCGCGGGCGCCAACTCCCGCGGGATCCCGCAGCAAGATCCAAAATGGCGCAGCACTCGCAAAATATCGAGAAAAACAACTCGGCAAACGCTGAATGACAGAAAGTGAACGCCGTGCGCCACGCCGCGCGCCGCAATATTGTATCACCAAGCAAAAAAATCCGCCGCGTGCGAATTGACGGATTTTCGGCAAATTCGCTAGAGTTCGCGGATTGCGAATTTACCTAAAATCCGCAAATTCCGCGAGCGGAACGGATTTTACGCCCATGCTTACTGGAAACCTACACCTGGCAAAACTTCCCAAGGGCGTTACTTGAGGATTTGGTAAATTCCAAACCAGACATAGAAGTAAATATTAAAGAGCAGATAGTTTTAGAATATGACCCAAACAGATGGAAAGAACTGGAAGATGGTAAAAAGAGTTGAGAGGTTAAAAAAGAGGGATGCGAGGGAGAGTAAAGAGGATATAGAGCAAAAGCAAGAATGAAAGAAAGGAGATAGAAGTGGACGGAGAGATACAAAAATTATATTTTGCAAAAACCACCAGAAAGATGAGATAGAGCACTGTACAATTTATTGTGTACTTTTTAGTGTTGTCCTGAAATGTAGTGAGAATGGCTCTTATTCTCCCTATCTATAAACAAGCATTAACAAAGACAATAAGTCATGCCTTGATTTGTCAAACATGTAAACACAATCATTCATAAATGCAGTTTACGTTCGGCTGGATGCACAACTATCGCTCTTTACTTTAAAACCCTTTTTGCCACCCAATGCTGTGAAAACAAATAACAAAAATTTATTTTTTCTGTGTAGAATGCAATAGGAGATAAATAATTTAATGTGACGAAAAGGATGATGATTGAATATACCTTTCAGAAGTGAAAAGTCTCTCATGCATTTCAGTGGTACAAAATGCACTGAAAAGCTAATAGCATGAGGTGATGCAGTACTTAGTCCTCTGTTTGGATCGAAAGACTGATCTATGTTAATTTTAAAAAATTGTTAACAATGGGTCTAATTTAGAGCTTGGTGGACGGGTTGCTCTGTCACAAATGCGATGGCTAGCCCGTCCTCCACAGTGCAAGTGCATTATATTTTATGGCACTTGGAATAAGTTGGACTCCATATCCCTCACATTAGTGACAGAGTAGCCCATCCTCCACACTCTAAATCAGAGTCCCAATACAGAGTTTAGCGGAGGAGGTCCTCTGTTGTGACTGAAGTTCACCCATCCTCATTTAGAGTTTGCCGCTTACATACACCTACAATGGCCCAATGAAATAAGGGCCATGGGAGGACTGGCCACTTCTCCGTCCGCCCTATTTAGAGAAGGAAGACAAAGGACGAGTTTTTACTTTCACATGACGCCATCCTAAACGTGGTTGTAAATAAAAGTAAAAACATTTTAATGACCCCTATGGCATGGGAGAAAACTCCCAGGGTGAGGGGACATTGCTTTTTAAAAAAAAATTCCTAAAGAAAATTCTTTTTGAGATGTTGTTTTTGAAAATGAAAAAAGATATTGAAAGTGTGCCGTACGGCACTGACATGTTGATGGAGTCCACACGGCACACTTTCATTGCATTGACAGGAACTGGTGTGATGGCTGTTCCTGCCAGTTTAAGAGATGTCTGCTGGGGTGGCGGATATCTCTAAATCAGGAGTACAGTTACTGCATCAGGGCGACGGATTATTTAAATCCGTCTCCCTGACAGAGTAAATAATGTACTCCACAATCTAAATTAGCCCTGATATGTAATACAGGGACCATGTGCAGTCATGTCAGACAGAAAACGGAAAAAGATGTGACCCAACAAGTAACGCATATATACATTAACCTGATGCCACAGGAAGTTATTTATATGGTGCATTCTGAAATTGCTGAAAACTGCCTTGAAGAATGATCATGCTCATAGTTCAGTCTGGTTTCAGAAAGAGAATCTTTGATCTAGATAATCCTATAGTATTTCCATGTCTGTGGGTGCACCTAAAGTAGTGATGGCATTGATGATTTCAATTTTGATACCATGTGTATCTAGATAATATTTGAATGCTGAAATTATACACAGCGAGAAAACCCAAAAAGTGATGGGTGGAATGCATTAATTATTTTTAATCAAGTGGTGATTACTTCGGGCTGCATTTTATTCCATTGTCATTTGCACACTGTGCTGCTCCGATGAGGGAAAGATTATATGCTCCAATAGGAACACTCAAGCTTGAACTGCTAAGCCACGTCTCTTTGTAGCGTAACACAAGCAACCCCAGACCATTTTTTGCCTTTTTGGGCCTCACTAGTTTGGTGACACTGGAATCTTATGGCACAGTATGCCATGTGATGCCTGTGTGGAAATATCAATCATGCTAGAGGTATTACAGTGGAAAAATAAACAAGCATTGGCATAGCCAATAGGTCTCGCCTTTGGGACCTTATAAGTATTTAGTTATCCAGCACAATATCCCTGGTGCAACAACATCAACTGTTGCGTGTCTAAACCCTTATAAGGTCCCAAAAGCGAGACCATGCTTGTTTTGTTTGTTATGAAAGCTTTTCCAGTGTTATTCAATAGTTCCCATTATGTTAAATTAGTAGATATTGTAATGGTGAATTACAACAGTGGCATTGATAGCCTACACTGTTCACTTAAAAAACCACAATGAAGCCTCTTCCTTGCTTGTCGGGTAGCATCCCTCTAAAGTTTGTTTCTGCACACACCAGCTGGTTGAATGACCTCAATACATTCAAGATATCAGAATTAATCATTTAAGCACTGTCACACTGTTAAAGTGGGACACTTGGCCAGTCTCTCACCGACAGACAGGACACCTTGCATTAAACACCCAATGAACTGCTCTTTGTGATTAGCAAATGATGGCAAAGTTCAAAGATGCAGCTTTGCAGAGTGCCAGAACCGGCAAGCCAACTTCGGTAAAATCCCATGGTATCATTATGGAGAAATTAATTATTCATAGGAAGTGAGAAGTGCAACCCTCCATTTATACCATCAGTTAGAGAATTACATCTCTCAGGTTCCACAGGTCAGTGTGACCCAACTCCAGCAGGAGTAATTTAGCACTGGACTGTTAGGCCATGCTCTCCGGTCACAAAACAGAAGCAAACCTAAACTCACTGTTGCCTAACTGGGCATCACCGGTTAGGTGTAGCCTAAATCACTAGGAATTGCATTGCACAGCAACAAAGAGTTAGTTAAAACCTAATAATTCAGAGAAAAGGAGGAAAAATGCAGCCTTAAATGTATACCATTGTAACCTTTCAGTATTTACTTTTTACGTTTTCTGCTGAGGAAGGAAGGCCCACGATATGCACTCTAATCTGAATTATTACAGGTCCCGAGTACATATATGGGAAAGGGGTAACATGCTTGGAAATTAATTATATTACCTGAAAATTCAAAGTCACCAGAAAATCCTCTGTGCAGGCCAGAAGAGCCCTTCGCCCTGGTGCTTTTTCAAGGACAGGGCTGTGCACCCAGGACAGGGCGTGGAAGGCCCGGGAACACACAATGAGAATGTCAATAATGCTGTCCAGATTTGGAATCCAATTATATGGAGGTAGCCGCCTCAGGTGCCTTCTTTGGGAACGGGGCTGTAACAGGGTTAATGTTACTGTTATTGACATTTCTAGAGCGCGACTGCTTCCCGAAGGTGTCCTGGCGTGGGTTAGGTGGCCCGCACGTGGACAGAGCATGGCCGTTGTCGACGGATCCGGGGAGGAGCTAGGATTGAAGGTCATGCTGGGACCTGTCTGCTGTGAACAGTGGAGATGCTGGATCTGCACCCTAAAGCAAGTGAATTGAAATGTTACAGTGGGTGCACCATCGACAGCCGATAAAGTAATCGTAAAGCAAATTCAAGCTGGAATGTGCAAAGCAGCGGGAAAATTGGCACTAAAACTGGCTCAGCTAGGAGAAGAGGGGACTGGCCTATGAGTCCGCCCCTCTTTGCTCAACATTTTTATTGATTTTTAAAATACATATAATACAGAAATGAGGCAAAAGTAGCAAATGTTTACTATGTAAACGGACAGTAGTCGAGTGAAAAAAATATTTTTACAATGAGCAGCAAATTTCAAGAAATGAGAAGCACGTCTGACTAACAAGCTGCATAACAGTCATTAATTTATGTGTGTGTATATGCACAAAAGCGGCTCAAATAAACATTCAATAATCAATAAGTGACTCGAAAGGGGTCCTGCAATTTTTAAATGAATTTCGAAGCATGCTTGGCTGTAGGCTAATTGGGTAGAACAAAAAAAATAAAGCAATCGAGATATTGAGCCCAGAAGGCAAGCGCGCGCAGCCACGCTAATGAGAAGCAGATGGCCCCTGCCCGCCGCCGCTAGCTCTCGCAAGGGGGATGCCGCCACACGCACGAGTGTTAGGAAAAGTGCAGACCGATTCTAAAAGGTCATCTCCTAGGCAGCGCATGCGCGCTACGCTAGGCTCGACCTAAAAAGTGATGGTTGGAACATTTGAATGAATCTCAGACACTGGTAATTACTGTAAGCCATATTCTAGCCCATCATTATTCTGTACACTGGGCTACTTCAGATAGAGTAAATAAACCCCGGTGCTACTCCTGACTGACCTGCCAGGCCATGTTTCCTCTGCACAGTAACACTAGCAATAGCTTCATCCTTGTTTGCAGGCAGGGACAAAACTCATTAGCCCAGGTAATGATCTGGAGCTCAGCTAAATTCAACCATCCAACAGTCCCTTTTTGTTTTTGAAATTACACTCATTATCACTACATAATAATCAAAGACAATAACTGCAGTAGAAAGGCTGCAGCATCATTGTCACCCTGCACATGTCACTGGCATATATAGAAAGAAGTCTTTACGTGCACTGTCAGCGAACAAGTGTGGAACAGGAACAATGTTTTGCAGTTTCAGTGATGTCTTTAATGAAGTTATTGGTGATGTGATATGTAATGGAATCATTCAGTACACAAGGTAAATTATGATTGCATTGATCGCCTTAAATAGCGTGTTTTTTAGGTTTTGGATAGTTTTAGCAATACCAGTCCTACAACGATTTTTAGGAGATTTGTTATTATATTTTTGCATGATACATTTTTTGTATGATATAAATAAATACTAGGCCTGGGGGGTGAATTTCGCTCTGTTCGGGGAGTTTGCGGAGTTTTCTGCACTCCCCACACCGCGGAGCTCACGGAGTGCAGAAATCTCTGCTTCGCGATGTGCAGCAGAGTTTTTTCCCCGCTCGCGACCGGTAAGTTCGCAATTGCGAGCTGTAAGTTCGCTAGAGCGAGCTGCACCTTAGATAGAATTTCTTCCCGAGCGGTAGGAATACCAGCATAAACTGCAGCCCGCACTGCACTCCGCCACTCGCAGAACTTTGTGAAGTTTTTTTATAACTTCGTGGAGTTCCGCATAGCAAAACTCTGCGAACTACACCCAGGCTTAATAAATACCCACAACTTCCCCACTCAGCAGAGATGTTCTTTTAAAACCCTATGCTTGACTTACAAAGCCATCCAGGGCTCCAGACCTATGTGTCTTTCCAAGAAAGTGTGCATGTACACAACTGCACGGCCCCATGTTTCTTGGGGGTCTATGCTTTTGCTGGTTTCTAAATTTGAGAAAAGACAGATTAGTGGTCACTCGTTCTCCCACTGCAGCGCTAGACTGTGAAATTAACCTCCCTTTTCTCTAAAACTTGCACCGAACGACGCAGTTCTCAGGAAGGGTCTGAAGACTTGGTTCTTTCAACAATTGTAACCGTTTGTCTCTTTCACATTTTTTAGCGGCAGGGCACCCCTTTCTAGGGTAGCAGTCTGCCTTAAAATGGCATTAATTAATTCACCCACTTCCATTCAAATAGTTTTTTCACTGAATTTGTTTGATTTTCTCACAGACTTTTTTCCTTTTCACAGAAGTACCCACTGAGCACTGCTGGTCAGATAGCATATTCTATGGGCGCACCATATAACACATGTCTATGTGAAGAGAGACAGCTTAGATTGGTCTTTGACCAAGTCCAGAGTGCAAGGTTTACAGAGGAAGACCATTGCCAATTCCCAATACCCAGCGCCCCACCTCCAGCGCTTACAGGGCACTAACTTTGTTCATGGCCAGGAAATGTGAGCACAAACCATGGTCATCACAGGGGTGTACCAAAGGCCCCCACAGCCTCAGGCTTACCCATTCTGGAAGGGCCCCCCATCAGCTCCTACGGATGTGAGTGTGAGGGGCCCCTTCACCATATCTTGCAGGGGGGCCACCTCACGTTTTGTTACGCCACTGGGTCATCAAGCACCATCTTCTTCTGCTGCCTCTGACCCCAATGCACATTAAACACGGTCTTCGATCCAACCGGATCATGACACAGGACATGTATTTTGTCATTGAGCTGCACCTCTTCCAAATGGTCCTAATGCCTACAGGGCATGACCCGTAGCCACATGCAGTGGAATCTGGGTATATGGTGTGGCTTGTTGCTCTACCCTCCACTCAGTCACCTTCACCAGAAGCCTGCAAGTTGTAGGTGCATGGTGTAGCAAAACCCTTGTCCTGCCCAGGGAACAATGGGCACTGCCCCAGCCTCCCTGCCCTCAGTGCCTAATGGACACTGCATTGGCTCTTGGCATCAGTCTGTCTGATATCTGACCCAGCAGGGTACAGTCTTTGCCCATGCACAGTTCAGCCTTTGTTTGTGACTCCTTTTTCCATCATTTCCCACAAGCATGGAGAACATGCCATTGGCCGAATCTGCCGGACTAGAGTGTTTCTTCAGCAGTTTCTTTAAGCTTTCAGGCTCACAGTCATCTGTGATAGATTAGCTCACAAACCAAGATATGATGGCTGAAAAGGGCTACTGAAAAGGGCTGGACTCCACACTAGAAGTACAAGACGTTGTGTGGGTCTTGACCTCTTGAGAAGGGCCTCCACCTCCAGCTGCGAGACTGGGTTTAAGGAAAACGCCTCAATTTTTACTTTTTCATCTCAGCTTTTCACACCAGCTCGTGCAAAGCTGATACCTTCCCAGACTACAACCGTTTTTTAAAATTTAAAATTGACTCCCAGATCTTGTGCAGCTTAACTGTAAAACAGTTCTGTTTATGACGTCACCGTTTCCTCACTCAGTGTGAACTGCAAGCTGTTGTATGGCGTCGTCATGGTTCAAGGTTTTTACATCATTCTCTAGAACAGTCACCTGCTGAGGTCACACTTGCTGAGAATTGATGTTTGTTTTTGCCCTTTGGCATGTTGGCTTTACCTTCCAGAGATGTTGATTGCACCAGTGTGCCTTTGGTGGTCTCAATCCAGCTTTAATATCCCCTAGATATGTTTTGCACCACTTACGAGATGAGTTTTCTAAGTGAATAATTTGCATTGTTGCAGTCAGCAAACAAATGTAGAAAATATGAGGCATCGTGAATATTTGTTTTGATGATGTCACTTGTGATGTGATACAACCAATTATGTCACTGTTTCTGTAATTTGTAATGTGATCTGTGCTATACATCTTATGCCCACGAGCACTGCGTCATGATTGAGTAGCTCACATAACTAGCAAATGTATGTATTGTTTACGTTTTGCATTGTACCAAAAAGTACATTTGATTTACGTATTTAGAGTAAAGTTTATGGTTTATTAGAGCATATTATTTTTGAGATGAGTAAACCTAGCATTCCTTGCACAGTGATCAGTGAGTTTCTTTGATTTAGTTAATATCTCTTTGGGCCCCTGCTCAAAGAACCTACTGTGCAAGGTCTCTGTTGGGCTTAACTAGCACTGGGCAATGCAACACTCACAGGGGAAACAACCTTTACAACGCAGTGATTACATCGCACTACCTTTACATAGCAGTCATTACATCGCACTACCTTTACATAGCAGTCATTACATCGCAACATCCTTTACACCGCATGTCATTACGATGCAGCCATTACATTGCATGTCACTACAACGCGTCATTACAATGCATGTCACTACAACGCAGGCATTACATCACAAGTCATTACAACGCATACCATTACAAAGCATAGTGCCCTTACCCTACCCGACACTTACCCTACTGTTGCACTCACTGGAGTTAGAAAAGTAGTTTTTACCCCTACTCTATCCAACACTTACCCTACTGTTGCACTCATTGGAGTTAGAATAGTAATTATTACCCCTATACTATCCAACACTTACCTTAAATGCAATGTAATGGTATGCATTGTCATGGTATGCATTGTAAAGGTATAATGCGATGTAGTGGAATGCATTGTAAAGGTAGTTTCTCAAAATGTGATGTAATGGCATGCTATGTAAAAGAATGCGTTGTAAAGGATGTTGCGATGTAAGAACTGCATTGTAAAGGCATGCATTGTAAATGTATGCGTTGTAACATCATACATTCCTCACAGGGTATGGCCTTCAGCCACAATCTGTGTTCTTTCCCCTTGCCAATGAACTTGCTGGACATGGCCTCAACCAACTGACTCAGGGTGCAGGGTATGATCTTTAGCCATGCCATGTGCAGGAGGTCTATTAGCTTTCAGCCTTCTTCAGTGAGTTCTGGTTTCATCGCTTAACATTTATATATACATGTATTGATTTAAAAGTGCTGTTTATTAGGAAGTGAGTTGGAATTAAGTGGATCAATTGATTCAAGCTAAATCATACACAAGCCTTCTAGCAAATTGTGGCTAAATGTATAGATAGACATTTTAGTTGGCAAACCAGCTAATTCCCAAAAATTAAGTGTGTCTGATATTTAGACACCCTTTACAGTAAAGGAGAGGATAGAATCTATTTTTGAAATGAGGTGTTTGTATTTAATTCTGGCTACATTCGAGAACATAGACATCATTAGGTAATGAGCTCTAACATTTAACAGTAGTTCACAGATTGGTCAGATTTAAGAGCTGTGATAATTATCACACCCTCCCATGTTCCCAATGATAGATGTCTGCAGCTCAAACCAGTGGAAATGTAACCAGGGAAAAGCATGGAAAAAAGCAAAACAAGTGAACAGTTATGTGTTGAATGTGAGTTTTTCATGTTATGCCTCGTATCCTAGTTGAAAACTTGGAATAAGAGGGATTTTACCACATCCATGCTGTAAGGAAATGCCTCTTTTTGCATGATCACCCCCAAAGTTTTGGACTGATGCTGCTGTTTTTTTCCACTCTAAGAATGCACCAAGCCCTGCTAACCAGAACTCAGTGGCAGTGCCCTGACCCTTAAAAGTGTAATGTTATATCCATTTGGCATAACTTTACTTATCTGTTAGTCCCTAGTATATGGTACCAGAGGTACTGCGGGCCTGTAAGTTCAATTGCAGCACCAGAGCTGCAGCTCGAATTGTGCCACCCAGGCTGTGACAAGGTGAAATCTTGTCTCTCAGCCTACCACTGCAGACTGGCAGAGAAGTTTTAAACTGCTCACTTAACTTTGCCATTTAAACTAATGGCAAAGCCCAAACCTCCTACTTTAATATGCACAAGTCACCCCCCACTGCAGGCCTATCGAGTAATAAGGCAGGGTGAAACATATTAAAGAGCAGAAAATTATTTTTATATGTCCTAGCAATAAAAACTCCAAACTGTCATTTTTGATGCAGAAATGTTACATGCCCAGAGTTACATGCTGACAACTTAGCTGGACTAATTTCTGAATGGGACTATCAAAATTATCACTGCATTAAAAACCAACATATAGTTCAAGTCAAATTTAATGTAACTTTTTAAGTAATGCAGCTTTTAGAAAGTTGCCACTCTGTTGCCTAAGTCTTTCTCTGGCCACTCACAGACGGCCACAATACAGCTTTCCACCCTCCTGGGATGAAGTGTGAGCTACTCCTAGGAAGGCCTGCTGTTGGAAAAGGGGTCCTCTGTCCGTGGCAGGAAGCCACACAGGGTGTGAGCGTAAAAGGCAATCTTCAAAGGGAAAGCCGTCTTTGATGAGCAAATGGTAAACACACAATAGAGGGGCTGCTATTTTGTTGAGCTTTACGGGTTGGTGTTAAGTATAGAGATTGGAGACCAGGCAAACCATTTTTTTTCTGTGAGCCTGTAGCCCTCTGGTAGCCACACCTCTGGGATGGGCTACCAAGCTCCACACACCGAGAGAGGGGCTTTGCCATCTTGAGAGTGGGTTGAATAGTACACCCTGAGATAGCTAGATGCCACACATCGCAGAAAGTCATCACCAGGTGGGGTGGGTCCCAGTAGCCCTTTGGCTTGTAACTACTACCTCCCCTGGAGGTGCTTTCTGGGAATAAATCTGACATCCCTGGCTCCCAGACCTCTAATCTAACCTCAAACCTGGAGAGAGGCTGGAAGAAGGACTGTACCAACCTCTGAACATCACCTGCTTAGCTTTGGGCCAGCAGAGAGAGGATTGTGCCTGTGATGCCTCGCTCATGGAAAAGTCACTCTTGAGCGCCAGACAGAAGAGGTGAACTCCAAGAGCACATGGGCTACAAAAGCTAAAGAACCTCGTTCTAGCCACAATTGTCTGATCGCCACTGACCACTGACTGCAGCCTGGATGACTAAGTTCAGACACTCAAAGGTTGCACCCGAGTTTGCCTGACCTGGGAACGTCGTTGGAGTGCAGTTTGGTCACCCAAAATTGACACTAGCCTTCCCCAAAGGGAACCGCTGGTTTCACTGTGACCAGAAGTCCTGTGGCAACTGAAATTTTTCTGGACCAGTGAGGACTTTGAAGGACATCAACCTCTGTGGCCAAAGTTGCCCCACATGGACTGAAGAGTATCCGCTGGAAAACCCCTGTTGACCGCCCAGCATTCCCTGCATCTTCAACATCCGGTATCCCTCGCATCAAGACCACTCAATTGAAGTCTATGGCAGTTCACCCATTGCACCTGAAACTGGACTTTAGACTGCTTTGGTGCCAAGGTAACTCTCCTGCTACTCCTCATTGCCCCCCTGACCTTCCGCCTTTTGGATTTGGTCACCAGAGGTATGAAGTTGCCGAACAAAACTCTTTAAAAGTTTTCCAAAGTTTTCAAACTAAGTGGTTACCAATAAGTGTTCGCGTTTTCAATTAAAAAGCTGAAATTTAAGTTGGACTTAAAATCTGTATCGCTGGAACCCCTTAGATTTTGTTCATTTGTTCATGTTGTAAAAATTCATAAACATAAGATCTATATTGATTAATTGGTGTTGGATTTCTTTCCTGTTGTGTGACTTTTGTATTTCTTTTTTTGGTACTACTAAATGCTTTACGCTTGTTCCTTAAGCCTGACTGCTCGAAGCCACAGCTACCCAGGGGTTGAGCTAAGGCTTGGCAAACAAGCCTGAATAGACCCAAGTTGGTTGTGTGAGTGTATTCCATGGTGATACCACACAACCACACCATATAATGCACCACGATTCCTCACAACTAGGAATCAGGGCTCCAGTATACGAGTGTGGCCTACAAGTAAAGGCAGTTCACATATCCCCTTTCAGAACCCTACGTATGATTGCAGACATAAACTGATATGTGGACACAAGTTCCACATACATAAAAGTGGTAGTCAGGATGTAAATGTGCATGTGAAACGGGGAGCACTGAAAACTGGGGCAAGGAAGAAAACAGAGAGGAGCAAAGGGAATTCCATGCAAATCCACCAGCACACCGACAAAAGTGCAAGCCAGGCTTAATTACAAAAAATGACACCCCAAACTACTGAAGCAATTATTTTGGCTACTCAGGCTCAAAGTTACACCCACTACCCAGCCTTGAAGGAAGTCAATCACTGCTCTGGACTACTCATAGGAACAGCAGTGGATTCATGCAGAAACCAATGAAGACAGAACATTACTCTAGTAAGACAAAGGTAAATAAATGGTCAATAGTGCAAAATTTCACGTTCACAGTTAGCATCATCACAACATCCACATAGAAGAGGGTTGAAAAAACGTTTTAATAAAACACAATTGGATAATATGACCACTGGAAAATTGCTACATGTATCATGATCAACAAATATACATATAGCTGGCCATATGGACATATAAAAAAATACCTCTACATATGATAACACATATGATAACACAGCCTAATATGTACGCACTATGCATAAATTCTGCATAAAAGCATGACAAGACACATACACACTTGCTAATCCGGGAGGGGATGGTCATTGACAACTCCTGTACCCCACCAGTGCCTCATGAAACCAGCAACCAATTACAAATAGATCAGCAACACAGTGGCGTAGCAAGACCTGTGGCTGCCTGTAGAGGTACGCAGGTCAGAGTGGGGATCCGGGGGTGCTGGCGATCCATGCTTTGCTGCCCCGTAGGTAGAAGCGCGGGTGGGGTGGTGCTGTCGATACCTCGTGTGGCGCCCCACAATCCCTGCAGGTAAGAGAGGGAGGAAGGGAATCGCCACCCCAAAACTCATGCCCACCGGGGGCGGTCCGTCCACCCCACCCTCCTTGCCACCCCACTGCAGCACCATAATTAAGCTCTGAGCAGGTAGAGCAACTTTTCTACAATATCTTTGCTTCGACTGCCGTTCATGCTGAGGAACAACTATATGAGGAGAGATGACATTTTCAGGATCACTTTTGTAAGTCTGAGGAAGTGGTAGTGTTAACATACGACTTCCATCTAGATGTGATACTTGACATGCTTGCAGAATGTCACCACAGGGTCACTCGCTGGCCGCACTCCACTTCATGGCCACTGCATCATTCAATTGGAAATGCTGTGTCATGACTGGCATCTCACAGGCAAGGTACTGCCATACAGCATCAGTTGAGTGCAGCAGTACATCACCATGATACGGTCACTGCATTATAGCCAAATGGTGGCATAGCAGTTTCATCGCATTGCCCTTTTCCCTGGTGTGGCAAACGCAATTGACTGCACACATGTGACACTTACACATGGCACCCAATTATTGCAATTGACATCGCTAGCACTCCATCAATGTGCAAGCTGTCTGCGATGCCAGGGGACATTTTACACATCTGTACAACTGGCACAGCACATATCTTCATGAGTTGTCAATTGCTCATCAGCAGTTTGCCAAGGATTACAGTGACATATGGCTGCTAGATGGGTACAGCTGGCATATGCAATGTGTGTGTAGGTTCACCCCAGCTTGACATCACAGCTACTGACTGTGAGAAGGAAACCTTATTAACAGCAGGCAGGGAACTGGATTCCTCTTCACACGGCCACAGGAAGTGCATAATCTCGAAGAGTAAATGAAAGTAGGTTGATGGATGTGGAGACAGGAAGTTACAAGAGTGTCAGTCAAGAGGAGGCACGAAAACAGGAAAGGACATCGGAAAGAGTAGAGAAAGTTGAAAGGACAGAGAAAATAAACTGCTCTCTGACATAAGAATTGGTGGAGAACTAGGAGGAGGGGAGCAGAAACAACCGGACAGCAAGAAATCTGGCGGGATGGCATCAAGGAGAAAGTGGTGTCTTTGAGACCACTGGAAGGTGAGGCTGCACTGAAAGAAGAAACCAAGGAGAGGCAGCGGCACGCTGCATGGAGCACTGGGGGCAGAATTGGGAAAAACGTCTTGGCAAGAAAGTCCAGACCCATGCTGGGAACAGGCTATCCCAGCCATGAGTTAGGAGACCTGTGGTTTATCGGGTGAGTGACCCGGAATTGAGAACAGTCTGAGGGAGGGGTCAGGAGCAATGTAAAGGGAAATGAAGGGGGGATTTATTGGGCACTGTGGGCCAACTTTGTGAAAGGCACAGAAGAAAAGAATTTGAATTATAGAAAGCTGACCTGTTTCACAGTATAGAGGGAAAAGATAGTGACACATAAGAGGATAGCAACATTCAAGTCGGTGGAAAATAAGTAGAGTGATTTCCCAAGCAGGGGAAGTACAATCAAGTGATTTCTATATGTCAGATTAAGGTTTCGTATAGAGGTGAAGGACTAGAGGAAATAAGGCAACTTAAAAAAAGATAAAGGAAGAAACTTGGAATAAGAAATACAAAACACACCTGCTCAACACCAGGATACTCTTGCAGGTGATAGTGTGCTTTACAAATGCACATAATATTACGTGGCTGTAAGTAGAATCCACTTACAGCAGGAACTATGGAATACTGCATCATTTAACCCATTCAGTCTTAAATCTTCTCCCCCTTGTGCTGACGCTGTCATCCCTACAATGAACTCTGCTCCTTGTATGTGGAGAAAACAAACTGTGTGGGTGTCAGGAAGCTTTTCTCTCTAACATTTCATTATTTCCAGTTTAAAAACCTACAAATGTGTCATGTTATTTGTGCAGGCCTCACTAATGTTCTAATTTGTTACCTTTGTCTCAAATTGTAAAGCTCTCTGATATCCTTCGGGATCAAGTTCGCACTATATAAAACTTTATAAATAGATAAATAAATAAAACAAGAGTAATGAAGAAAAAAAGGAAGGAAAGAAAAAGGGAAAGGAAAAGAAACGAAAAGCAAAGGGAAGAGAGGAGAAGAGAAGAAAAAAGAAAAGAAGACGGCTACTCAGATAGATAAGAAACTGAGCTGATGTTACCATTTTCTACCCTTGAGGGACACGAATTTCCACGGTAGAAGCAAGGCGACTGATCATAGTGGAGAGAGCACTCGGAAAGGGGAGATAAGGGAAAGCCTTAGGAGTTGTAAAAGTTCTTGCTGAACCTTTAAAGACTATTTATCCAGGCGGGGAGTTGGGTAATCCATGTTTTCATCTCTTTATTGCAGGCGTTTTATATCTCCTCATCCCCATCAGACGTCGAAGCACTGTGCCACAAAAGAACTTTAGCAGAACATTCACACTGACCTAAGGGATTACAGAGCATACATTTGACTTCCTCAGATTTCTTGATCGCACAAGGGGTGTTATGCTACTCCTCTGAAGAAGTGTTCAAGATAATTTTTGCCTGTTGTATGTTGCAAAATATTTCCTTAAAACGGAGCACACTCATAGAACCTCAACCCAGCACTTTGCCCAATCTAGGTCCCCAAGCTCATGGCTTCCCACTCAAAATGAGTAACTTGTCTGATGGTGGCATCATTGACGCGGGACACGGCTGAGTGAATTAAGAAAGGGAGGTTATACCTCTGTCCACACCTAACATGTTGCGACATCATTGCTGTTTACATCTGATAGATTTGCTATTCATAGTCACATGAACAAACATCACACATGACTAAGTAAGACATCCACAGTATAACTTTTGTGTCATGGTTTTGTTATATGTGACTTAATGATGTGTCAAATTACTTTTCTCCTCATTTGTTGTGTGTGAATAATATACTCACAACAAATGGGTAGAAAAGTATGTTGATACAAAATGAAGTCACATACAACAAAACCATGGCACAAAAATTATGCTGTGCATGTCGTATTTAGTCATGTGTGGTGTTTGTTCATGTGAGTATGATTAGCTAACCTACTCTAATTAACAAGAGATTTTAAGAGCCTAGATATCTGTTTGGCATCCTTATGGTTTCGTTAGTGCATAAAGGACTGTTGCCAAGCTTTTCTTTCTTTCTGTCTGCCCTATTTTCGGAATCTATACAGTGTATGTATGTTGTGGTACCACCATTGAGTTGTCTGGACTTTGTCTGACAGATATATAATATCCTCAATAGGGTTTGCAAAATATTGCCCATTGAGATTAATAATAGACAATACTTATTTTTAACACAATATTATTTATGTCACGATATTCAGTGAATATGCACATATATAAATATTAAAGTGAACAAGGCGACTGGGATTGCCGAAACGCGTCTGTTTTGATTTGCACATGCATTTCACTGCAAAATAATGAAATAAAAACCTGCAACCGAAGCCCATTGAAGTGTCCGTTTCTCCTTCTACATCTGCAAAGCTGTTTGGAGTGTAACGTGATATACATATCTATATATATATATATGTATATACTAGCAGTCCGTCCCGACGTTGTCCGGGTATGAATTGCTGCCGGTCAGTAGTATATTGTTTTGTAGGATTTCGTTTTGATAGCATTTCTTATCTGTGACAGGCCTGTGAAACGCTCCGATTCACAGTGCACTGCTGATGCACTTAAGAGTGCGCGTTCAGTAGTGTGTGAACTCGAGTTTCCCTACTTTATTTTTCCTTGCAATATTATATAGCGCAAACTCGACAACATGGCATGAGCACACTTTATATTACAGAAGAACACATTCATTTGTGGTAGGCACTGGGAGACAAAGCGATTTGCCTGGAATCACAGGACGTTGAGCTGATGCCGAGATTCGAACGTAGCTCCCCAGCTCTAAAGTTCGCAATTCTAGAACTTGTGGCGGGAGGTGTGTCTAAAAGTGTATGTCGGTGCTGGCCATCAATGAGAGAAACCTGTGCATTTTTCAAATCGGTGGTGAAAAAATATGAGTATGTTGCTGGAGATGTGGGCCGCCGTGCCACCAATGTACTTACCGGGGGAGGGTAAACACCCATTATTCTGCAACTTTATTTCCGCATACCATCACTCCACATACTTTCATTACGAAAGTACCATGACTCCGCAATGCCATTATAACGCATGGCATTACATTTTATATGCGTTTACCACGCATACATTTACAACGAACTTCGTTGTAAATGCATGAATGGTAAAAGCATGTTTTATAAAAATTTTGGATAAGGTAAGTATGGGTATAGGGGTATATGTTTTGGGGTACTGAGGTATATGTTTTGGGGTGTTTGGGTATTTTAAGGGTTCAGATATAGTTTTGGGTTATGGGGTACAGGGGTCGTTTTAGGGTTTAGGGATAGGTATGGGTTTTGGGGTACAGGGATATTTTTAGGGTTCAGGGCTAGGTTTTGGTTTTGGGGTATAGGGGTATTTTTAGGGTTCAGGGGTAGGTTTGGGTTTTGGGGTACAGGGGTATTTTAAGGGTTATGGGCTATGTTTGGGTTTTGGGGTACAGGGGTATTTTTAGGGTTCAGGGCTAGGTTTAGGGTACAGGGGTATTTTAGGGTTCAGGGGTAGGTTTGGGTTTTGGGGTACAGGGCTATTTTTATGGTACAGGGCTAGGTTTGAGTTTTGAGATACAGGGGTATTTTTAGGGTTCAGGGGTAGGTTTGGGTTTTGGGGTACAGGGGTATTTTAAGGGTTCAGGGCTAGGTTTGGGTTTTGGGGTACAGGGGTAATTTAGGGTTCAGGTATAGGTTTGGGTTTTGGGGTACAGGGCTATTTTTAGGGTTCAGGGCTAGGTTTGGGTTTTGGGGTACAGGGGTATTTTAAGGGTTCAGGGGTAGGTTTGGGTTTTGAGGTACAGGGGTATTTATAGGGTTCAGGGCTAGGTTTGGGATTAGGTGTACAGGGGTATTTTTAGGGTTTAGGGATAGGTTTGGGTTTTGGGGTACAGGGTATATTTATAGGGTTAAGATGGGTTAGTGTTTAAGGGTGTTGGGGTATTTTTAAGGAGTAAGGGTGGGTTATGATTATGGGGTGCTGGGGTATTTAAAGGGAGCAGGGTGGACACCCGGAGCTGGAATGTACAGAACCTGTGAAGAAAAAACAATGAAATATTGGGCACACTGATCGCTTTTTTTCCCCGTAATGCGGCGCCCCGCACACGCCCACACCCCCAGCACACGCCCACAGCACACAATATGAGACATGGCATGAAGGGCGGGACGTACCACACGCCCCCAGCATTTGTCACGCCCCCAGCACACGCCCACAGCACAACGCAGACACGCCCACAAGTGACTACTTTGCTGGCACGGTTCTTTTACCTTTTAAATGTATATGGTGGGCGTCTGCATAGCCTATGTCCTTCTGCTGCAACTGCCCTTTCCAACGCTGTATTAGGTGTTGTGATTGGTGCTGTGGTTCCTGAGATTACCCACCTCAAAGGTTTGGGCTCTCTCTTTATTATATTAGTATAGATATATATATATATATATATATATATATATATATATATATATATATATATATATATATATCTATATTACCTACTGGCGGTCGCCAGTAGGTATATATAGTTAGGATTTTTTCTCTATGGGATTTTTGAAAATTCTATGTCTAATAACTTTGGCGTTTGTGGACGGAATTGGCTGAAATTTTCAGGAAAATGGAACATTTTGTTTCTGAGCAGCCCCTGAAAATGTGGGGGGGTTTCGTCAAGGGGGGGCCGAGAAAAAAGGGGGGTCCCAAAACGTGTTTTTAACATTGAGTTTCCCATAGGGCGGTTGGCCTCACTTTTAGACCGAACGGCTGAATGGATTTGCACGAAACTTGGCAAAATTGTATGGACTGGTAGCCCGATGTGCCTTTGCTAGGTCTCAATATATGTGCTTCAGTGGATTTTGAGAAATTAACGTTCAAAAAAAGATATATATCTGTAACAGCGGACCGGGCAGCGCTCCGGTTCGCGGACTTTTCGCGGTACGGAGCTTTGTGAAGCGAAGCTGATTGGTTCTCCGGCATCTGTGAACATTCCAAACAGTCCGTAGCGGCCGCCATCTTGTCTCTCGGTAGGATCGAGAGACAAGAGGAGGCCAAAGCGAAGGGGCAAATGACCATAAGGGGGCATAGTAGATCCTTGCTGACCCCCTAGGTTTGATGTGGAGGTTTTAAAAGGGCCCCGCGGGGCAAAAAAAAAAAATAATAATAATAATCGAACGGCTGAATGGATTTGCACGAAACTTGGCAAAATATTAGGGACTGGTAGCCCGATGTGCCTTTGCTAGGTCTCAATATATGTGCTCCAGTGGATTTTGAGAAATTAACGTTCAAAAAAAGATATATATCTGTAACAGCGCTCCGCTTCTCGTACTTTCCGCGTTACGGAGCTTTGCGAAGCTGATTGGTTCTCCGGCGTCTGTAAACATTCCAAACAGTCCGTAGCGGCCGCCATCTTGTCTCTCGGTAGGGTCGAGAGACAAGAGGAGGTCAAAGCGAAGGGGCAAATGACCATAAGGGGGCATAGTAGATCCTTCCTGACCTCTTAGGTTTGATGTACCATTTTGCCAAGTTTGGTGTAATTCCGTTCAGCAATTCAGGCTGTAGACGTATGTAAATGTCCTATGGAAAATTGCATGGGGAAAACACATTTGAAAGTGTTGAAATTTAGAACCAATTAAAATGTTACTTTGGTTTTGTATTTGTGTGTGATGAAAGTTAATTGGTTATGTATATATCTCAAATGAGAGGAAACCACAGCCATTTTGTGATACTACTGTCTGAGGTACATTTGTGAGGAATTTTTGGTGGTGAATTTCTGGTGTTTGATTTACACAGTACTAACACTTCTCCTACTTTTAAAAAGGTGAGTTGTTAATTTGTAAGGGGAACTATGTTGTACACTTGAAGATAATTTGAAAAATGTTTTCTGTTATTTATTTGCAGTCCTTCTGTTATACTAAATACTTGATAAAGTTAGTTTTATATTATGTATTACTAAAAACGATAAATGAAAGTGATTATTTTTTTCTGCAATTTACAGCAAGCAATTTCAAAATAAAATGGCTCACAATGAAGAGACCGTGGCAATTTCTTTTGAATTGTCCACTACATTGATTGAAATTGACAGCAGCAATAATGAAATATTGTCACAAGGAGGAGATGACTTGAATGATTCCACTACATTGATTGAAATTGACAGCACCAATAATGAAATATTGTCACAAGGAGGAGATGACTTGAATGATTTTTTTGATCAATCTGTTGATGGCGAATTTATCGAATGTTTGGAGACCATAGAGTTACAAGAATCATCATTGCAGACTTTTAATGAGGAGATTCCAGATGAGATGATTGAAGAGGAAATTCCTGATGAGGACATGTTACTAGTTCTTTCAAATTTAGAAAATTCAGAAGAATAAATTTATATTTAGAAATCAAAAATTGTTTGAGACATTATTCATTTTTATTTTTAATTTATGAGGTTGTAGCGCAGTGATTGTAGTATAAAATGAGACTTATAGTATAGAGTGCAACATTTTTATGTTACATGGTAAGTTTACTCATATTTACTTCCCTTCTCCCACTATATTATCTCCAATGTGTATTTGACATCTCTTCTTCATCTCCGGCCTCCTTTCTCTCACTGTGTGTCTCTGATGCATCTTATCGCTGCTATTTTGTGTAATTACAGAAGAGAGTAAAATATAATAGTTCGGAACGTGAAAAGGGGGCAAAGTAGAGTACCCCTCACCCCCTAGGCCTTCTCAGGCGGTCCCAAAAGGATCAGTTTCTGCTTTCCTGAGAGATTATGGTATGAGTTCCATATACCACAATAATTTGCATTACAACATGCAAGATATATATCTCCTATTACCAACTTTTGGAGATATTCGCGCTAAGCGCGAATATCTCCAAAAACTAACACCTGCCCTGAGCAGTTCTTAGCCATGTTATCCAATGGGAGGTGGATAACATGGCTAAGAGCATTAGCTCGGTAATGCATGAATATCGCTGAGTTTTCAGCGATATTAATGCATTGCGGTCGTTTTTTATCGCATTTGCGATAAACCTTGATAATAGCAAGGTTTATCTTCGATAATTTCTGACGATGCTTAGCGGTAAAAAATTCGTTGGTAAGCATCGTTAGCGATAAATATCGCTTAACTTTGGTAATATGCACCAACGTCTGTTAACGTTCGATTCGAAGGAAATGAGGAAGTGTTGAAAAACATTGTTTGCGCCATCTTGCCTTTTTTGAAATGCCACACTTTTGTCGTGCACGGCAGCCATTTTAGATGCCTTGACCAGACCCACTCTCTGCACGCTGTCGATTCGTAGCATGGCTCCCCCTTGCAAGCATCTTCCCCAGGCACTGCTCACCCCCGCTCTCTGTGTTATGCATGGGCAATAAACCTCTCCCCATCTGCGCTGCTCTTCCCTGAGAATCACACTCTGTGCCCGCCCGACACCTCCCTTTCGCCCTATTCACTACCGCACCCTCTGACACTCCTCTTCCTCTGTGTCCGATTGTCCAGGCTATCAGCTAGCCCTGCAGATGTAGTTTATGGCCCCAGCTGTAAAGAATCACCCCTCTTCAAAGGAGTTATAGTAGATCAAGGCCCACACCCGATGAGATCCGTCACACCACACGTGTTCCTACTATCTGAAAACCATCCTGTATTGTGATTGGGGAGGGGACCGAGCCTGAAGCGGAAGATTCCAGGGATGACTCTTTGTACATCAAAGTTTTTACATTTATGTGTCACATTAAAAATATATAGCACTCCAACAAAGTAGTAGGATTATAAAACTTTAATAACTTATAAATATATACAACAAAACAAAAACAGTAAAAACATTTAAACAACGAAGAGACCGTGGCAATTTCTTTTGAATTATCCAATACATTTATTGAAATTGACAGCACCAATAATGAAATATTCTCACAAGGAGGAGATGACTTGAATGATTTTTTTGATCAATCTCTTGATGGCGAATTTATCGAATGTTTGGAGACCATAGAGTTACAAGAATCATCATTGCAGACTTTTCATGAGGAAATTCCTGATGAGGACATGTTACTAGTTCTTTCAAATTATAAAAATTCAGAAGATGTTGCCTGGGGGTGGGTCGTCAGTAGCAGTCTGTTGTGCGAATAGTTCGAAGGCAGCAGAACGCGCTGAAATCTAGATGGCACGAAGGTGATGTCTAGTAAGTTGCCGCCCAGCAAATAACGGCGTGGGGCGCCGCGGGGGTGAGTGAGTCCAGTAGGCACCACAGCTATTCTTACCGGCATTGCAGAATTACTGCTGGGGACAATGCCTGTGCTGTAGCAGGGTCACAGCAGAAACAAAAAGGATTCTGTTGAAGATGTTGTTGGTTTTCAATTTGAAAACAGTTCTGGTGTCAACTGCTATGCTAATGTAGTGGTTAATGTTTTGTTTTCTCTAGAAAATGTAAAAGAGGGGGAGGCAGTCCAAAGTTCTGGTAAAAGGGCAAAGGAAAGGATCGGTGGTTTGAACTATCAGTCAAAAAGGGGAGGGGGTGCAACAATTTTTCCTACCGGGTCACAGTGTGCTTTCACCGGAACTGAGGTTTGCAGGATTCTAGTAATTCAAAGTGAGGCTGGCGCCAGCATGGGAGCGCCGACGTCCCGCGGATACAGTTTCGTCACTCCACGGGCGATCATGGCAGTCATTCCCCATCGGGGGTGTCTGCGGGGGTCGGAGACTCCCGCGGCTCCTCTAGAATCTTCAAGGTCGTGGAGGACTACGGTGGTGGAGTCAACCAGTGACCGGGCCATTTCTTTATGCTGGGCCCGCTCTTGCCAGGTCGATCGCCATTTTGAGAGTTCGGTAGCTACTGGCGATCGCGGGGTCAAATGAGCGGACGGGCTCCACCCTGCCGGGCGAGACGTTGCAGCATCGCCACAGTGGAAGAACCCTTTTCCGGGCGCCTGGAGCGCTGAGGGTGCAGGTGGGAAGCCGCCACTGGGGAGGCGGGAGAGGCCTGTTCGCACCGTCTCTCCCTCCCAGTGCACCCCACGGCGTCTCGCTTGAGATTTGTTATGGCCGGACCAGGCGATGTGGACGAGGGGGGGGGGGTCGGAGGCATGTGCAAGACATCCCCCCAGTGTTGTCAAAGCCATTATTGAAGAAAGAAGAAATGTCCCGTCCGTCTTCGGGCCGGGCTTCCGGTGGATGTCGGCCAGACGCCCCTTGCTCTGGCCCCATGAACGGGTTCCTTGGTTTATCGGCTGCAGCCGGATCCCATCGGCCCCGGCCGTTGGTGGCCGGACCGGTAGAGAATGTGGCGGGACTACCTGCAACTGTCAAGGGCCACCGCAGCCGGACTGGGAGAGAGAGGGGAGGGTCGAGGACACGGACATTCCCCCCCCTGCAACTCTCCAGCGTTGTCAATCCCCCTGGCCGGGTCCCGCTGGCCTCGGCCTCTCCTCCGGCTACACCCTACGTGATGATCTCCTGGCCGAGGCGTGGCAGCAGGACCCGCCTTATATGTGTTGCTTCCGGCTGGGCGTAGCCGAAAACCTGTTGCCCTTTGGAAGTTTCTAGAATGGGGCGGATGTCTGCTGACTTCTATCTTTCCCAGTTTGCCGTTATTTGGCCGTGGCAGGCGGTGGGACAGACACGTTTTGGGGCAGTGAGGGGCGATGTTTTCAGGTTTCTTATTACGGGCTTACTTCTAACGTTTCTTGTTTCTAGGACAATAATAGGTTTTATCATTACGTATTGTTATCGTTTCTTTGTTTGTTATTTAATAAAAAGTTCATCAGTGGCCTACTGATTTTCGTTTTCCTATTCTTTTCTTTCCAGGTTGTTTCATGCTAAAGTTTCTGTTAACAGGATACAGTGATCACTTCGTTATTATTGCATATGTCCTTTTCACTAGGGGTGCTCTCTTGTTGGGCCAGATGACCTATCTCTAGTAAATGGTCCGGGTGAAACAGGTGCATCAATCAGTGGGGAGTAGATAGGCATGACAGATTACAACGGGGGAGAAAGGTCCGCATTACCTACACTTTCACTACTTGCAAAGATTTTCCTACGTTTATTTGCAAACAGGGAATACCTCCAAAAAGAACTAATTCCCAAACAGTCAATGTTCGGACAATCAATCAATCAATGAGGAATGAAATAGGTGCGACGTGTTAAAGGCTTGCGTTACCTACCCTTCACTATCTGCAAAGGGAGAGAGAATATTCCTATTCTTCCTCGTTTGCAGGCAGAGAAGATCCTTAAGAGAACCAACTTCGAACAATTCAATGCTCGATTCAAACAATCAACAAGGGGTACTGTGAACACAAATGAACGCCGCTTATGTACATACACATTGCTATTTTCAACAGGTTGTTCCTAATGTTTCTATTTTAGCGAGGTCAAAAAGAGATCCCATTAGTGGCCTACTGATTTTGCTCGATTCCTTTTGTTTTTTTACACGATTTTTCGCTATCTGCAAAGACTAAACAGAGTATTGCGACTCTGTGCTTGTTTGTAAATAGAGAATGAACCAAAGAGAACAATCAATCAAATGGAGAGAGAAGCAGGCACGACGGATTACAACGGGGGCAAAGGCCTGCGTTAACTACCCTTCACTATCTGCAAAGAGAGAGTACTCCTAATAGAAATGAGGGGTGGGGGGCAGCATTCAAAGCAGATCAGTGTGCATAAACACGAAAATGTTTTTACTTACCACATACTTGACATTCGACAGCTTATGATATTTGCTATTAAAAAACCATTGAAATTCACTGAAAAAACCATAGGTTATAGACCATATATAGTTAGGAATTAGCATTTACAAAACCTTGAAAATTCACTGAAAAAACCATAGGTTATAGACCATATATAGTTAGGAATTAGCATTTACAAAACCTTGAAAATTCACTGAAAAAACCATAGGTTAGAGACCATATATAGTTAGCTGGACATTTTATTGACATAAAACCAATGAAATTCCATATATAGTTAGTTGCACTAACTATATATCGCGCACCCGCAATCCACTGCTGATGATGTCACATATTACATCATTCATGACATGGTCAGTGACATCACTGATGACATCACTGATGACATCTCAAATGACATCACTGATGACATCACTGATGACATCTCATTTGACATCAATGACCACATCACTGATGATATCATTCATGTGACAATACAATGCATCTCCTCACATTTTAATATAACCTCTGTTTCACCCAGTGTTAAATACAGAGTATAATTTTTGAAACCATTGACACACCAATACTAGTTACTACATACGCACTCACTGATTGCTACGTCTACACACACCTTCACTCATTCACCCATACAATCATTCATACATACAATCACTCATCTTTACAACACTATCATATGCACTCATACACCTATACAGACACTCACAGTCTGCCACTCATCCATGGAGTTACTCACACACCTAGTCAGTCCTGTAAAGAATCAATGACACTTCCATTTTCTTGTCTATACAGTTAAACATAGAGCACCTTACATTTTCAAACATATACTAACACATACTTACCTTCTTATACAATCATTGATACAAGTACACATTGATCTGCACAGAGTCACACACCTCCCAGCTAGCCACACACACACTCAGTCTCCCATACAAATACTTGGGCAATCAATCAATAACCCATATAGTTAGTCATATTGCTACTGATCAACACATGCAGCAGTTTACAGAACAACAGACATAATGATGCACAAATTAAGACAGTTTAGTCACTAACCCATGCACTCAGTGAGACACATTTAATCACTCAGTCATACAGTCAGTCATGCACCTACTAAATCCTTCGTCCAGACACTTACACATCCACTCATTCTTCAATATGTAAGACATATTTAAACTTTACAGAAACAAAAAATCACTGGATGTTGTTATCAGTGATGTCATCAGTGATGTCATTTGAGATGTCATCAGTGATGTCATCAGTGATGTCACTGACCATGTCATGAATGATGTAATATGTGACATCATCAGCAGTGGATTGCGGGTGCGCGATATATAGTTAGTGCAACTAACTATATATGGAATTTCATTGGTTTTATGTCAATAAAATGTCCAGCTAACTATATATGGTCTCTAACCTATGGTTTTTTCAGTGAATTTTCAAGGTTTTGTAAATGCTAATTCCTAACTATATATGGTCTATAACCTATGGTTTTTTCAGTGAATATATATATATATATATATATATATAGATATATATATATATATATAGCATGATAGAGGATTAAATAATATTACAATATTTGTATTTAACTTTAAAAACGTTATTTAAATTGCTCGTCCGATTTGGTTTGGCATGGAAGTTTCATACAGATCTGTAGGGACAAAAAGTGCCATTTCCAATTCTAACTTGCACTGAAGGTTTTGACAACATTACATAAACAAGCATTTACAATGCAATAGGTCTCGCAATCATGTGAGTTTGAGCTATTGGAATTGTAAATGATAATGCCTTTATGAACGTTTTGTGTTTTTAAACCTATATCAAATGCATTCTTATTTATAACCAATAGGCCAAACTCTTACAAATGTGAGACATATTGCATTGCAATAAAGGGCCTTCGTATTGTATGTTATATTGTAAATATTAGAAGAAAAGCCTAGTGTGTGATGAGGTATACAAGTAGTGATAAGTTGTGCAGTGAAGGTGTGCAAGTGTTCTAAATCACTTGGACACAAGTGTTTTGTAATAAAAAACGTTATCTTTGACGAGTCCGCGGGAGCAGGGAGGCCGACATCATCTTTATCGGTCACGAGTAAGGGAGGAATATTAAAAGAATTTCAGAATTTCCACCTCCACGGGTAATTGAAAATACCTGACCTACTCAATTTAAATGAGAACACATCCCTCATCGCATTGATCCCTGAGATAAAGTCCTGAACTGACTACAGCGGCTTTTTAATCAATCCACATGGTATATAGTACGGTGGCTCTTGCGGACAACAAAGTCAATACAATTAAGAAAAAGGCTCATTTACAAGCCGTCTCTGATTGAATTTCGTGAGGGATAAAAGCTCCCCCTGAAAATGAATATGTGAACTCTGTCTTATATGATTTTAAAAGACTTGATGAAACTATTTTAGTCCTGAAGAAGGTGAAACCATTCAAGAGATCACCGAAACGCTGCGTCGACTTTTTTTTAGTTGTGATTAAATTGTAACCTAATTTGGGAGGAATGATAACATGATTTTGAATGATAATAATGACTGTCTAGATACAAATTTTATCTTTTTAAACCAAATAAATATGTTTTTTAACTCACTTTTTTGAATTGTGTATAATACTTTAGGTCTGTTACAGTTGATGACTAATACATTTCTGGTTTAAGTGCATGTTTTGAAACAATAGATGACCATTGGTCATTTGAGGTAATATTGGTCTAAAAGAGTTGTACTTGGTTTAGGACACAACAGTTAGCCCTTTCCTTAGAATTAACGGGACTTGTTTGTTGCTGTTTGTAATATAAATAAACAGAAAAAGATTGGCTTGTGTGTACCCATGAAAATACAACACATACCGGAGAATGATGCGCCGCGACGAGCTTCTGAGTGACAAAAACCTTCTGGCGGGGAAAAAGCTCAGCAGTGTCTGTTGAGATGCCAGCGCCGCACACAACAGGTCACTACTCATGACCGTGATTACACATAGAATTGAAGGAAGCAAAAAGTGTGACTGAATCGAGAAAAAGGGAGAGGGGGTGCAGATGGTTGTGTAGAGGAAGTAGAGATGGAAAGGAAGAGAGGTGAGACAGTGGGGAATTAAGTGCCGGGTTTGGTTAATCACTGCGGATTTATCGATATTGGGAGGCTGATGAACCGAGCGGACTCGCACGTATGAGCCTGTGCGTGCTGCTCTCCCCTCCTCCCTCACTTTTTCGCAGTTTAACCTTTGCTCAAAAGTGTATTTCAATGTGGTATTAAGGTGCCTGGCGATGGGGCCATGGCCGGAAAAGGCTTCTTCCTGCCACTCCTTCTGTCACCTGCTGTTTTGTGCTCGTCTTTGGTCGGCGATTGGCAGCATGGTAAACTTACAGAGACCAGAAGGCAGCCATAAATTAACTGTCGATGTATTGGGTAGAGTGGCTGTTATTGAGTTAGCCCCAACTTTTGCGAGACGAAAAGGAGACAGGGTGGTAACAAAGAAGCATCATTTCAAATAAGGAGCGAGTGTTTACCATAAACAATGACACCCACCAATAAAAAGGATGGGTGGGGCATCCACTCCACTTCTAAAATTTCTACGATTACAAGAGGCCTCGCAGAGCGAGCAGCGAATGCGCGCTGCAACGCTAGGAGAGACCTAAAAAATGAATGGCACGTAGTTGCTAGATAAAACGTCTTCATGTTAAAATTGTACATGGCTCCCTTCAACAAAGCTCTGGCCTGGTGAAAAGGCTTGGCATTCTTCGGATCCGAAGCATGGTACCACAACTCACTCACAAGCAAGTTAAGACATAAAGAGCCTCAGTCACAGACTACATGTTCAAAAGGAAACAGAAAAATGGTACACTTCAGTGTGAAACAACTGGCAAAAGATATGTTCAGATAATTATGAAGGACTGTGGAAATCGGAATGCCAGGGGGCAAAGTGGGAAGCAGTGTTTATGCATGTGTTAACCATGAATGCTACCATGTTTTTATATATCCGACTTACTGCTAGGGTAAATAAAATATTAATCTGTGCTATATAGCCCGCCAACCAGTTTATAGCACAAGACCTCTTAAAAGTTTGCTCATCATTCCATTTGACGTGGTACTTAACATCCATAGACGCTTGGCTCAATATCTACAACCAGCAGTTCTGAACACTGCCACCAAAGAAGGCTCACACTTTAAAGTAAATATATATAGCGTGCTACAAATTTGACTGGGTGAGTCACTTTGATAAATGTCATCCGGACCAATATTATTCGATGAGGAGGCAGTAGGACGCCCAAGAATAGAATGCGATTTTGGAAATATCAGAATACACTACCAGTCCAGATGCAATAAGACTACAATTCAACATGTGTGGCTATGCATGCCTTAAGGTTTGTGTTGCTACTGTAAAAATGTACCCATAGCAAAGGATGCACATACCCATATTAATAAAGAAAGTAGAACCGATTGATGCACAGGGTGAGTGATAATGCTCGAAAGGGGAGCAACCTTTTTCCTAAATCAGAAATCCATTTACATTCCAAAAGAAATCCAGTTGATCTAACTCACAAAGATGGAAGGCTAATGAAGAAACGTAGAGTAAAGGCGGGAGATGCCAATCACCAAATGTTGGCCAAAACCAGATCAATAAATGCAAAACATTTCAAGCAACTAGGAAGTCAACTACAATTTCAATAAATAGTGGAACCAAACAAGTCAGAATAAAGCATGATAAAAAGCCATAAGCTTTCATAACAATGCAACCCTCCCTAGGTCACCTCCGTGTGTGTGTGTGTGTGTGTGTGTGTGTGTGTGTACATCCTGTGTTTGATACAATAGTAGTCCCCTGAAGTACCTTACTAGCAATCAAAAGAGCGCAATATTTTAAGTATCATGAAAGGATACAGAAAATCCCACCTGTATTTATTCTCCCCCGCACACTTATTTTAACCACCGACAAAAATGATGGGATAACTGAGCCTTTGGTTCTCTAGCTCTGAAACTAGAACTTTACAAGAATGATCGAGTGGGAGAAATGCAATCTTATTCACAAAAACTTTTAAAAGAATGGGCTCTGTATGCAATTATCTGGAAGAGATTAAACTTAATTTTGGAACAAGGTAGATTAAATGAACAATGTAGATTTGTTTCTAAATGTAAAATTAGGTTTCAGATTTACTCATGTATTTTAATGAAGGTATGTGAAAGAGCCGAACACACCATTCACTCAAAAGAAATAATTTCAATTATGGTTAAACTCATCAAAAAGACTTTCAAAATAAGGTACAAAATACATACTCCATAAGTAGTAAAAAGTGATGGGTACAACCCTCACGTTTTTTAAAATGTTATACTCGACCCTGCGAATGGATTATGGAGATGTACTGGGTTAAATACAGGACCGGCAAAAAGGTGATTACTGTATATAATTCTCATTACAGAAAAAATATTGATGTTTCCACATACGCATCGACGATACTGGAAAGAAACATTACAAAAATTAAACTGAAAGAAGTAGATGGTGTCACTACAATCTCTTTCCATTTGCTGACAGGATTTCACAAACCGAAAATCACGAACTGTAGGACTACCTTGAGCGTTTGTCACAATATTTCTCCCCAAGTAGAGGGTTCACTTAGGAATGGAAAAAAGTACTAAATGAAAAACAAGAAAAGCCTCCGAGAATCATTAGAACGTTATTCCAAGAAAAAAAAAATGATGAGTTAGACTGCACAGCATAGACCAAGAAAGGTATCTAAAAAAATTGAAGAGGTAAGCCCTAGAGCGCTGTGAGAAAAGAGGGGGGGGGGATTACTAAATAATAAGTATGAGGCGCCTTAGAGCCCATAAATGACACAGTTAAAAGCAAGGGTGACCACTGATAATTAAGTACAAATGGTTCAAGCCATTATGGAAATCTGGCATGAGAATATTAAAAATATATATATCATGGGTGCTTTTTCAATAAGGATGCATCTTCCAGTCACATCCACATTAATGTTTTCCCCTCTGCATGCTTTGATTATTTTCTGCCCCTTTTCACTTACATACCCCCGAATACACTTGTTTTGCTTGGTCCTGCACTAGTCTGCTGTTGCTGTTTTATGCATGCTCAGGTTATTCTTTTAACCGTTTCCACTTTCCTTTAATGCAACCACCAGCCCAACCGACTTATTCTTTGCTTCCACATTTTCTCACCCCATGTGCAGAATCCACCCTTCACACCAAATGCAGATCACACGCTTCACTCATTCCTGTCATCACTTTATCCTTTTCTGTCTAGATCAGCGGTTCTTAGCCTATGGTCAAAGGACCCCCGAGGATCCACAACACTTACTCAGGGCGTCTGCGACTGCTTAGAAAATCATCATTAACAAGTTAATAAGGTGTATATAAATAAAGCAAAGTCCCAAACTGACATTTTTTTAATGTTCTGTAAATGAGACGGAATTTAAAATGAGACTAAAAATTACATTCTTATACTCAGATTGATTTGTGAGAGCAGTCAAACAGAGTATAATACAGACGACTGATGGCCTCAACTGTATTAAAAAAAAAAACTCAAACCTTCCTATTTTTATTGTTTAACATTTATTAATTAAACTTTTTCTCCATTTGTGTATTTGTTTGATGAATGATTGCTTCAGTATTTTTGCCCACTGTTTTGTGGTTCAAATCAATGACAATGCTTAGGCTGTGGTCTCCGGACTCTGTCCACAGAAGTCATCACCCCGCATCAATTTATTAAGCCCGCAATGCTCTGCTACAGTGAATCTGTTACATTACTGAAACCAAAGGGGTTGTGGCAGAAGGCCAGGAAAAGTGTTTAAGCCAGGGTGGCAATTAAAGAGGACCATGAAATAGGCGGCACACCACCTAGGTTGACAATTTAAAGAAAGAAAAAGAAATAATCAAAGCACTACTTTGAGAGACATTCTAAGAATATCGATTTCATAACCATTTCAGGGCAAGTGATAAAACTGAACTGATTCAGAGACGATCATCTTTGCAAAAGATTTCCAAACGTGTGTGCGGATTTAAAAATAATCAAAAATATCTTACCTGTATATGTTTCTCATTGAGCTACTGTGAATGCTTCTGCACTTTGCTCCATCAAGATAGAATTAAAAGTTGACCTCCATGGAAATGTCAGGAAGTAAGCTTTAAAATGTGAACTCCCAAAATGTTTCTATTTGGGACATTACCATGCAACAGTGAGTTCAGACTAGCCTGGCAAAAACTAGTCATAAATGTGTCTTGCATATTAGGGGGTGGGGGGTAATGGAATAATCTGGATATTCTTCAATACTCTGGCTATGCTGAAAATAAAATGGTAGCAACCGTGTAAATTACGGCCTGACAAATCAAATACATAATTACAATTTGGAGATCCAGATAGAATTGTGTTTGCGATCTGTACACGTCTTGCATGAAGTACAATTCCAAATATAAGCCCTCCACATACTGTTAACACTGTTGAAGCTTCAGAAACAAAACAAGATGGGGCTAGCACGGGGAGACCTCAGTTGCTTGGCCGCTGATCTATACCAGCGTTGTCGAATCATGTGAGCGTGACGTCACAGGAGGGAATTAGATGTCAAAACGCAATCGCAGTGTGCATGCACATCGGATGTCCAGACGCTAGCTGGAAGCAGAGAGGAGACGCCATGCACGTGAACATCGCCTGTACAGGCGTGCACATGGTTTGTCTCCCTTCGCTACAAAAACCGACAACAATAGTCTTGCCAAGGCGTAGCAAAGCATGCACTGCATTCACTAGGCGAGACCTAAAAAACTGCTGAATGGAATTACAACTTCCGGGACCTATAAGCACCTGAATACCCTATTGGGTGATTAGTAGCGCTATATAAATCCTGATCGATTGATTGATCGATTGACACCAAACTTGGCATGTGTTGGACCTGGCCCTTTATGCAGGATTAGTCCCAAATGTTTTGCCTTCTTCCTCCTATTTTTTCTGACCTGTTTATCCATGATCGGCATATTGGATTTACTAATAAGTCCCTAGTAAAAGCACGAGGTGTGCTCAAAGCCTGTAAATCAAATGCTACTAGTGAACCTGCAGCACTGATTGTGCCACCCACATGAGTAGCCCTGAAAACATCTCTCAGACCTGCCACTGCAGAGTCTGTGTGTGCAATTTTAAACTGCCATTTTGACCTGGAAGTGTACCCACTTCCCAGGCACAAACTTCACTTTTATTGCATGTAAGGTACCCATAAGGTAGACCCAAAGCAGCCATATGGGCAGGGTGCAGTGCAGTTCGAAGGTAGGCACTGTATTGTTGTGTTTTATATGTCCTAATAGTGAAATCCTGCTAATTGTGTTTTTCACTATTGCAAGGACTATCTCTCTCATAAAGTAACACGAGGATTGCCTTGAACTATCTTTTAAGAGTTATTTCCCATTGAGAACAGATACATATTTGGACTTTGGGGTCTCTGAACGTACAATTTAAAAGTACATCTTTTGGTGAAATTGGTTTTTAAATGGCTTGTTTGATAATGCCACTTGTAGAAAGTGGGAGTTTTCTTGCTTAACCATTCTGTGCCTTTGCCTGTCTGTTGAGTCCACATCTGGGTTAGGATGACTTTTGTGCATTCACTCTAGACAGTCACACAAAGGGAGTTGAGATGTGCCTTACATATCCTGATGGGCCATCACCAGACTGATGGGCCTTCCTGAGCTAGAGTGGTGGGATGAGTTGTCACTGACACCTAAATAGGGCTGTGCCTGTCCTCACACAAAGCTGTCCCCCCCCCCCCCCTGGAGTGTGTCTCAAGCCAGGTCAGGGAAAGGCAGGGTGTTGTGCACTACAAAGACTTTCCTTTGAAGTTTGCCTACTTCAAAGGCAGAACGTGATATAAGTTTTGGAGCTGTGACACCATAACTTCAGATCACTTCTGGACTAAGAGGACATTCTGCCAGGAAGAAGAGCTGGATCCTGCAGGAGAGGAACTGCCACTCTACTTGTTTCTTTGTTGTGCTGGCCTGACGCTTGCTGTTTCTGTCTTGGAAGTGAAAGGACCAGACTTTGCTTTCTGTATCCTGCTTCCAAAGTTCTCCAAGGGCTTGTGTGCGCTTGCCTCCCATTAAGAAGACTCAGGGCTATCAAAGACTTCACCTACCAGCTTCTGGGCTCTTCTGCTGAGAGTCCTGGCTTGATAATGGGTGCCAAATCTAGTCCCTGGGCCCTTGGAAGTGGAATCTGGTGAATTGAATTAGAAAATCCACGCTTTGACTCCCAGCATCTGTTTTTATTGATGTATTGCTACAAACTTCAATGCACTGCCTCTTCCAGCAGTGGATCATAGTTTTGGAACAGTGCTTTCACCGCAGGCCCCAGCTTTCCATCGCAGCACGTCTGAAGAACTGCTTCAGCATGAGTTCCGAGCACCACTTCACAGAAGTCCGTAATGTACAGCTCCAGCTCAGATGCAGCACCGGCTTCATCGCAGTGGAATCGAAGCAGCGCATCTGAATGTTTAACGCATCGTCCCTGGGCACCGATTTCTTCATCAATATTGCCCAGCAGTAAGGAAACCAGGCTGCATGTCCAGAAATCCATGCATTACCTCACTGTGCAGCAGTAAGGAACCAATGCATCACCTCCCCTGTGCAGCCATAAGGAACCAACGCATTACCTCCCCTGTGCAGCAGTAAGGAACTGACGCTTTACATCCCCTGGCAGTAAGGAACTGATGCATCACCTTCCCTGGGAGTAAGGAACCGACACATCGCTTTGTTTTTCTGGCACTTTACCTCCACAGCGCCTGTTTCGTTTTTGGATTTTGATGCTTCCAACTGTTGTGGACTCCTCTTGTAGTGTTTTGAATGTGTTACTGTGTGTATGTTCAATGTTTTACACATTGCCTATGAGATAAGCCTATGAGTTAAGCCTGACTGCTCATACCAAGCTACCAAGGGGGGGAGCAAGGGTTAACTAAGCTGTGTAATCCCCTTATCCTGAGTAGAGTGAGCGTTCCTGTCTTGGACAGGGTGCGAACCACTGCCAACTAGAGACCCCATTTCTAACAGTATGAAATGGGAATTTTATTTATGTAAGTTTCTATCCCCGAGAAATTAGAGTTAGAACAGCATTTTCAAGGGCTTCAAATTGAGCTCACAAGATAGTAAAATCTGGTCTGTTTATCCACCATGGCATTTTACCCTTATCTTCAAGATCATCTAAGGACCCATAAATCTTAAAAATGAAACAAACGCGATTAGACGAGACCGAGTACTCAAACTCAGGGGGGCCCACAGACATCCGAAATCTGTCATTGGGTTTATCATGTTGCCAGGAATCAACCTTGAACTATTCACAAAAGGAATAGACCTATAGAAAGTTGTAAAAAAATTAGAAGCTAGCGAAAATACACAAAAACAAGAAAGTACAAATGCCTGTAAAAACATCATGTGATCCACAGACAGAATCTAATTTGCTAGCCTCAGATTTTGAACTGATCTAAGATCTGCTAGAAATGGAAATAGGAGATGAGGAGGGATGAGAACCGTTGTAAAAGGTATTAGATTATGAACTTTCCAGTTTTGATGTCTGTGAAGGAGGGGACACGGGCATCAAGATGAAATCAAGCTACATCCCACAATCCAGCAAAGACAATGTTGACAACTTCTCAGAGAATGTGATTAAAGAAATAAGGGACATACAACTTACCTCCAACAGAGGCAAACAGTTCAGAAGCACTAAGATTGTTGAGCTCAGTCGTATAGTGGAGAAACTGGGCAGCATGGACAGTGTGGTAGTAAAACCCCCTGATAAAAAGGGTAATGTCGTGTTGTGGGACAGACAATTATATTTGAAGGAAGCCTACAAACATCTGAAACGACAAAGACTGTTATCAGATGATCTCTACAGCTGAATACTTAGAGGTTAATGAGGAGTTTACTAATCTACTTAAGGGATGAACAGATCACGGTCTCCCAAATTGGGATGAATTTAGTTCCCTGAAACAGTTGACCCTAAACTACCACTGTTCTACCTCATCCCTAAGATCGTTAAATACCAAGATGGCACCAGGTTCACCGATTATTATAGCTGGTCAAGGTAACATCTTCGGGAATGTTTCAAAGTGCATTGATTTCTTCCTCAATCCTTGGTAACCACACTGCCTTCATATATGAAACACACAGCTGACTTCCTGTGGAGGATTTTTGACATAAGATTGGAGGACAATTTGTACCTATTGACAGCATATACACCAGTCGTGTCCGACATGACTCGCAAGTGTGTGGGGGGGGGGGAGGGGGTCGCGTAAGTTCACAGGAGGGAGGCGTGGGGAAAAATATTATGAAAAAAACTTACCTTACCGTGTCCTGCGCCACCTCAGCTCCTGCCCATGTCCTGTGTTTTCCCAACCGGAAGCAGCCACAGGCAGCATCCCTCCCCTAAGCCAATCACAACGCTGCAATGGCAGCATTGTAATTGGTGGGGACGGCGCACAGCCGGGCGCCAATGGGGAGGCCATTTTCTCTATGTAGGCTGCATGCAGCCTACATAGAGAAAAGGGAGAGTGCGCATGACTGGTATGGTCGACCCAGAGGGCTGACTCATCAGGCAGTGCCCACAGCATTGGGCAAGCCACTCCTCCCCAAACCACCCACCTGCCCTCCCCAACCAGGCAAACCCTTCTGCTTTCTCACAGTGCGAGAACCAGAAACATAAAATGGTATTTAAAATAGCAGTGGGGCGACACTCCTCCACCCTAATGGAGGAGCCGCCCCTGGTATATACCTGTATAAGACACACAGATGGGCTTAAAGCTACCAAATATTTCCTTAGGGTGAGACCAACATAGCTTGTGCAACATAATAGAATGATACTCACAATGATGGGGGGGGTGCTTATCCCAATTTTTTTTTTCTTTTATTGATGATATTTACCACTAGTTTAGAGAGCCCTGATTCACCCCAGCTATGCATGATTGCATATAGACTGTTGGGAGGAGCAGGGGATCAGTGGTGTAAGTATGGAGCAATGGGGCAATCACATAATCTTGCAAGTCAGGTTCATTGATGATTTATTTTTATTCTGGAAAGGTACTTAATCTCAGGCAGAAAGAATTATTGAGAGGCTAAAAAATATTAATCTCAATCTGAACTTTACCAGTAAAATCACTAGGAAAGGTCACATTTTTGGATGTAATGGTGAGGCTTTAGGGAGAGAAATTATTTACAACATTTCATAGAAAGCTAAACACCAGGTAATACAATTTTATATGCCCATAGCTCCCAACCCACTACCCTCATAAAAGGCATTGCCTTCTGTGAGTTTGGTAGTGCGAGGAGGGCATGTAGTATTGAAGAGGAGTACAACACAACGAAGGCAGAAATGACCACTCAGTTTAAAGCCAGGGGGTACTCTGATAGCATCCTGAAAGCAGCATCCAAAAGAGCTAGATCATGTCAAGGGAAGAAGACCTGTTGGCAGAAAAGAAACACAAGAGTAAGAACACGGTACAGAGAGAAGGAAGGGATAGGGAAATTGGATTGAGACAATTGGAAACCAAATTCATATTAGATATGGACAGTAAGGAACCGCAGGATTTGAATATTGATGAGGAGCTATACCCTTGCCTGAGAAAGGACACCCTAACTCCACTCAGGGTACAGTCCACTCCATGTATATATGTATATATTGATGAGGATGACTATGATTTCCTGTAATTGGTATATTTCCTGTGTTGCATTTTAGGTGGTATTGGTTTTGGGCACATTTCATGCACACAGCTTATTTGTTTTTCTTCTCCCATTCCTTTTCTTATTCTTTTCTAATTGTTCTTTAGGCTTAGATTTGGACTTATAAATGTCCCCTTTCAGTTGCAGAATTCTATATGTAAAATGTACTATTGTTGTGTTGCTTTGCTCAAAAAGGTGGATTGAACATGTTTCTGGACAGGGTGACATTAATGGAATAGGGGTACTCTAACCAAATTGGGATTCACAATGTGTCCACTGTCTAAGCCCACTTTGGCTTTATGACTTGTTTCACCATATCTGCAAATCTTGCTGTGCAGCATGCATATACCCTTAATAGTGCCTATATGGGCTATGCCTATTGAGGCTGTCATATTATTCACAATGTGTTCTGACATGCTACTACGGCAATGCAACCTGGGCTATGTATTTATCCACTTTCTAAGCCCACTTGAGCTTTATGACCTGCTTTTTCACGTCTGAAAATCATGCTGTACAGAGTGAATCCACAGACATCTGTCTTAGAAGCTAACTCTCCCCAGCAGCTCCGCTGTGCATCGCGTCACCTCTGAAGCCTGCGACCTCGATTCAGGGTTCGAGCCTACCCTGACTCCTGTGCCTGCCCGCTGGTAGCGCATTGTGTGCCCAATATTGCTGTGCTTAAATTTAATTTTTGTTAATTAATTGATCATGCTGCTGTAGTCCTCACTGTCCCCTTCAGTTAATTTTCCCGAGACTCCAGCCACTGCTGACCTGTGACTCCTCCCCCACCACTCCGCTCCCGCCTCCCAGCTGCACGTTCCTACCCCCTCCCCTTCATAATGGCGGCCGCTGCTCGGTCGCGCCTAAGGCAAGCACATCTGCGCCCATCCGCGACCCGACCACAACCAGCGCCAGGAACCCTAGTCCTCTCAGACCCCACTGATATGATACGACCACCCTCCACACACTCAAACCCCGGGGACACGCCGACTGCGCAAGATCCTCGCCGGACACCACCGTTATCAGTTCTTGTGCAGATCCTGCCGCAGCTCCTTCACCATCAACAAAGCTTCCACGAATGCCGAAGGCACGCCCGATGCACGCACCACTGATACCCTGACTTGCATTCTTCTCAACGTGCACTCCCTGCACCGTCACGCCGTAGAGATCTGGGACCTGATCGACACCCTCTCACCCAACGTCACTTTCTTCACAGAAACCTGGACCAACGTCACCTCTGGCCCCGACATCGCCATCCCCGACGGCTATACGTTACCACCATCACCGAGCTCGCCGCCCCCCACGCCATCACCTCCACTGACTACATTCTACTCGGGAACTGAATTTCCACCTCGACAGCGGCAACGACCCCAACTTGGCTGCTCTCCTCACCAACCTTGGACTGAAGCAGCGCGTCAACACACCCACCCACACACCCTTGACCCCATCTTCGCAGGTGGGACTACCATCCGCTTCAGCCACACTACCCAACCCTCCTGGACCGACCACCACTGCGTCCATTTCACCTTCAACACCACCACCGCAGCCAAACCTGCCCTGGGCCCACCATGACGGAACTGGAGCAAGGTCATAGAGGAACACCTCAGCACCACCCTCTGCCTAAACCCCCCATCACCACAGACGACACCAACTCCTCAGCCAGAGAATTTCGCCACTGGGCCTCCTACTGCACCGACAAGCTCGCACCCCTCCACCCCCCTCCAAACAACCCCCTCTAAAAGCCGCCTGGTTCACCGCAGAGCTTCAAGAAGCCAGACTATCCTGCAGACGCCAAGAAAAGACCTGGTGATACCTGAAAACCACAGAAGCACGGAACAACCAGATGAACACCCCAAAGGAGTACCATCAACGCATAAGTGACACCAAATGGACCTTCATAAGAGACAAAGTCCAGACCAACGTGTGAAACCAAGAACTGTTCAACATCATACAGCAGCTCGCCAAACTCACCTGCGAGTCCATGGACGTCACATCCTCCCAGGAACTCTGCGACAAGCTCAGCTCCTACTTCCATCTGAAGATCAAGGACCTCTACAACAACTTCACCGAACCAATGACAAACACCACCCCTACACCCACCCCCACCGACATACCTACCATCACGTCCTGAGGTCCCGCTACTGTCAAACTCATCACTGCAACCATGATGAAAACCCACTCAGGAGCCATAACAGACCCCTGCCCACTGCACATATTCCACAGGGCCGCCACCGCCATCGCACCCGAACTAGGATGGACCATCAATGCCTCCCTCAGGTCAGGCATCTGCCTAGATGACTGGAAACGAGCAAAGGTAAAACCCCTCCTCAAAAAACCAACGGCCGACCCTACAGACCTGAAAAACTACCGGCCCATCTCTCTCCTCCCCTTTGCAGCAAAAGTCACAGAGTGAATCATAAACACACAGCTGACCCCCTTCATAGAAGAGAACTCCATCCTGGACGCCTCCCAGTCTGGATTCCACAGCAACCAAAGCACCGAGACTGCCCTCCTCGCCACCACCGACGACATCTGCATCCTACTAGAGCAGGGACACAACGCAGTCCTCATCTATCTATACCTCTCTGCAGCTTTCGACACCGTCTCACATCACATGCTCCCTGCCAGACTTCACGACCTGGGCATACAAGGAACCGCCCTCGACTGGATCTGATCCTTCCCTCAGACCGAACCCAGAGGATCCGACTCCGTCCCTTCATCTCCAAACTCACGGAAATCATCTGCTGAGTACTCTAGGGATCATCCCTCAGCCCCACGCTCTTCAACATCTACATGGCCCCCCTCACCCCCATCGTCAGACAGCATGGGCTCAACACTGTATCCTACGCTGACGACATCCAACTCATCCTCTCACTCACAAACAATCCCGAAGACACAAGACTCTGCTTCCAGGAAGGGATGAAGAACGTGGTGGCCTGGATGAAAGCCCTCTGCCTGAAAGTCAAGTCAGAGAAAACCGAGGTATTCATCCTCGGACCCTCCCCCACCGCCTGGGGCAACACCTGGTGGCCCCCTGCTCTCGGGAACCCACCCACCCCTATAGACCACGCTCGGAACCTCGGCATCATCCTTGACTCCTCCCTCTCCATGAACCGCCAGATCAACGCGGTCGCCTCCACCAGCTTCAACTGCCTTCGCATCCTCCGTAAGACTTTCACATGGATCCCCCCCGATTGCAGAAGGACAGTCACCCACGCACTCAATCCCCCCCGATTGCAGAAGGACCGTCACCCACGCACTCATAACCAGCAGATTGGACTACAGAAATGCCCTCTACACCGGAATCAACAAAACTCTCCTACACAGACTCCAAACCATCCAGAACGCCGCAGCCAGACTCGTCCACAAGACACCACGCCACAAGCACATGACCCAACACCTACGGGGCCTCCACTGGCTCCCCGTCTAAAAGAGAGTCACCTTCAAACTCCTCACCCACACCTACAAACCCCTCAACAACATCGAACCCAATTACCTCAGCAAAAGACTATCCTTCTACGTATCCAAGAGGAACCTCCCCTCCGCCGACCTTGACCTAGCAGAGGTTCCCCACATTTGCAGAAAGAGAATCAGCGGGAGAGCTTACTCCTATATCGCAACAAAAACCTGGAACCCTGTGAACATCAGACGCTCCCACACCCTGCACACGTTCAGGAAGGACCTCAAGACCTGGCTCTTCAACTGACCCGGAGCCGCCACACCCCGCCGCCCCCAGCGCCTTGAGACCCTCACGGGTGAGTAGTGCGCTTTATAAACCCCTGATTGATTGATACATATACCCTTAGTAGTGCCCGTATAAGTAATGCCTACTGGCTGTTTCATTACTCACATTATGTTCCAACATGCCATCACATCAATGCCAACAGGAAGTAATCCTAGCTAAGTGGTAACCAGTTACATAACAAGGCGCTCAGCAAATTTGGGGAAAGTACAGTATGATAAATCTACAACGGTGCTCCAAAGGAAGAGGGGTTGGTTACCATACAACCCCCCTCAATCCACAAAAGCAGATAGCAATATATCAAACAAGTTCTCCCTGAGCACTCAATCAAGGTATCAATATAGCTTTATTCGATTTTGATTTAAAAATCATAAAAGCGTACAGTTAAAAACAGTTATAAATAAAAACATACATTTAATAACACATAATAGCTGCAAGTTGATTACAGCGTACTTTTCACATTTTAAGGGTAAGTCAAACAGCAATTAATAGGGGTTCCAATACTTGGGACTATAAAACAATGATTCATGTCGGATATAAGTGGGAAGGCTACGGCCACTCAATACACGATGTCCTCCGCCCATTAACATGTTGCACCCTACCTTGAAACTAAGTGAGGGGATGTGCGGCGTTCTAGGGTAAAAGTCATGCAAATCACATACGGAGATTGGGCCATTTCCCACTTGGGGTGCATAGGTACGCAGGTAAGGGACAATGTGTCTCTGCCTAAATCTAACGAGTACTAGGTCGCCAGCAATATTTTTTGGGAGGGAACCCAGCCAACCCACCCTTCCAACACTCATTATTGTGCCCTCGAGGTTCGGTGGCAGGGGTCTGTTTTTTGTCAGCCAAAATTTGACTTTGTTCAGCAGGTCGTGTTGTCTCTCGGATTTTCCCGGAGTAAGAACTGGTACTCCCGCTAGGACACACACAAATGGAGCTGCCTCCGGTGGGAGTTGCATAGAAAAATCTTTGTTACGCTGTGCTCTACGGGCAACGAGTTGCGGTAAAACGGGTTTGAAAGGAGTTTTAAGAGCTAGTGGGACTGGTGCGTTATGGGCTATTGATTGTGATGGAACCCTTTTGTCTTGCGTGACTGGCTTGGGGTCTTTGGGAATAGAAGGTGAATGGGAACAGGTGTTACAGGACATTTATTCGCTGGCAAGTTAGACTTGATAGTTTCCTCCATTTCAGTCAGCCTGTCCCCTAGTGCATTTATTTTTTCTATTAGTGGTGAAATAATAGAACTGACCAGTTGTTCAATAAGGGATAATAAACCCAGTTGCATGGGGGATGTTAGACCAACTACTTTCTCGACAGCCTCAGGAGTCGTTGAAGAATTAGGAGTCGTGGAAGAATTACTGGCTGGAACTGTGGGGCTTAAGCACAATTTTTGAACTTTTGATTGGTTCCCGATGTTATTGACCCCATTACATTTCCTTTTAGCGGATGAGAACTGGGTAAATGCAGATGTTTGGGTGTTTTCAATATTGACTTTTTTGAATAGTGGGTAGGGTTGCAAGGGGCTACCAGTGTCAGGCAATGCACAGGAGCTTTCAGCAGGAAGCGGTGATTCCACTAAAACATGTGTGGTTTTACACAAGATGTTTAACTCATCTAACCACGAGAAAGCTAGGTCTGTGTCTATTGTTTGTTTGGGCAATTGCTTGGTCCATCTATTTTGTGTGGGCTGGGAAGATGTGCCGTTATCGACATCTCTGGCAATGATCAATGTTGTGCTATTTATATTATCCCCCTTGTCAGTCATAATGTGGTTTGGGTGTAACAATATGAATATCAACAAATCATAAGGATCAGTAGTGAAAATATCCTTGGAGTAAGGCAAAGTCAATGGGTGGAAAACAAAAATGAATCAAGTGTCTTTCGTTACCTCCTCCTAACAGAGAACCAAGAGGATGGCCCCGTCCCGTCCTCCTCATGCCTCTGAGGGCCACAGAGGGCCCGCCCTTTGCCCGGGCTTAGCCCGGCGCCGCCCGCGCGCGTCCCGTGGGACGGGAGGTGTTCCGCTGTTTAATAGCGCCTCCGGGCGCAGCCAGTGACGTCCCAGGTGCGCCGCTAGTCCCTGGGGCACCTGGAGACTGAAGTCCTTTGCTGTGTGGGGAGAGCTGCGGTGTCGGTCCGGCCGTTGCCCTCACGGCGCTGTGCAGGTGAGCTGGTGGGCGAGGTGAAGCAAAGCCGTTGCCCTCACGGCGGGAATGGTGGCGAGTGCAGTCTTGCCTGGGAAAGAGCCCCCCACAGAGCGTTCGGCGCTCCGGTGTTTAATAGCGCCTCCGGGTGCAGCCAGTGATGTCCCGGGTGCGCCGCTAGTCCCTGGGGCACCTGGGGACTGAAGTCCTTTGCTGTGTGGGGAGAGCTGCAGTGTCGGTCCGGCCGTTGCCCTCACGGCGCTGTGCAAGTGAGCTGGTGGGCGAGGTGAAGCAAAGCCGTTGCCCTCACGGCGGGAATGGTGGCGAGTGCAGTCTTGCCTGGGAAAGAGCCCCCCACAGAGCGCTCAGCGCTCCGGTGTTTAATAGCGCCTCCGGGCGCAGCCAGTGACGCCCCGGGTGCGCCGCTAGTCCCTGGGGCACCTGTGGACTGAAGTCCTTTGCTGCGTGGGGAGAGCTGCGGTGTCGGTCCGGCCGTTGCCCTCACGGCGCTGTGCAGGTGAGCTGGTGGGCGAGGTGAAGCAAAGCCGTTGCCCTCACGGCGGGAATGGTGGCGAGTGCAGTCTTGCCTGGGAAAGAGCCCCCCTGAGCACTCAAATACAAAATAAATTAGTTATTGTTCCAAATTCGTATCCAAAGAAAATAGCAGCCAACACGTGTTTCGTCATGCTAATATTTAGCACTATGACTTCTTCAGGGCTGCAACCCAAAATAACAGTACGTAAGCACATTACTAGTACACAAATTCTACATTGCATCATTATATGTTTAAATATTAGGTACACTACAATCATAGTACCAACGCAACCATCACCCAGTGCTCTCAGAAAAGAACAGAACCAAATCCCAATAAAGTCTCACCCAACGGTAGTGCAAAATACCAGTGGCTCCTACACTTACAAATAGCAATCAGAGAAAAGAGACCAATCTCAAAATTATATAGTCACCTGACATGTAATTAGGCTCCAACCATCAACTCGTCGGTCATCCACAATATTCCTCATGAACCATATTTCCCTAAAATTACAATTATCAAATCTTTCAGTATTCGCTATACCTGGTGCCCCAACACCAGTTTAATCAGTCATCATTTATTCTTTCCTTTCAAATTTCAACCTAAGGTTATACGAAAACCACACAATTGTAATATGCTTTCATAATTTCTCAAGTGGGTCCTATTTCTCAATTCATTTTGACCCGGCTCAAAATTAAAATTAATATAAAGGTACCTTTATGAAATGTCCATCGCCGTACGGTCATTGATCTCTGTCCCAGTCACTTAATCATTTGATAGCTGCCAGTATCTCCTGTTATTAAAATCGTACCCACTATTCACTATATATATACAGGTTGATTAGCATAATACTAACGTAACATACATCTTATCATTATCAATATTTATCATATCATCACTAATGAACTCACCCCATTGACTCAAGCATCAATTCCACTAAATCCTCGTCCTTCCTTCAATTCAAAGTAAATGAGTCACTCACGAGTACGTGATCTAAAAATTAAAAGAAAGAAGGACACGTCCGGTTTTAGGTCTTGTCACCTTCATCACAATGTATACAGATATTATGTAACTCTCTTGTATCCAAACGTCACAGAGTGGGTCCTACAAACTCACTTGGTATCTGAAAACACCAATCAAATAAGTGCAACAGGAAGTATACTGGTCTCCTACCAGGACAGCAGGGAGCACAATGCAACACACCTGAAAAAGAGCGAAATACTAGCGGGCTTTTTTGACAAATATTACTAGGTGGATTACTGGTCGCAATCATTTTATTTGAAT